>NC_135517.1:11060000-11425000 GCF_051989575.1 Stigmatopora nigra | reverse complement strand
GTGTGCCGGAAACTCCCGGAGCGCAACAGCTTGCTGGAGAATGAGTTGAAAAAGGCCGGCTGACGGCCGTAAAAATAAAAAATTAAGAAGAAATAAATAAATTAAAAAAAGATGCCGCATTTCTCCTCCCAAGGATGCGGGAGAGGAAAGCAAATGTCTTTTCTATGGGGCGGGGTGGAGAGCATGACTCTCCTTGTAATGATGGCAGTGCGGCAGCTGACAGAGCGAGCCAGAAAATGTGCTATTGTGTTGAACAACGTGGGACTGACTGGTGCAACAAGCGGCAACGATTAGTACCGACTGGGAGAGCTGATGCACTCTGAAACGACTGAAATCATGAAATCAAATCCTCTTTGGAACCTCAAGGTGATTTTCCATTTGTTTCCATTTGAAGGAGACCATCCACTTTTCAATCAAAGTCCAGATTGAACAGTGTTGGGAAAATCTCTTCAAGTTAAAGGAAATACAAGTGGTTTTGCTGCTATGAATTGATCAAAATTGCAATGATTTGCTCAAAAATGGCCAGCCTGGTTGAAGCCTTGCTACCAGAGACAGGTATGGTTTAATTTATGATAGCTGGCAACAGGTGGTTCTAGAAAGAGAAAACAATTTTAGTAGAGAAATGGTTTTCTGCTCAAAGCTATGATGTTCCTGTCTAAAAATATCTGTAGGCTTGATAGTTTCAAGGCTTTCCAAAAGGTGCAATTGAATCAACTTTTTTGTTTAGTCATTCTGCTATCGACACAAGAAAAGTCCCTCAAGTGTCCTCTGGACATTTTCTCTGGTAGCGAAAAAGCTCTCCAGTTTTATTACAAGTCCTGCACAAGGAATTGAATCTGAAGTGCCGGTGCATTGCAGATGCCGCAAGAAATATATCAAATAAAAACACAAACAAATACAAAAAAGGTGGCTGAATCCTAAAAGGCCTAAAAGGGACGTTTGTCTTTGACTCGCACCTGTCCGTCTGATAAGGCAGAGACCAGTTTGACGTGACACTCCGCCACAACGTCAGCAAAAGAAAGAGCTGATCCAGTCAAGCGCCCTCGCACTGTTCTTATAACACCATTCGCGATCATGTTTCACTCTCAATATTCCCTGCTGACCTATCCCTGTTGAAATGGATTGGACGCTCATCAGCGTCAATGCCAGTCATTGAGTTCTCCTGAACCCAATTTAAAAAAAGTAATAATAAAAAAAAAATCAATGGGTGAAAACTGGCAATCCCTATTTGAGCTTAACAAAGGCAATTTTAACAAGATGAGTAGTAAAAGCTTAACATTGTCAGATTGGATCATTTTACGTTTGTATGTGCATGACACTAATAACGATGAAGGCCGTCAATTTCAAAGCTCACCGTCTCTCTCTCTCTCATTCGTGCTGAAGGGCTCTATTCATTATTTATAGCGTCTGAAAGTGCACGCTTCCCCGTGGCCGTGCATTAAAAGTCAACACAAATCCCTTCAAGCGTCCATACTGATGCCGGATGGCTTTATTATTCTCTGCCTCCCCTTCAGGAAATACGAGGAGAGCGTTGGGTCAGAGTGAGGAAGAATGCACATCCATGGCCATGAATAATGATTTTTAAAAGCCTACAGGATGGAAAACATGCACTAAATACTATCCGACATCCCACGGACTTGAGTCCCATATGCGGGTTGACCCGGGATGAATGCTTGGAAGTCGCACAACACAAGGACAAGCGCGCTTGGCCGGTAGCCATGCGTACGTTGGCACGAGATAAAAGCCAGTTGACGTGGAACAAAGTGGCTTTTCACGCTGGCTCTATTGGCTTAGATAAGTGTCAGGGCTGTCAGAATTTATGGATTATAATGTTCATCAACAACAGCCATATTTTTTGGACGGTAAAGCGCATCATCAATGAACTGGATTATTTTCGTGCAAAAATGAGTCTGATTACGAGGCCTGTTCATGCATAAATGAACTGAATTTGTCATTAGTTTTTTTTATTAATCTTTTATCATGAGTAATTTATTTATGGTTTGACTGGAGCAGTATTATGCACAACCAGAATTAGCATAAACTGCGGTGGAATAACAATGTGCAATATCTTAGATTGTGCAATATTTTAGACTTTTTAAAAGGCTTATTCGTGTTTTTATTGGGAAATGCACTTTGTGGAGTAGCACCATTAATTTTGTCTTACATAGCTGTTGTATAATGACAATAAAGGCTTTTGATTTGATTGATTGATTTGGATTGTGGCATGTAAATCTGTCATCTCAGAAGTTTGAGAAATTCAATTTTTTTTAATTTAAATACTTCTATTCACTTCATGTTGGTTATTTGGGTTAGACTTTTCACAAAATGACAGAAATTCTAAATATATACCATTAAGTTCAACTCTAAACACAAAGTGTGTTGTATCTGTTACAAAGCTGTGTAGCCAAAGTCAACTCAGCTTTTTTACCAAAGGTGCGGTAAGCAAAGTCGTGGGTATATAGGGCACCTCATGCAAATGATGACTTAAGGCTCTGACTTCATGGAACGAGGAAACTCACGCGGTATGCTAATGCAACAAACTGGAGTGGCCCAGGAAAACAACACGAGTTGACAGGCCCTAAACTGCAAGGAAATATTTTTAACAAGATATTGCACTGCACTGCATTCTATTCTCATCCATTCTTCCGTCTACTACACTGTCAAACAGCTTCCCAGCATCGTTTCTTTCTAATTTTGGGTTTTAATTTCCTCCTAACAAACAACCCAAAAGGTGGCATTGTAAGGCTGGCGTGGATATGAATGCACAACAACATGCTTTCATCTCTTCACCCGCACTGGCTGGGAAATGGGTTAACGGCCTCAAAATGACCCTTTATGATTTGTTTGACTGCCAAAGGAATTTTACAACAACCATCTGCATGCCAGAAACATCTTTTTTTTAAAATCCTCTTAGCATTAGTCATAACCCGAGTAGTCAGCATGTTATTAATATAAAACCATGTAGAATGTCAAAAATGCAATTCAGAGCGTGAAAGTGCGATGGCACGTGTTTGATGGAATGATTAACCCATTCACAGCCATTATATTTGCTACATGTTGCTTAGGGTAATCTATGCTAGACATTTGGACTGACGCTTGATCCACATCCCTTTCAGAAGAACTGCTTCACATTAGCACTGCTGCAGGGAATCTCATTTGTTATACATTGACATTCAAGCAATATGTCGCAGCCCCATGACAGCCTCCGCTTATTAGCCTGAGCATCAACATAAATGGAAATGGGTACCTTAATGGCATTATGGGTAATGGAAAGGGCAGTGTGAGGAATGAAAGTAATGCTCGTTGAATGGCAAATAGCGCAAATCTGTGGTTGAATTGCTAATATAATTTAGAAAAGCTGACAAAAAAAGCAGTCACATCAAAGTATGGATATTTCCGAAACACTCTTTTGGTCAACAATCCTTACCTAGGGGCGACCGGGCTTTGATAACAACCTTAAAAATTTTCCCTTCCCTCAAAGAATCGGTAAATACATTTGTGATTACTTAGTAAAGCTACTTATAGTAAGGCAGCATGTGCTAGAACTAAAATGTCGGAATTCTCAACTTAAAGATCCTAATTTTTCCTCTTTCTTGGAGCAAACTGTTGCTTCCTTGTTATCCACTTATTTTTGTTAATTAGATACATACCTTTAAAAAATCGATTTTCAGTAGATATGGAAGCAAGATTTCTATACATTTACATGTGTATGATTTTACACCTCTCACATAGCTATTAATATTATAATTTCGATTTGATCTTATTCTATTTCGTTCAATGTGTCTGCTGAGTGGTGTTGAGGTAAATCTGGAAAAATAAATGGTTTCCCTTCCAAGTAGTTGGCTAACCACTCCACCCGCTCGCTTATCATGACAAGATTTGCCTGATTCATTTGCCAAGACTACACTGAAATGAAAAATATGGGAGTGCCCTTCGCTTTGCCTGAGTCACACTGTGTTCCTCCTCCAACAGGACTGCATCTGAAAACACCGCTTGGCAGGCAAACAGAGATTACAGCTGCAATCACTCTCTCAGTTGGACAAAAGAGACGTTTGATAGGTAAACAACCTGAGGCTTCAATTGCGGAAGGGACGGTTGAGCGATTGGGAACTGAAGTGGTGACTTCCAACAGCCGTTGGTCAAATTAAATCATCTGCTGCAAATCACAGCGACTGGGAATTACCACAGATTATAGTCCGGCCGTGCCTGCTGCCAGGGAACAAGGGCCTTTAATCTGTTTTAATTCCCCAGCTAATCAAGAATTCAGCAGAAGGCTGCAAGCTCGACCAAAACATTAAAGTGACGTGTTCAAAGCTCGTAGGATACATATTTATATGATCGTTTTACCGGGCTGTCTGCCTTTGAAGGGAGTTGGAGTGAAAGCAACATCATTGGCTGTCTGCTCACATGCATTTAATGTCAGCAGTGTGCTGCTTTCACTTCTGATCTGCATTACATTACATTGAGGAAAGGCTTTGACACTAAACCTTACTTTAAACTGTGCAACTTGGAATAAACCACATTCCTCTTTCCATTACTCAGACAACCAGAAAAACCCAAAATGAATGCCAATGCAAAGGTGGTTTTGGATACATATTTTCTAAAACGTATGGATAAAATAGTGTTGAGTTTTGGAAAGGAGACATCACAATAGGCTGTAGTTTTCAGTTCTCGCAATATCGGTTGTACCCTTTTGGGCTTTTGATGAAAAAGTAAAAACAATATTGGATGTTGTATTGAAGAATGTTACTGTTCTTCAGGGAAATCTTGATTTGAAAATACAACAACTCGTAGCAAAAAAGGGTCTTGATTTCCTTTACAACTGATGTGATTTGTTAACTTGATTTTTCTTTTGTTGAAGTAAACCTCTTTGATATCTCTTACAATTGATGGTTGACATAAATTGTTTTTGGCAGCGTACAAAGACCACAAGCCTCGGAGTGTTTTATATTTTTGGCTTTGCTCATTTTAATTAGCACTTGAATTGTTTCATCCATAGAAAATTAACATTGAACAGAATATTGATCGTTGTGTTGAGTGTTATAGTTTACCTAAATTGGTGTCCTAAACAACATTGGACTAATTTGGAGGGACACTTTAACATCAGTCAAACTATAGCCTATTCGTTTGAGTTATTACAGTAATCCCTCAAATATCGAGGTTAATGTGGACCAGACATGGCCGAGATAATGGAAAAACAGGAAAGTAGGGACACCCATATTTTTGACATTATGAACTTGAAAAAATAAATGTTTAAAAAAAGTCCCCAGAAAAAAGTCCACGATGTAGTGAAGCCAAAAAAGTTGAACAGCGAAATGGCGAGGGATTACTGTAAATATTTCATGGCTGTTCTGAAAAAAATCAATCCAAGATGGCCAGGCCTCTTTGGAAGTCACCTTGCAGGGGTGACTAAAACCATATGAATCTCCAACATACTAGATTATCAACACACATTAGCCAGAAGTTGCTTTCAGCACTCTTCCATCTTTTAACCATCGACGCAATTATTCATGCCTCTTTATCCAATGGCTGAAAGACCAGGCGCATGCAACTAATGCATAGGCTGTGCGGCATTTCTAATGCACTAAAGATCCACCTACTTCTGGCTCTCACTTAAGCTAAGTGCGGGCCAAAAGTAATCATCTTAACAAGACAAAAAAAAAATGTTGCCTTTGATGGATGTGCTACCGGCTCTACTTTCTCACATAAGTGCTTCTGTTTATCTCTTAATCTGCCGACGATACGTGCAGGGATAAACACACCGCCCGGCCACGTGCATCCTCCGCGTTGTCACTAAAACAAACATCTTCTCACATAAGAAAGATCCTTAGGTTTACCATATCGGGTGAGACGGAGAATAACTCATTAATCATATATCGCTGATATCTCAAGCAAAATCTTGTAGAAAAAATGTCAACAACCAAAAAAAATGGAGGCAATCCCAAGTGGAGTTGCTTAGGGGCTTTTCGAAGCAATGCAAAAACACAAGGGCAGTGGGGGCGGCATTCGTGGGTGCCCTTGAGAAGCCCTGACTCATTATTGCGGCTGCACAGCTGAGCGAGCGAGGTGGCAGCAATAGCAATGGAGGCGACGCTCGGGAAGAATACTTCAAAAAGGTGATGAAGACCGCCTACCGCTGTGTTGATGCAGGTGGCAGAAATGCAAATAAGCTTACATATTTCACCAGTCTGGCAGCATGATATTAGGCCAAGGAGACGATATTCTCGGTGCATTTGAATGCTCTGTGTGGCTTTTTTTTTTCTACGACATGCTGTTATTCCTTCATGTGCCGTCTACTGTAACTATCCAGTGGCCAAATATATGCTCTAATTAACAGCCTTCTCCATGCTTCAGGATTTTTGCTGCTATCAAGTGGAGTGTAAATACTTCCTAAGGGCAAACACACAGTGGGGGAGCTTGGTAAAACAGTCTCAATCATTCAGAATTTTGTGATATTGTGAGGCTGAAAAGCGGAGCTCAACTATTTGTGCAGATGTAGTAAATGTTTACATGGATTTTGATGGTAATTCTTTGGTATTACATTGGAAAAGATAAAATTTTATTATGGAATGTACAAAATTATAGGATTAGGAGGTGCAGTAGATTCAATGCATTTTTTTGGTCAGCCTGTTTAATATGTCAGTAATGATCTAAATCCCCTTAGAGAAAAACGACGAAAACCTGTCTGTATTATGCCTAATAGCAACAGTGCAAAACTGGCACAATAAAAGTCAGAATACAAAATCTCAAATCCTAATTAACTCTCCTGACAACATGAACTCATTTCTTCACAGTCTATTATTCTAGTCCAACTCCTTAGAGGGTATTTGTCCCAAATTTGAAAATCCACTCCAAGCTGCATGTACGAAGGTCACATCCAGAGGAGAGCTATACATCATGCGTGAGCCTCTCGCTGTGGAATTATTGGATTTATTCCAAATTCAGACAAGGCATATACACTTTCAGAGCGCTCAGATTGCACCGCAGTGGTATTTGAAACTGTCCTTTGCACTGGTATGATGTCACAGTGTTTACACATCAGCCACAGCTACTTCCAATACCACTATCTAGTTTAGAGAGCTTTTATAACAAACAAGGCGTGCAGTATCAGTGTTTACCTTTACAAAATCTACCGCACATGACGTCAACAGAAACATTGCTGGGAAGGAAACCTTGTAGTTGTGTGTTTACGGACCGTCTGGTTTTCTTTGGACGCTTTTGAAGGTTTGTCAGTGTCTTGTGAATTTGGCCAAAGATTTCAAATCAGCAGGGGGTAGAGTCCCTGCATGCAATACGTCTCAAGGCCGGAGGTCAGGTGTGTGACGTGCCAGGTTAAGGAGATTACAAGCCAATCAGAGGCTGCCCTCTTCAGTGGCCAACAGGTAGCAAAACACTCAATGTACAGATGGACTCATTGCGAAAACAGTGAAGTCAAACAAATGTGCTATTTTACTTCATTTGGAATGGGCCAAAGTTTATTCCTAACTCAGTACTAATGCCATAGCTGGACAGCTTCTGGTGTTTTTTGAAGGTTACTACTAACTGTTGGTGTTTTGAGTGCAGGCATTGTGGTCATGGTTAAGGCTAGAAGAGGGTCTCTCTCAGAATCAATTTTAATGTGAATACACGCAAGATGATTTAATATGAATACCATGGATAGCAGTAGTTTATTGGTACATTGTGTACATTTTTCAAGCAGGTTTGTACCAATGTAGTGATGCTCAGGAGAGGAACCCTGTGAAAAGGGCTTACTGTAAATTGTTTTGCTGAATTCAAGCCAAAGAAAATGGTTTGCTCATACAGTCACGCCGATTTCATGAAATGTGCTCTATTTTCTTGGCAATTTCTTACAAGTCTTTCTTTTGTCGCAACCTGCCTAGGGCTTGGCTTGGCTCAGTCTTCACACCTAACAGTCTTGTTTGTGTACCCTGGAGAACAACTAACAAGTCTTTTAGGCATCCATGTAAACAATCAGAGTCCTCAGTATGCGTCACTAAAGTTTAAATTGAGATTAAAAATATATATGTATATTGAGCTTTCAGGTCCTCATTGTGTTTATTTCTTTGCATTTCTTTGACTGTTCAAAAACAGAATTGAATATCCCCTTAGGGGGAGGCTAACAAAAGGTCACGCTTGTTCTTCTTTCTCTTATTAATGAGCCTTTTACAGGAGTAACCCGAGTAAAAACAAGACCTTGGGCTACATTTGGAGCATCCTATACACACACCAACATAAATGTCCCTTTTTTCTTTGACCGGGGATTGCAAAAGAAGACAAACAATGACATAGGCACACTGCAAACTGTGTCCTGACCTGTTTGAAATCCACGTTGCAAGCGGAGTAGAATGATTGGTCATGATGCCCGCATTGTCAGCATCTACTGCTGGTGTGGAAAGACATTTCTTGCACTGATCACCAAACAAACCACAGTGAGTCAGCGAAGAAACAGTTTGTCGAGAGTGCAATTCAAAGAGATGTTGATTGTCTTAGTTGTAACTACTTTGTACCCTAAGGATGCTATATTTACGTCATATATTACAGAAAATGTTAGCAAGTCAAGTCATTGGCTGCAATTGACAGCACAGTAATACCTCGACATACGAGCAATTTGAGATACAAGTAAAATTTCGGGCAAATATTTCTCTTGAGATACTAGTTATTTGTTACTTTGTTAATCCATGGTGACAAAACAGAACAAATAAATGTTTTTCCAATCCAATATCATGTTTTTTTTCAGATGGTTGGAACAAATTATTTTGTTTTTAGATCATTCCTATGGGAAACGTTCACATGAGTTACAAGTAAACCGATATAAGAGCTCAGTCTCGGAAAGAATTAAGATCGTATCTCAGGGTACCACTGTATCTCAACCGGGAGTCAAAAGGACAAAAATCCTTCTTGGACAATTTGCTTGTTCTCAACTGCAAGAATGCTTCTCAAAGGCAGAACAACTGTGACAGCGTGCCACTCACTATTGGTACTACAAATAGGAAATAAAAATACTGCCAGTGTGTTACAGCCTCAACATGTAATTCTGGCACTTGAGCATAGTTGATTGCGCCCGCAGGCGACATTCTTAAATTCACTTCTATCCTACTTGCAGTTCCCATTCGCTTGTTGGCAAGGCAACAATAGAAGACCTTACACAAGACGGCCGTGTCATTTAGTGTCAGAGATGCATTGTTTGCAAAGACATCACTTTTTGTCTTGTACAACAACAACAACAAAATCCTAAAAGTGCAGGACACCGCTTCGTTTCCAGTGTTCATAGTTCCTTTCAGCTCAGAAAATCTGGGAAGACTCCAAAGCTCTGGTCAGAATACAAAAACGACAGATTGTTGAAGAGCTTCCGAGCTAGTGAACAAGCTGTGGCGGAGTCCGGAGGAAAGAGAAACATCTTGTCGCCGATTCCCTTGGCTATCCCTGCGCAATTTGAACTTTTTTCATCCTTCCAGCGAGCCAAGACTGCGAGCCGAACCGTTCTTTCGGTAAAACATCCTTAGTCATTTTGACATCTTATTTGGACAATAAACATGTGCTGCATCATCTGTCTTTTACGTTTCAGAAAAAAAATACTTTTTTTGTGTGTGGGCTGTGTTGTGTGAAAAGGTCAGTGCACTGACTCAGCTGTAACAATAATAAAAAAGGTAAGATTAGGTTTTTATATGTTTGTACATCAGGTTATGAGCATGTATGAGGATCAAGAATGGTCTGAAGTAAAATGTCTGAAATGCTAAAATGGGTTTTTGCCACTTGTCATATATGATGACAAATACAAAAATTATTGCGTTTTTGGGGTTTTAAAAATCTGATTGCAGGTCAAAAAAAATACTGGTTGATTGCATGCATGCACATGATTTGCTTATATGAATTGAAGTCTATTGAATCAAATTTAATTCCAGAGAACTTTGTATTCGTGTCAAACTTTGGCCAAAGTAGTCCTTGATCTGATGGGTTACACCTCTATACAAAAAGAATGTCTGTCATTGACTGCAATAGACGTCCAATCGGGCAGTGATCATTTTTCCAGCTGTTTGTTTTGCATTGAGTTCAGAACATGATAAAAACATGGCACTCACTAGTCAATATAGCATGAATACACAATTGCAGTTATAGCCTTACTGTACCATGGTCCATTACTACTCGCTTAACACATTTGAATTATTTATTTAGGGATGCTAAATAAATAGCATTTGCACAGTGAGTGACACAATGACAGGTCGAGATGAGAAAAGGCGTACTGACCTGAATTTCTTCGTACGCCTCGTCGATGGTGGTGACCTGGTGCTGCTCGTGGAGCGCCGGTTCGTCGCAGAAGAAACACACCAGACTCTTGTCGGTGAGGCAAAAGAGCTTGACCTTCTCGTGGTCCTTGCAGGGGTACGAGCTGCGCTGTGCGTTGAGGATGGCGTCGAGCGGGAAAGCCGAGTAGCGCTCCACGATGTTGGACAGTTTGAGGCTGGGGGACAACAGCGGGTCGGCGAAGCTGCGCCGGCACTCGGGGCAGTCGCGGGCGCCGTGCGGCTCCTGCCGGCTCCAGTGCTCGGTGATGCACTTGCGGCAGAAGTAGTGCTCGCAACCGAAACTGACCGGGTCTTGGTAGATGCTCAGACAGATGGAACACAGGAGCTCGTCCTTCAGACAGCAAGCCATTTGCCAAGAAAAGGGGGACTCTGTGCTTTAATCTTCAGTTTGGCACTTCACTGCCATGGAGGAGGAACAATTTGGAATCCTCCTGGGCTTTTTTACAAATTTCTGTTGAATAGTACAAAATAAATCCTGAACCACAGTACAGTTTTGGGTTAATCGGTTACTTGGGAGTAAGATTGCAATGTCGTGAAAGCCGCGACTAGGTTAGTTTCGGGACTACACAATCCAGATAAAATGGAAAAACTAGACTGTCATTCCACAAAGAAGAAGAGGAACATGACACAATAATACAAGGACAACAATGGTTGACTTTTTGTGGTTTGTTCATGGCATTGTGCCGATTAGTCAGTGGGACTTCCCCACCAACAAAACAAAAATATCTGTGTACTACTATGTAATGACAAAAGGAGTTTTGAGGATGAAAAAATAAGAACTAGAAAAGCAGAATTCTAGTCATTGTTGATGTTAGGAATGTTTGTATTCAAACTAACATTATTTTAACCTTTTTTATCAGACTTATTGATGTCATTGTCTGCTAGAAGTCCAATCCATTTTGTCAGCAAATAACATTCTTTCGCATTACTGTGAATTTCAACTAGTTGGACGTCAGATCCATTTGAAGTGGGAGCGATCCAGCGAATATACATTAGTTCTTTCCCCTTTAACCTTCCCACTTCATATAGATTGGACGTCTCCCTGCGTCAATGGCAGCCAAAGAGTTGAAGTCATCTTTTTGTGAGGTTGATCGACTTGTCAAACATCGCAAAAGGGTTAAACACTCAGAGGGAAAAGCAGAGATTTATCCCTGGGTCATTTATTTATCTTTTTTTTTTGCCATGGCGTGACTGTCAGTGAACCTGACATATCAACATAAGCGAGCACAGACACCAGCAAGAACCGCGAATGTCCCTTTAAATATCCCTTTAACTAGCAACACGTGAAGCCGGATCTTTCATAATGTCACATTCAGAAAAGGATCCTGTATAAATTGGACAGTGATTAAAAGAAAAAAGTATTTTTAAGCGAGAGAAAATGTTTGGCTTACCAGGAGACGTGACACTAGATGAGCAGCTCCTCCGAGGTAAGTCTCGACCAGGAAGGAGAGACGCACTGAGAGGCAACAGGCGAGACCAACTGCCCGCATAAAAGAGGGATGCTCGTGGTGTGATATATTTAATCAAAGTCATTAACTCGTCTCTTAGTATTAATAACAAAAACAAAGTCAAATTAAGATGATTTTGCATTTCATATAAATGAAATTACCGAGACAATGTCCTAGTATAGCATTAAAATCAAAACAATTACTCACACGGTTCCCTCAAATAGTTGAACATTCCAGATAACCTCCAGGTTGGCAGGTTTAACTCATCAAAAATGAAATAAATAAATGAACATAGCGATTTGCAAAGCGTGCCAAGTGTAATTTACTGCATCTGAGCGAGGTTTAAACTTTGGTTGGGTTGTGACGTAATTTGTGCAATTAAACATTCTTTCAGTTTTGTCTTTAAGGGTTGCCTTTTCGTCTATACTCCAGCAAGTGGCAGCATCTTCAAATATTATTTATTACACTCATGAGACTTGGCAATTCATTCAAAGTAGCCAATGAGTTACTATATGTATTATTGAATGAGTACAATTTGAACAAAAAACCTAATATCAACAACCTTTGAGTAAAATATACTCATTAGTTTTTTTTTCCTTTTTCCTTTTGATATAGACAGTTTTTTTAAACACATGATTGCAGTTTTTCCTCAACTATTACATATGAGAGATGAATATAGAAGTATTCTATTCCATTTGCTATATCTTTGAAGGAAAACAGTTATTGAAGACATTAAAATACAGTACTTCTATTAATGAAATTGGACTGGTTCAGTCTGCAAGGCCTTCTCTGGCCTAAAAAAAAAATATCGTAATCACATACTGATTTGAATTATATTTTGTCCATGAATACTTATTAAATAATTCCAAATTGTCTGTCAGCTTCCTTTCATTGCTTTTCCCCTAGTTGCACTGCATCCAGATGTGTGTTTCCATATTTAAGCATTTAACCAATCATATTTCTTCCATTATTTGTTGCCAGGGTCAGAAATCTAGCCGGAGGCCTTCACAACAGGGGTCAGCAATAAATAATTGGTAGAAAATTCTTGCAGTATGGTAGTGGATTTGTATCTATGACCATCATGCAGAAGTCTGGGGTTCGGAGAAAAATTGTCTTGATTATTCCACTATTTCTAAGTAAAAATCGTCAATACAGTAGCTCTAATAACAAGAGAATGTCAAGTCTGGAAAAAATATGAGGGAATGCATTATGGCAAAATGCAAACATGTTGGAGGATGTTGAATATTGTGGTAACTTTCCTTTGAACTTGGGACACACCCTGTATGAGTGGAAGCAGTCTGTTTTAATTATTGTAATATTGTATAATGCGACTGATGTGAATCGACTGTACGGATCGTTTTCAAATTTTAATGGGAAAGATGCGACATTTAAAAGCGTCACTGTGCACGAATGAGAGTTTTATCCTTTGAATAATGATGAATTTTCTGTTAAACATATTAACTGTTTTGTTATATCACACTAATGAATGGGAATGATGCCATGTTGAATTACCTCTAGGAATCTAGGACTGAATGACATTTTAATTTACACCTAATTTTATCTTGGTGACTGTTGGCATGTCAACGCAACAATAAACAACCGGTGTGCAAACGACAATATGATGAAAAATTATATAAAATCCTGGCTGTGCCTTATCAGGTAAGACTTTTTTTTTTTTAACATCATGTTTGAATTACACTTGCGTCTTAAATATGTTTGCTGACATTAGGAATTGGCAAATAAGCTGTATATTTTTTAAGGGTGTGTCAGCCTTGGTTGTCTTTCAACGTGTTGCGAAATGAATTCTGGCAGCAGGATTTTAAGACATAGTCAGTAAGGGAAGTGCAAAAGTGCAAAAAAGAAAATGGTTCTTCAAAACAGCAAGTGTGTGTATTTAGTACAGATTGACAAAGTTGCCGGTCAGGCTAGACCTGTCAGTGAAGACAGTCGTATTGAAGGAATATCTCTTTAAGAAAGCTGTTTTGCAGTCGATTTCACTTGAGGAACATGTTAAATAATGTGTCTGGGTTAAAAATATATACTGAGTGAAAGTAGGAACATGGAGGAGACGGTGCGGCCCAACGGTTAATGAAAATGTCAGCGGCGCAGAATTTGTGGAATCCTTTTACAAGGAGTGGAAGGCTGACTGAGATGACAAGCAGGGGTGGGAACGATTCAAGTTAGAAGCTCAGAGTCACACTAGCTCCACCACAGGTGAGTTTGACGCCAAGGAAAAATGCACCCAAGGCGACGGACGGCGCCCTTCTCTCAGCTATGGCTTTGTCTCTAAGGTGCTGGGGAAGAAGGCTAACTAGAACCCACGCAACCCGTGAAGCGTTTGGTCAGCATCTCGCTTGAGCGATGGAGGACAAGAAACGGAAGCAATAACTTAAGGGATTGTGAGTTTCACCAGCAAGTCTGCCGCCATGCAAAGTCAAAGCTCTCAGAAGGCGAGCCTGGATGAGAACGCAGTCATCCTGCCGGTAACGCCGTCTTCCCCGGAGTTCCTCTACTCTGAGAGAGAGCGTCGGTCGGTGGAGAATCTCTTGTGCGGTGGTCCCAAAGCTTTCTACACCTCAGTCAGAGCCGAGCCCATTGGTCGTTTCTTGTCTCCCGATGAAGTCGGCGAGATAACCAGCTGGGTTCAGGACTTTCATTTTACCCCCCTGCCAAAGAAGGAAAACGGCCAAGACCCCGACAAAGAGGACCTAGCGTCTTCCTACTTTCCATCATGCACGGACGTGCCGGTTCCGCGTTTGAACCTGGGCTGGCCCGAGACGCCTTGGGTGCGCTTGGAAAACATAGCGGTCTACACGAATCCCCCCGCCGAGGGTAAACCTTCCATCAGAGAGGTCATCCGACGGCATCTGCAGAAGGCCGGCCAAGTATGCTAGCTTCGTTGGACTCGTCATTTTAGACCCCGTTCCAAAACTATTGTCCACTTCTACTCTGCAGGTGCTTGCCATCGTGACAGACCGTCTGACAGACAGCACCATAATTGGGGATTTACATGATGCGGCCTCCAGGGGTGTCCCTGTTTACATCATTCTGAACCAACGGACTAGTGAGAAGTACACTTTCCAAAGGCTGGGACATCCGGTGAGTCGCCTAAGCATGAACATTCCTACATGAATTCCCTCCAACAAGTTACTATTTGCCTATGGATCATGATCCAAACCTCTAAATGATTTAAAAGTTGGCATACAGCATTGTAAGCTTAAGATAAGGTACAGCATTGCATGCTTTAGTAATCACGGTTATGTCGGCAATGCGTTTCAGTTTAACTGGTTTAACGGCATTCAGCGGATTCTTCGTGTTTCTGCTGCAGAATCAGCAAAATTGCTTCTAATGGACAAAAAGACACCAGGAAAAAAAAAACTAAATCTTGTTTATGTTTACCACATCCCCATGGTTCGTTCAAGTACTGTCCAGTCTTATTTTTTAATGGATGCAGGTTTTTAGATGCTTATTTATTCTAGATGATCACACTATAGATCTCGGGTGGCAAAATCATACTATGTTTTTGATACCGTTTCAACTTTGATCGGCAGAACATTCAAGTCCGTCTTCTTGGAGGAAAAAGCTTCTGTTCCAGCAAGGGGAAGATGATGGTCGGGGAATTGAAAGACAAATTTATTTTGGTGGATTTGGTGACAGTCATTCATGGCAGTTACAGGTAGACATTGTAATCCAACACATGCTTCATTAAAACTGCTAACGAGGTTCCGTGTTTTTTTTTTTTTTTTGGTTTTTACAGCCTCACGTGGACTGACACTCACTTACACAGGCAAATCATCTCTGTGATTAATGGCTCAGCTGTAGACAGCTTCGACAAAGAGTTCCGGGTGCTGTTTGCCGCATCGGCCCCAGTTCCTAACATGTCGGACTACGTCGTTTCCCATGTAGAAAGGAGGGTAGAACCAATAGACTTCACCGACCCGAGCCCCCCGAGACACTTCCACCGTATGGAAGAGATCCTCAACCCTCCTTCTCCACCAATGAACACTCACCTGGATTGGGAAGCCATGGGCGTCATCCCTAGAGGGACCTTCCCAGATAGTCTTGAAGAAGAGGGAATAGTCGCAAGCCAAGCCGCCGTGCAGACTGCTATGGAGTTTGAAAAAAAGACACTTCTTTTAGATACTTTTAACCACATTGGTTACGAAGCAATGACTACAAGAAGGTATAAACAGCGTGGAAATGATATCCAAGTTCTTTTGCAGACTAGCCTCCAAATGAGTAGTGCGAAAAAGACAAATGAAGCAAACACTTTTCCCAAGTCCAATCACATTACTAACAGAAACCTAATGTTCATTTAAAAAAGTTGATAGTTTGAACCACATCCTTGACTCGAACCGTAAACCTAAATGGCACACCTCATTGACATGACATTTGACATAGTTTCAATTTGTCGATTCATTACGCTCAGGTACAAAATCAGAAGATGACCTTACAATTAAAAAAAAATCCCAATTAAGAACATTGCTACATTACATGTCTACCACAACGGTTGATTAATAGATTTGTTTTTGTATCAAACAGGTTCTGGGACAGCTCTCCAATGACAGAAAATATACCAGATAACCCAAAAAAGTAAGCTTGATCTGAAAAGTGCATCAAAATCAGGAATATGAGTAGAACATATAGACTGAAATAATAAAAATAATTTCTTTTCCAGCTCGGCTGACCATCACACAAACCCACCCAACAATTACTTTCAAGAGAGACGAAACAACACAGGAGACCGACAATTTTCATCCTGGCGTGACAACCGAAATAATGACCTAAGTCAGAACAAGCTTTTATATTCCACCGACCTGGACGAGATCACCACCATAGAAAACAAACCTGAGTCAAGAGTAAGCTCCTACTTCAAAAAGGGTTTCCAAATCGTGGCTTGCCAAAAAAAAAAACGTGTCTCTGGTCTGTTTGCGCCTTTAGAAACCCTTAATCTTGAGGGTGCCGCAGTCTGAGAGCTTCAACTCGCTAAGCGACCTTATGAAGCGGTTCAAGACAAAACGGAATAAGGGTGAAATGTTAAGAAAAGACTCCAGGAACAACCTGACCGAGATCACCCAGTCCATGATGGACCTCCGTGAGGATGCACTGGATTCAGACCCAACTCCTGACGAAAAGAGATTTTCCATGCCGAGACTCAACGCTCACGTAAGCACGTTTGATTGGATTCTTGTCATGATTTTATGTCTTTGAATGTCAATTATAATCCACAGAGTTATGACCAAAACCGAATAACACCGGGTTTATTCCTGATGAAGAGGAGGAATAACGAAGTGAAGACTAGAGATCGATCTCGTGGCTTCGGCCTTGATCTGAACTGGAAGCCTTCAAGGGAAACCAAAGAAGTGGAAGACCAATGAATCACAAAGATCTATCTTTCTTGAAAGAAACTGGAAAACCTCTGTTACCTCGGTAGTATTAACCATGCAAAAGTGTATGGACTTCATTTTGCATTTTGGGATTATTTACAGTAGGGCTGCAGTACTCAACATGTGTGCCTCACTCTTGAAATTTTAAGGCCCTTTTAGTTTTTACGTTCTCCTTGATGTGTCGTGAGATTTAAGCTTATAGTCCTCCCGCATTCCCCCCCCAAAAACACTTAGGTTTAAGATTCTAGGTTGAAACTCCAATTGTGATTAAAAATATATACTATATCTATTATTTAAATTATTACTATGTGAAAATTCTCTTATGCGGGCTTGTGAAATAAAATGGACTTTACTAACTAGTTTTGAAAATTGGTCATTGAATGTAATTTATGGCAGAACTGTAGAAGTGTTGTGAAAACTATTAATTCAAGACTGTGTACACTGTATATAATTGTCTGCCTAAATGTCTTGAATAAAGACTTTATTAGAGTTTTACATTCAGGGTAGCACGTGAAGACTCTAGCAAATGCGGATAAATTATCCAGAGCACAGAAAGGCTGCGCTGAGATTCAAAGTCCGTGAGTTGAACTGGGACGGAATGAGTGGGAGTCTGCCACATGCGATAGACTTGCCAATCCTGTCTTACGCAAGGCTCGATAGCCGTGCCTGGAGTTCATTTTCAATTCCCAAACCCAATAAACTTGAGGAAGAACACTCCTCCATTCAGCCGCATGTTAGAAATGTTTCATTTATATTTCTCACAAATCACTATCAGAGCCTACCATATGTGCAGCATTTTATGTATTATTATAGTCACTATTATTATTATTGTTATTATTATAGTTAATATTATTATTATTGTTATAATTATTATTATTTTTATAATCATTATCACAGTCATTGTCTTTGTCATTGTCATTGTCATTATCATTAATTATCATTGTCGGATTGGATTGGATAACCTTATTCATCTTGTATTCGGGAAACTTCATTCACGGTAGCAAGAGGGTGAGAATGCAGATACAGGAAAATACATTTTAAACATAAATGGATAGGTAATACATTTTAAAAAGTGAATAAATAAATACATAAATAAATATATAAATAAATAAATAAGTATGTTGGTGAAATATATCTACGTATAGTTTGTTTTAATTATTATTATTACATATTACCATTATTATTATTATTATTACTACTATTACTACTACTACTATACTACTATAGTACAATAGGGGGCGAAAGCCGCGTGTTCGTTCACTTTGCCTACATCAAAACGCCCGAGGAAAAAAGGTTTGCGGAAGGATAGTATATTTTTGAAGCCAAGCCATGTGCTAACAGTTCACAATTTAGGCTGTTTACACATTAAAAAGCCAAACAAAGCAAATCGACACTTATTATAAACATAATTGGGGTTTTTATTTCTTACGATTGTTGGAAAATTCCTCCACAATGGTTCGAGCGATAAGGTAAGTACGGGCAATACTATACCAAAGGTAAAATCTTTGTTAGAGAAGTTTTCAGTCGTTATTGTTGACCTTAAGTGGTTTATAATTCAGTTGTATGTTATTTTGTATTTTTATTAAAATGAAATATTCGGTTGTGGCCATTTCAGTCCTTCATTTTTGCTTCGATTGGGGGTGGATAAATGTACATGATTTTACTGCAAGTGAGATAAGAAATCTTTACTAATCAACAATCCAATACAGTCTGTCGTTGCAAAAATGGTGAATCAATTTAATGAAAAATGAAAATTCTTCTCACTTTTATTTGGCTTACGACGGTCGAAAAATGTATTCCTGACTCCCCCTATCTGTTCCTTGTGAATAGGCGTAAAAAAATCCAGAGGCCAAAAGCACAGCCACAATATGATGAAGGTGACCCAGAAGGATACAAAAGCCTTGGTGTCCCTAAAGAAGTCAGCATCTTTTTCCTCCTTACGTTATTTAGTTTATTTATGGTGTGGGAGGGAATTCAGTCATAATCTTAAAATGTTTCTCATGTCAGATTCCAAAGGACATAATTGATGAGTTTCATGAAAACAAGATTGAGGTGAGTGTGATCATAATACTAATTTCAAAATGCTATTCATGGTGTCATTTCCTAAAGCACAACATTTGTCAGGTACCATTTACATGTAAAAATATTCTGGTCTTTTTCTACACAGAAACTTCTTGCCAGTGGAGCTCACTTACACAGCGACGAGGACGACCTAGACGATGAAGTATTTACATTTTTTCGTCTTTATTCCAGTCATGGTTTATCATTAACTGATGCAAAATCCTTAGAAAAATATGTTCATTTCTTCAGGAGGAAATCATGGCCTTGGATGCTTCCGAGTCGGACGACGACGACGATGACTACGGCGATGGTTATGACGATTACGAAAATGAAGAGGAAGATGAGGAAGATGAGGGCACTGACATGGAGAGTGATCTAGAGGCAAAGGTGGAGGAAAGTAAGAGATGAATCTACACTGTAACAATGTTGGTGGACTTTAACATGGCTTGACATGATGTATTTTGTTCTTCTTAGAGCTTCCTGACGAACTAGCATGGGGCACCAAGAAGAGGTCATTCTACGACTCAGATTACGTGACCAAAAGTGAGCATACTATTTCTAATGTAATCGTGGGTTGCATTAACATCAACTGGATTTCATGTGAGCCGGACCAGATTTTTTAAAGAATCAGATTAAAAGAAATGGATCAAAAGCTCTAAATGTTCATTTTTTTATGGATCTAAAACAATGTTTATCTGATCTTTTTTTTGCAAAATCATGTTTTCCATTTCAAAAGGAAACAAAATGTTTTTTTTTATTTATGTTCAATATTGTAAAAAACTGAAAATATTTTATATTTTTATTTTTAGATTTTACAAAATGCTAAAAACAAGGAAAAAAATGTATTAAAAAGTGATATTATTGTTTTAAAAAAGGGAAAATCAGGAAGTATGATATACATTTATAATCTTCATTTATTAATTTGATACTAAAACAGAAAAACGTCACTCATGATTTACTTCCTCGGCCGCACAAAATGATTTGGCGGGCCAGATTTAGTCCCCGGGCTGCCACTTTGACACCTGTGGTGTAGGGGATACGTTTGTCGGAAAATGCATCTGCATAGATTTTCAGATTTTTCTTTCTATATCAACAGAGGGCAAAACACTGGAGGAACTGGAAGCAGAAGACGAAGAAGAGGAAGAAGAAGCCAAAAAAATCCAGAAGCGCATGGCCGAGCAGCTCAGTGAGGATGATTACGACTTGAACTTTCTCCAGGTAACGCCAAGAAAATAGTCATCCATTTGGATCAAAGACAAATTTTGTGACCTGCGTCTTGCGTAAAAGGAATTTGCCAAAGAGGAACAAACCGAGACAACGGTTGTGGACAAGAAGATCGTCAAGGACTTGAAGCAGATGTCTCACAAGGAGAAAATGAAACTGTTGAAGAAGGAGTCGCCCGAGTTCCTGGAACTTATTCAGGACTTGAAGGAAAAGGTACACACCGCTGCCTAGGAAGTCAACAAAATGAGATGGATGCTTAAATAAAATGTTGATGTGCAGCTCACAGAACTGAAGGAGCAGCTTTTTCCACTTCTGGAAATGGTTAAGGATGGAAGGATCCCACCTGGAAAGGTCACCTATTCACCTTTTTTTAATCGGATGTTCATATTTGATCACTTTTGCTTACTGAGTCCTACCATTTTGTGTTCCTAAAAGGGCGCCGACTACCTGAAGACTAAACAGCAGCTTTACCTCAAGTATGTAAAGTCCTTTCAAAACTTGATGCATGTTCTCTCATTTGCACAACCAACTACTTTTCTGCTTTTTGTCTCAGTTATTGTACCAATATCAGCTTCTACGTGGGACTCAAGGCCAAACGGATACCCGCTCACAACCACCCGGTCATTGAACGAATGCTCACCTACAGAAATGTAAGTCCACGCCTCTATTAAAGTTGTCTTTTTTCCCGTTCAAAATGAAATTACCGTATTTTCCGAACTATAAGGCGCACCTGATTATAAAACGCAGATTGTGTACGGTAACTTTGTCGTCTTGCTCACAGCTCATCAATGAACTGAGCTCTGTTGATGCCCGCTTGGAGCCGCAGTACAAAAAGCTCTTAGCCGCTTGGAAGGAAGAAGGAATCCCGAGCAAACCAGTGGCAAAGAAAAAGGTGACAGCCGTCAGAAAAGATGAGGTGAAAAATGTTAATGGGAGAATGTATTTGGGCGTAGGTTTCGGCCAAAGCGGTGGCCAAAACGATGGTTGACTCCGACACAGATATGGATGAAGAGGAAGCGTTGCGTTTCTACCATGAAGTGGAAGGGAGGTTGAAGTTGAAGAAGGAGAACAAACAGCGGAAAGAGTGAGTAGAGATGGGGACGTTGAGATAAAAAAAAAAAAAGAAACAAATAATTTGCTTTTTTTCCCCCTCATTGTCAACAATGTTTCAGGGAGAACGAAAAAGTGAATGGAGTGGGTGAGTTGGATCCAGAGGGGAAAAGAAGCATCACATACCAGGTAATCAAATAACTCGGATTATGTAATCACAAACTTGTTTGAATTTAAATAACTCACAACTGAAAATTGTTCACTGTGTTTCAAATGGGGAGCCTTTCACATTAATCAGCACCAAAAGTATTATAGTACTTCATTTCATTCCTCGACTTTATTTGCAGATGTTCAAAAATAAAGGACTCACACCAAAGAGGAAGAAGATCGACCGGAACCCCCGTGTCAAACACCGGGAGAAGTACAGGCGTGCAAAGATTCGCAGAAAGGGCCAGGTGCGAATTACACACAAACACACACACACGTAAAAACAAATGTCAGTCCACATTTTTTTTCCTAATGTCAACCGTGTTTGATATTATCAGGTCCGCGAGGTTCGCCGGGAGGAGACAAGATACAGCGGAGAAATGTCGGGTATCCGCGCTGGAGTCAAGAAAAGTATCAAACTCAAGTAACAAAAGGAAAACACCTGCCAAACTATGTCTATGGGATCATGTGCTTGTTACTTTCAAAATTATTTGTGTTGTTTGCCAGTTGTGGTTTCACAACAATTACAACATCATTATTGTGGTTTTTTAACAATGGTGAATAAACTTTATTCAAGTTTACAATGGGTTGCAATTTGTAAAAGTAATGAAAGGTCTCCATTATAATAGATTTTTTTAAAAACGAATGAATTAAATTAAATGAAAACAGATGTACACTGGTCAGGGTCCACAGCCAAACTACAGTTTATTTAAAATTTGTTGTATTTAACTCGGCCAAAATGACTTGGCACATCTTTCAAAGCCATTGACGACATGAGACGTCCAATCTATTTTGACTGTGATTATTTGATGTCAAAATGGATTGTACATCTACCATAGAGTTGCCCTATGGATGATTAATCAATCATCATAATCATATCCACCTGTACTACAAAGCCAAGCATGAAGACGGCACACAGCTAATGACAACAAAACTCAGCCTGCTTGTTGTTTAATGAAGCTCTCGTGCGCTGCCGTCAAATTAGCCACGATCTTCTCTTCGATCTCCACCCGGTTTTCGAGGTCCTCCTGGGAGAGGACCACCTCGTGCTGGCTGCTGGGCGTCACCACCACCACGTGGCCCCGCCTCGAGTCCAGCGCGTTGGCCACGACCGCCTGGTGCCTGTACGTTTCCAATGCTTTCCGAGCCTTGTCCAGCAGGATGGCGGTGTCTGTCTCCAGTTTGAAGGATATGACGAAGGCCCGTGGCGCCCAGTCTTTTACCAGCGGGGACAAGATTTTGGGAACCATCTTCATGCTGAGCTGTAAGGACAAAGTTGATGGTACAGTAATTACTCGATTATTGCAAATTATATATATATATATATATATATATATATATATATATATATATATATATATATATATATATATATATATATATATATATATATATATATATATATATATATATATATATATATATATATATATATATATATATATATATATATATATATATATATATATATATATATATATATATATATATATATATATATATATATATATATATATATATATATATATATATATATATATATATATATATATACACTCAGGAGGCTCAAATTAGGTAATTATTATTATTATTATTTTACTAACTTGAAGCGGTCCATTGGAAGACTGGATTTTGTGCTCTGGCATGTCACTCGCAGGAATATAGAAATCAGACACAGCCGCCGCCAAGTAAAACATGGCCTTGGATCCTAAAGTGAAGAAGACCGTTAGTTAGTGCAAAAGCGGACACACGTGGACACCGCGGGTGTTTTCGTCTACCGATGGTGTCGAGGGCCTGCGCTGACGCTTTGAGGAGGTGCAGGTACTCCGACAGCGTGCTGAACTCGATGGGGAGGAGGAGTTTGGATGCTGTAACTTGGTGGTATTTCTTCAGCACTCTAGCCACGTCGGGGAGCACCTCCGCGTTCACCACCACGCGATCCGGTTCCCGATCCCCGTCCGAGAACTGCAGAGCGTCCAGGATGTTGACGGAGGAGAACAAGCGAGCATATGGGAAGAGCGAACGATGCCTGTGCAGGAAGACGACGGCGTAGCCGCTGTCCAGGAAGCATTCGGCGGACTGCGATCCCCTCCTGCCGCTGCTGAAATTGTCCAGGAAGCGGACGGTACGTGACTCCAGCGGGACTTTGGTGCCACCGGACGTGATGAGGACAACGCGGCGGCCCGCCTCGGCATGGAACTGGGCGAAAGCCAACATCTTCTCGCGGACCTCGTCGACGTGCGATGGTGCCGTGAACTCTTCTGCCAACTTGCCATCGATGGAAGATGTTCTGGGTTGTGACATGGCCTGCAGACATGAAGGTGCCAACGCAATGGGACAAACAGTTAACAAGTTAATCTTGTTTTAAGGATTCATTTAGATTATTAATAATTCATTTAGACCAAATATGCTTGTTCTGACTAAATAAAAACGTTAATACATGACTATAATTTTAGCTCTGATTTTTCAAAATGACTGCTTATGATAAGGTATTAAAATTGCGATGATTGTGTGGTAAAAAATGTTTTAAATGTCATTTTTATTTTTGTAAAATGTATACAGAACCAAATAGTCTAATGACATTGCTCAATATGATGTTAATCAGTAATATGAATAGATAAGATTAGGTTATTGACAAAAAGCACACGAAGAGGAACGATGGCACAATAAGTTTAGGCGAAAATAAATCCAAATAAATTAAAAATATATATATATAAATCGTTTGTTTCATTTTTGTGTGATGCAAAGTGACCATCACTTTCACTTTTCATTGCAGCCCATCTATGAGTAGAGTAGTAATAACAAAACTTAGAGCCGAGTACCAAAATAAAAGTGGTAAAAGCGGGTTTGTCATGTTTTCGTGTCATAAAAACGAGTGATCATTAACAAAATTGAAGGCAAATTGTCAAAAGTCTTACTTTGCTCTTTTAAAGATGCGATGACCGTGAAGCTGGACGACGCCCCTCACAACAAACGAACACTTTGACACTTCCTGAAACAGAAAGAAGAGCGTGCTTCTTCTTCTGCTCCTCAACACAACACATTCCCCAGCGCCTCTAAAGGAGATAGATGGTACTGTATGAGCAAAATAGTTACTTATTTGAACTAAAAAAAAGTATTTGTCTAAAAAATAGATAATAAAAAAAGGATGAAGAAAATTTGTTATACATTTTCATATCAATTCAGGAATTTGTGTTGGTGCAGAACGACGCCTTGAACTTACTGGCCAACAGGTGACGCTGTTGTATCGCCAAATAAAGCACTGTGACAGCATCATCTTTCACTTTTGAAAGTCACCTGGTCAGTTTGGATGGACAGATATGGTTTCATATTTATCAATTCAGCTCAGAAAAGCAGTTCAATGACCTTTTGCTGATGGTGATCAGATTCCAATTCCAATACTTTATAGAATTAAGTTAAGTTAACAAACATCACATAGATCCCTTTTATTGTGTTTGAACAAATGAACTGTATTGCAACAAACTTTTTCTGCCAACCAGGTTACAAGAAAACACAGAATAGTTTGTTTACAAATACTACATTAGGCTTTTACTAACATTGGTTTGTAAAAAATATAGTCCCATACACTAGGCAGGTTTGATTTATAGCAGGTACTAAAGATGACAGTGTTGAAAACAAATGTGAATGCTGGATCGGATCCCACCAAATCCGATACTGTCTCATCCAAAAATAGGCGTATCGGGTGCCAATATCAATGTACTGGGTATCGTATTGAGACAACACTAATTTAGGTTTACAACATACAACTAACTCCAATAATATTCACATGTACATTAAACACAAGTGAAAACGTATGTAACAAATTTTAGATCAACACAGTACAGTGTATAATCTATGCGAAATTGATCATTCACAAAGGTTGTAAAATATTCAAAGGAATGTGTATACATATTCAATCATTTCATATGAATCATGATTTGACCTTTATGACTCCGCAATATAATGACTAAAAACATAAGTATACGATGCAGCTTTTCAAATCAATAATTTACCATTCATATCGGATTAATTAATATTTGGTAACACATTTTAGAAGAAGGTATCATGAAAAAAAGATGCAATATATGTTAAATTAAAAATATGTTTTCAAACCTACATTACATCAGCTACATGTCACATATCAACGAGGAATATAGTACATAGTAAAACCAGAACTTTTCTATATACGTCAAAATGTCATGGCAAAATTTTTTAGAATATTTTTATTATAATGTACAACTGTCCAGACGTAATTCCTCGCCTGCACTAGTTTTTGTAGCGGCAGTGGCTGTAACAGTTTGGAAGAATTTAGGGGTGGTGTGGGGTAGGGGGCGCCAAAGCTCACATGCGCGTCTACGTACGACCAAAAAAGTAGATCCGGCCCGAGAACGGAGAGTCCCGGATGTTGGCTCGGCCGCTGAACGAGAGGCGAATCGGGGAGAAGCAGAGAAGGGACGCCACGGCACCGCAGGCACACCGGCGAACCTTTGCCCGGGACGACACGCGTTCGAGCGCACGGGGGATCTCTCTCCGGGATCCTGGCGGGACACGGCGGCGAAAGGTGGGATCAGTTAAGTGCAAAACTACCGCGAGGAATACGGAGATCACCATCAACCTCAGCGTTTTCTCCAAAAAGAGTAAGTGATCTACAAGGGCATGGAAGTTCAACTAGGGCCCAGCGAATGGGCGACTTTTTCCTGATCGGTTTAACTGTGCTGCGTTTAAGTTCTTGCATCGAGCAGGGGAAGAGAAGGAGGGGCGGAGTGTGTATATATGTGCGTGTGTGTGTGTGTCAGAGAGAGAGTGTGTGTTTGTATGTGGAGGGGGGTCGAACCCACTGGGCAGGCCCCGGTTGACAGCTTTCCCCTCGCCGTGGCAGGGTGGCTGGGAGGCGGGGGTAGACACCCTCTTTTCTGGGTGTAATGGAGTGACGTACCCCGGCGCTCTCTCCCAGCTAGGCTAGCTGTTTGGTATGCGTGTGCTGTAGGAAGTATGTCTGCGCGCATGCTTGCCTGCGTGTCCGTGCTTTTTGTGCGCGCGTGTGTGTGTGTCATTTGGATTTCCTGCGTGCCCTGGTGGCATTTGACTCACAGCTGTTGCAGTGTGTATCACCCCCCACCCCGCCCACCACCGCCCCCGCCCCCCTCTCTGTCAAGCCTCGCACAAGCGCCATTGAATTCCTCCCGAACATAAATATACTCCTACTTGTGCTCCGAGGCTCAACAAGTGCAGCAATTGCAATGGACGCTCCATGGAGGACACCTGCACGGCGTCACAACGCAAGATCTAAGATGTGATAACAATGCAGTGTGAACGCGTCACTCCCACGCCACGTGCATGTCTAATAAAGCCAGGTCCTCGATCTATGACAGTTTAGGACTCAGGGGTGCTCAAACCGGTACGCGATGGCCACTGTGGGTGCAGGTTTTTGTTCCAAATGATCCAGCACAGACTGTTTAATCAATGAGGTTTCTGCTGAAACAAGAAGCACCTGACTGCAGTTCTGGGATTGCACGTGTAGGACACCAGATATTTATTATATTTTGGAGCAAAAACCTGCACCCCGTTTTAATCTTTTTTTTTTCAATTGGACTCTTCTGCATGCATACTCTCATTGATTAGTAAAACCGTAACAATGTTCTCTTCTCATTTTCCGAACTGCTTTATCATTAAGGTTGCGGGGGGTGCTGGAGCCCATCCCAGCTATTTTCAGGCCAGAGGCAGGGGACACCCTGTATAAGTGGCCAGCCAATCGCAGGGCACAAGGAGACAAATAATCATTCACTCTCACTCTTAGGGGTCATTTAGAGTGTGCAATCAGCCTACCATGCATGTCTTTGAAATGTGGGAAGAAACCGGAGTACCTGGACAAAAACCCACGTAAGCCTTGGGAGAACATGCAAACTCCATGTAGGTGGCCTGACCTGGATTTGAACCCAGGTCTCCTACTGTGAGGCCGACATGATAACCACTCAACCACTGGGCCACCCTCATAACAATGTTGTGAACATTTTTGCGGTCTAAAAATGATCAAATGACAAAAAAAACATACATTTTGATGTATTTTGACTTTTAAATTCTGAGTCAGGCTCTCAAGGAATAACATTTGAAAATAAGAATTGTTTATGGCTGTCTCTGTCAAAAAGATTCCCGACCCTTGGTTTAGGTCGTCCATCTATGACAGTTTAGGTCCGACGTGCTCATAAATCGGAGCACACCGTGTCTGGCAAATTGTGTCTGGAAGTTCATTCGGGTTCCTGGAAAAAGAAATGTAATTAAATCTGACTGCTTTGAAAAATATTTTATGAATCTTTGGTCATCTAAGGATAGTGGTAATACAATAACCTTGTGCCACCACCATTACCACATATTGTCCTTTCCATTTTAGTATGTGTGCTGTTTGTAACTTTCATGCCGAGGGTTTTGGTGACAGGATGCGTGTAGACGTGTGGTTAGAAAATCAGGCTCAGTTCTGAAGTCAGAGGTTCAAAACTGGACTCTGCCGGCCTTCCCATTTGGACTCCGAGTCTTCACGTCTGCAAGTTGATGTTGGCTGCTTCTGCTTCCTTCTCTGTTGCCAAACAGGCACATGCAGATGTGTCTGTCTAGGGGGTGCTCCAGCACTTTCCCTTTTTTTTTCCACCCTGCATGCCTTGCTTGTGCAGGAGTATATCAAACATGAAGTGAAACCCTCTTGCTCAGAGGTTAGCCACCAAAGGCTCCAGTTAACTCACAAACCTTACGAGGACAATTTGTCATTGACGAGGATTACGGAAAATGGACGGATTTGGATTAAATATTTTTTCGAGCATACAATCTAGGCTTAAAGTTAACATTTACAATTTTTGGGATGCCCCGCTTGGTCTAGTGGGCCCAAATCTTTGCTTACCTGGGGAAAAAAAAGTTGCATTGTGCAACATTCTTTGGTATTATGGGGTGCCGAAACCAAAGCTCAGCTCAGTGTTTTATGCAAATCAAGTTTGGTTATGTAACCTGAAATTATTGCAAAGTGCTATTTTTAACATGCAGGTTTATACAGTAATCCCTCGATTATCACGAATTCACTACTTGGTGATTTTTTTCTGCTATTGATTATTAATTTTTGTATGTTTTTTTTTTTAAACTTCAGAAAAAAATTCAATCTGCTTAAACTCTCAACCATAAGCCACTCCCCTTTCTTCTGATTGCTTCTAGGAGTCAGCACTGCAGAAAAAATGATTATCATTATTATAAGTGAAAATCCACACTGAAATTTGTAAAAAAAAAAAAAAAATAAATAAGGGTCACCCTAGTTTGCAATTTTTCTATTATTGCGGCCATGTCTGGTCTACATTAACTACGAAAATGCACCATATGTAGCAAAATATAACCAGTTATGCCATGTTAGGGACAACTGCAGAACCAGAAGAGGAATAGTAGGGAAAATGTGACATGTGCTGCTACGCATTGCTGGCAAACTGCTCCAATATGTGAAAATCGGTCGGCTGGGATGAGATAATTTCAGGAAAATGTTTATTACTATGTAAAGGACTGAAAAGTTCAACTTGTATGGGGTCATAATATATAAAGCAGTAGTTTAACATATCACCAAAAATATAAATGATTTAATATGCATTTGAAGGAAAACTAAAGCAGACCAGCACATTTTTTTCTGTTGCTTTTTGCACTGGGCATTTAAAAAAACATTTGACTATTTTTAAGCCATTTAAAATGAATTTGATGTTTATCACTGTCACATTTTCAAAATCCCACCCACTGCACGTTCGTAGTATGCTGTGGGAAATGTTCCAATTCCACTGGTGTATCTTCATTCATCTATCTATGCCATTAATCTAGACAGACAGAACAATTATATGCCGTTTAAGCCCTACACATCATCATTATTCCAGTATATGTAACTCCCCAAAGAAAAATCCTACATTGCAACAGTAGATGAGTCATCGTTTGAAAGAATATTTTCATGAAAAAACTTGAAAGTCAAAAGAAAAACCAGATATTACAGCAATCACTCAACATGCCTTTAATTGTACCTTGTGCGTTAACCCTCTTTTTGGCACTCGTGTCACATTGTGGAGAGTTTCTGGGTTTGATTCTCGAGGGAAATTTGTATGTTCTAAAATCTGTGCCATTTTTTTCATTAGAACTGCTGTTAGTCTTGAGGTGGGTTCAGAAAGCATGAGCCCTGCGATTGGCTGGCGACCAGTCGAGTGTGGAAGAAAGATGGCATTGGGTTCTAACTCACCAGTGACAGTGATGACAAACAGTGTAGAAAAAAAGGGAAAGATGGACGGCTTGTGCTTTCTTTCCTCCGTCCTGAAAGTAAACCCAACCCACTTCAGAGTGACAGAAATACCCTTCACATTAGTCAGCAACCGCAACGAAATGTCAGACCTGCTTTTGAATATTAATCACCGTTCCTTTAAATGCGAATGAGCCAGTCTATCCGTGCACACAGTTCTCAACACTCTCTCGCTTCTAGACAAAGTTAACGATGAGTTTTCACTTTACGGTCGAGACTGGAGATATAAGCATTTTAAGTTTCGGTGTGGTCGCCGAGCAAATTAAACTAATATCTCAAGGCACCAATGTGCTTTAAGTCGGTGATAAAAGTTTTATGCGAGTAACATTTCAAACTAGGAGTGAAGAAATTGTCATGCCTCGCTATGGGGAAATGCTTTTGGAATGAAGATACCCCCTCGCTTAGCTTAATTGGCGTCTCTGTTTGGAACAGACGTGACTTGACGCAGCTACGATATGTAGCGCACTGCAGTGGCGTCATGCTGTGATTGATTCCTAGCCTGGGTGACGTTGCACAACAGTGAGCTTTGACACATCAATAGAGGTACTGAGGGAAATCATTCAAATTCACTTAAGCTTTTTTTCAGGGGGGGCGGCAGGGGTTTCTTCATTGTAAGAGGAAAGTCAGTCAGGGGAGTCAAACTCCTAGGCCACATAAATGTCAACTACAGTGGTACCTCGAGATATGAGCTTAATTCGTTCCGGAACTGAGCTTGTATGTCGATTTACTCATAACTCAAATGAACACTGTATTGGAATTTTTTTTTTTATTTGTTCTAATTCGCCATCTATTAACAAAGTAACAAATAACTAGTGGTTTAATAGTACTAAAATATGTATGCTGTATTTCGGCCAATAGGAGTGAGGCTCACGTTCTTCGTTAGTATAGTGCATCGTTATCTGGTTCGATTCCCCATTGGGGAGTAAACTTTCTATCGTATTTTTTTTTAAAGAGCATGCCAGCAGTACATATTTAATTGAATTTCATTTTATTTTTTTCCCCAAGATTTTTCTGTCATGCGGAAAATGGGGTTTAGATTCCCTGGCTAGAAAGGACATGTTTATTGATTTTCTCACCGTTAAGTGGATTGCATTTGGGTGATGGGAATCAAGCTCTCACTCCTTGTTAGTATAGTGGGTCTGTATCTCGTGTCGTAGAAGATCAGGGTTTGATTCCCTGACGGCAAGCCGTCATTTTTTTACATTTTATAATTTGGATAAATTAACCACAATTGTCTGTCTTATGATCCATAAAGAGTGATTAATAACAAGAGGTTTTGATTTATTTAGAATACTCATTGTCAAAATTTGGAAGGAACAAGGGGCTAATTTGGAATGGAATAAAGACCCAAATGAACAAAGTGGAATAATGTAACAACTCGCACTTTAAACTTTGTATTTTAATCACTTTCTACTATCTTTGATATGTAGTCGCCTGGCTGCAAAAATGGCCCCTCTGCGCAACGTTTCATAGATCACTCGTGACGCGACACGCAACAAATTTGGAAAGATTTAAATCCTGGGGCTTGTGATTCTGGGTAGGACGTGGTCGTGTGGGTGGTGAGGCGGTTTTGGCTTTTACTGTCAGAATGGTGGGGCTTCATTTGGAATGCGGTGTGTGGCCTACTGCCTAGCCCCCCCTTCACACTGAGAGCCTTTTTAATTTCTCCCCTTGTTGAAGTGATTATTCAAATGGCCATCCGTGAGGTGCAGTTATCAGACTCCTGGTGGTAGTTGAGCCTGTGGCTACATGCATTCTCATCACACACATGCGTGCACACACCCACACATCCACTGTATTGTGGTTGGACAGGACCCCACAACAGGTACCCTGTGAAGCAAAACCCTATTAGACCACCACATCTCAGCCCTCAGGCAAGAATTTGAGTGTGGTGTGTGATTGGCAGGAGTTAATACATTCATGAGGATGCCTGTATATATTTTTCTATGTGGAGTACTTACCTTTTTTTTGTTTTTCATTATTTGGAACATCCAAAGTAGAGTGTTTCCCAGAAGACAATTTCTGATAGTGGTCCATTTTTGAAGTAAGGATCTCATATGATGCTTTTTTTAAGTTTTGGCTAGAGTAGACTTCATGAAGACAACTTTTTGGAGTCAAAGGTTTGGGTGGGGGGCGGGGGGTTCTATTCTTTTAGAAGGGGCTTTGTTTTATTTTAAGATGCTGACAAATAGTGTTGATCTAATAAACTATAGTAACGTACAATAAAACACAATTTTCCTCAATATAATAATAACAAAAGCGAAATAAGTACTATAGTCTTCCTCAAATGCACATTGATACAATACTACATCTTCATTGCAATCAATTGATCTGTCTTTGGCCATCTTTTAATATACAGGAAAATGTATTATTTTGAAATAAATATTGTAATTGGATAGTAACTTCAAAACCTGTAGCGAAACTTTCTTTCTTATCACTGTTTTAGCCTGGCCCGCCAGGTTTATAAAACACTGGAGGAAGCCTTCAATAACCTAATATTGTAACACTTTTTTTTTGCATCAACAAATTAAATGATGCTAACACATTTGTTGTAGCCTAAATAGAATATATTGTCATGCCTCACTCTCTAATGTGTTAAAGAATAGACACAGTCACTTTCAATTGATTTATGGAATAAACTGTAACAAAATAAAAATATTATTAGCAATCAAGCACTCAACTGTAAGCAGACTGGGCTCTGATGAGCTATCTAACAATTAGTCTCTTACCATGCTCGGCTCTACTGTTTAAAGCTCCACAAATTTTGCTTTTTAACTCCCATGTCCAAAGTGTTTTTCCTGACCTAATTCACATTCAACAAAGAGGAAAAATGGCTTGCTTTTCTCTCTAATGCCGCCAATGTAGAGCAGTAAAGATCTTTTATTTTTGGTAGAAATCTCCTCTATTCACACTTTAGATTGGGGGCCTTGAGGTAAGGTGGAGGTAGAGGAAGTAGCTCAGTCTTCATTAGAGCCCCTCATCACTAGAATGCAGATGAGCCGTGGAGCCATTCATCCGCTTGGAAGCGCCTCCCCGATTCCAATTTGAATCTTGTTTGCAGTCACATTGTGTGAGCCCACTTCTCCGTGTTAGAGAAGTCTCTTTAAGGGGGGGTTGGATCAGAGGGGGATAATTGCACTTAAGTGAACCTCATTTTGTGCTGGCCGGAGCAATTACTCTAACTGCAGTTCTCGGCATTTTTGGAAGGTGGGGAAGCACGAGCAGCTGTCATCGAGTCTTTAATGCCGAAATATCAAATGCTGAGGAGAACGACATTGGCACGGCGCCGCCGGAGTGAAGGATTGTTCAATGGATTTTAATTAGTTTTTGCAGGATTTTTTTTTGCTCCGCTCACTACATTTTCTCATCCACAGATTGACTTAATTAAATGTGACAATTAGACACGCTTTGTTTTTATAATAATTGAAAATAAATGATTCTCAAGGTGTGTAATCTTTTCTTTAGGCAACAGCTCAAGGCTTTGCATTGGACTCTTCACCATTAATGTGATTTAGAAGACAAAGTTAGAGAGTTTTGCTTTAATCTATTTTTCCGTAAATTAATGAATTTTTAAAGAGGTCCTCGCTGGATAGTGGATGAGAAAGTGCTTGTGTGAATGCAGTTTGCTTTTCAAACAAGCATATTTTTTAGTCAGACCCCCCCATACCAGACACCCCCTGGGATGGAGAGAATGGATGTAGTGAAGCGCTACATTTTTTTTTTACCCAAATTCATCTTGCAATTCACTGCCTCGGTTCTCCTCATCGCACAACGCTTTGTCCAGCGAGTTGAATCAGTCTGTCAATTCTAAGCAGCAAATTCTAATTGGATGTAGACAAGAATTCCCTGTTTTGACCCTATTTATCAATACATCTTCATATGGTTGTCAGGGGTTTACACTGAGATTTCTTAAGGTTGCAGTCTTCTTTTTTTTGACAGGAATCATTTAGTACCAGTGAGCCTTTTACACACCTTTTTTTTTACAACTAAACGAGTCAGTTGATTGAGAATCAGGACAAAAGAAAGGCTGCGTTTTTACAACACCCGTTTGTAACAGTGTGAAAAGGGATGTGATGTTTAACTCCCATCACTTGTTTCCACTGCCATATAGTGTTGTAAGCAATTGTCGCTGTCTAACAAGTCACGTCTGAATCTAAGGTCAACTTGCTGTTAATTTTCAAACTGCCGGCCGGGAAGTACATGGTTGGAACAAATTTTCCTGTCGCTTCATAGTTTCTTTGCTTTATAAGCGATCCGTACAGTAATTCACCATCATGTGATTTCGCTCCCCAAAATGAGTAACTAGGGGTATTTTAAACTGCAGGAAAGTAAGGGAAGTTTATTTTTTTATTTATTTTTTTTAAAATGCTGAGAGGTGTGGCAGTGCCTTAGGGCCATAGTATCTTTTTTTTAATGATTGATTCCAATCGAATGGTTATGAAATGAAATGTGTTCTTCCCTGGAATTGTATTTGGATTCTCAGAACTGACTGTGGCCAATTAGATTTTGTTTTTGTAAAACATTTTGCGGTCAGAACTTGGCAATTAACCTAAACCTAAAACGAGTGTAATGGCATAAAAGAAATGGAATGATTGCGAAATGTGACTTTCTTTGGCTTTGTGGTTATTAGTAACCTGCTAAATTGAATGGGTAACTAAAATGGATCCGGTCACAAGTGGACAGCTCATTACTTCATAATGAATAATTCTCAACATTTAAAATCACCACTTGCGATCTCACTTGAGTGCTTTATATGCAAGCATTCGCCTACTCTTTTGTTTGAAAGAAACCAAACGTTTGGATGGTAGGCACTGATGCATCTGCTGTATTTAAAATGTCCATCTGCACTGAAAAAGAAGCAGAAGCCAATGGGAAGAAGAAACTTAAAAATCAAAATAAAATAAATAACAGTGCCAAAATCTCTACAACTACTATGTATATAATTTTCGGGGGAATTCATCTAAACTTCCAACCAATCGTAGAGCACATACTGACAACTGTTTCCAACTTCATTCACGTCAACGAACATGCAGGTTTTCCAGCATTTTTACAATTATACAAACAAAATTATGTAAAGCATAACACGTAATTAATAAAAGTTGTTGTTGTATGACTGGCCACAAATTGGCAAGCAAGTTGGTGTCATTTAAGGTAATGACTCACCCTTGTTAAGTTCACGCTCCCCGTCTAAATTTAGGTAACTGGAGCTTCACCTTAAAAGTCACATTGTCACGTATATATTTTTCCACATAAATTTAACGATAGAATTTTGTCAGTGTCCAAAAATAAACTTGCCCAGATCAATAATGATTGAAATAGCGCATCAATAAAAACATTTAACTAACATTGCCATCAGCATTTTTATCTTGTAGATTTAACTTCTTGCATATGGCGACAGATTTTGACTGCCTATACAAGCCAGTATAATTAAAAAAAAAAACAATTAATCATCAGTTGAGCAAAAAATAGTCCCACTTGATCTGAACTTTCTCATAGGAAGGATGTACGGTCATCGAACCGAGGTCTTGGCATTTTGGATTTTTATTTTATTTTTTAAATTGCATGCAAATGTGGGCTCAGTCCGTCCAGAAACTTGGAGCTGAATTTGGGGAGCGTGTAATGTGTGCAAGGCTCGTGATGTGCACTGGCGACTGCCAAGTCCTGATGCAGCGTTACTTGGAAGGAGCGGTAGTGGATCTGTTCGGGCTGATCATTAAAACACGTCTCTCCATATACCTCGGCGTCTCTGAGGACTCGGCACGCTTGGCAGAATCATTTATCAAAACCTCTCAGAACCTGGCTTCATGTAAATTCTGACGTATTAGCCTTAGATGTAGAGTTTGTGGTCTCTATGTGTGATTCAGAATACCCCAGATCAATGCCAAGGATTCTTGCTCTCGCTCTCTCTCTCTCTGGATCTGGAGAGAATGTTGATCTCCGCGGACCAAGAAACCCACACAAGTGATGTCTCTCGCTCTGCCTCTATTAACCCAATGTCTTCACTTCTTGCTCTCAGGCAGAGTGGCACTTGATTGCCTTCCCACCTTGTTTTTTCTTTTTCTTTTTGCTCTTGGCCAGCACTATTACTTTTTGTGCACCTACTGGGCTCTTCGTTTAGCAAGCAACACATCTCGGGAGTATTCTGAAGAATGCATCTCGTTACGCTGATGAGTCATACTTCCTCTGGCCTGCGCGTCTCTCCCTTAGGGTGGATGAATGAGCTGGCGGAGAAGTTCGGGATGAGGGGACACTGCGGTTGAGACGATGCGGTCCGAGCCCGATGCAATTAAGGATCATGCTGGTTATAAAGAACCAGGGTTGTCTCCGGGGTGAACGCTTTACTGATGGCTTTGACAAAGCTGAGTCACCTATGATTTAAAAAAAAATGAAGGATAACTGTTTGGAAATACTGGAATTGGACTTTGAGAGGTAGCTACACTGCCAGCAAGTTGGGTTTCTGGGAGGGAATCCCGGAGCTTTGGAAAGCAGCAGGGTTGCACCTGTGATCTGATAATTCATTCTGCCTTACTATGGGAAACGTGTACAGTATTAAAAGAAGGTTTGGACTTGGAGAGCCTGGAGAGCGGGTCTTTGAGCTGATTAACGATTTATCTTCAACGAGGGAAAATTACCCTTATTTGGAGTGGAGATGTCCTAATACTGATGTTTTTTTTTTTTTTTTTTAATCTCTGGTCTGATCCGTTTTTTTCTCTCTCTTCAAGATGTTTTTACGATACTGATGTGGCGCCAGACTTTTTCAACCAGTGAAAATAATGTAAGCATTAACTGTAATTATTTGGACTGATGTCCTAGTACTGATGTTTTTTTTCTTAATTTTCTTATTTCTGATTCATTTGTTTTCTCTCCAAGATTTTATGATACTGATGCGACGCCAGACTTTTTCAACCAGTATAAATAATGTAAGCATTATATGAGGAATTATATTCATAGGATTTTCCAATACGATATTGGCCACTTTTGTATTTGGACTTAAATCTAATATCTGGCATGACGCTATATATCGGAATTCAGGCAACCGTTGATAACATCAATTTGTATTGTTTAGCAACCGGTGAAATGACAGGCATGGTGTGGAGTAGCGGAAAAACACAAGACATGCAAGATGCAGTCCTAGACGTATTTACCTTTATTTGGCTACTTCCATTACTCAAGAGTTTTAAAATAAATCCCTGGACAGCAAAATCACAGCTCGCCATGTTAAATATGCCATGCTGTTTTTTTTAAGCATGTTTCTTCTTCTGCCTTGTCAAGTATTCTTCTGCATCTGCTTTTAGTTTACAGACCATGTTGTGACTTGGCTCATTGTTCTTCTATGCATGTATGACACTTTTCAGACGGCTATAGAAAATGTTACTCTGAACGATTACACCAAAAAATTGAATTTGTACATGAAGACTTGCGTTTGTGTTGGTTTTGCATTCTTTTTAGAGTGTCCTATTTTGTGTACTGTGTAGTTTAGCATAGTATTATTATTCCCCCCCCCCCCATCTTTTACTGCACTGCATCCATATGGACAACAAAGTAGAAATTTCATTTCGCAGGGGAACATATTTTCCCCACTCTTCATATGATAATAATCACTTTGAAGATTGAATCTTTGAACAGCTGATATTACAGCGCTTATTAATTAGGACAACCCGCACGGGTACACATTTCTGCATCGAAATTGCGGATATTTAATGTTACATAGTGTATACTGTTGCTCTAATCATCTGACTCTTTACAGCACAATTGTATTGGCAAGAATACTTTATTTTTTATTTTTTATACCCACATTTGGCCAGATTTCTATCTAAGGCGATCCAATTGCCTTGGTTTTATGCCCGTTTGCCCATATCCAATTGGTGCTAAATTGTGAGCCAACATGTGGAATGATCACTTTTAACTCCAGCATAAATGGACAAAGGATTTAGCACTTCACATATCTACAGTATTCTCTTCAATTTACTAATATGGCCAACTTTGCCCGCTAAAAGACATCTAAATGTGCCCAAGTGACCTTTTAAAAGTGCTGATGACAGTGTATCAGTCTTGCATTTGTCTCGTCTCTCTGTGTCTCCCTCATACCTGCTCCTCTTGGTCTCCTGCCAGAGCCGATGACTCACAAGAGACTGAGTGACCTACTTTCGCAGTTTTCTCACAGAGCCAGAAGATTTCCTTGTTGTTTGCAAGACAATGTGAGTGGGTAAACCCACGTCGTGTGAAACGTACTTAAGGCGGACATTTTTAGATTTAGGAAGCTTTAAGGCTGCGTCAGCATTACGTCCAACCCAGAGGATTCCCCTTCATTATCACATAATAGTAGTTGAGCTTTGATACCCAATTAGACATAGGCTCAGTATCATGAGAAACTTGCCCTAATCTTAGTAGAATTTGAGAAGTGTTATTATCTTCTGGCAATTTTGTTGACATGCTATCGTGTTTCCATTTCCTCTTTATCCACGTTGTCAGATTATGAGTGTAGACAAATACTGCTTTATGATAGAGCAGCCTAGGGAGCCTGAAGCTGTAGTTACTTTGTTGTAGTCATGTTGGCAGCTTGAACAGGTGGCTTTAAATATATGGATTAGGACCCAGTGAGCAGAGGAAGGCTCATTACTCTTTTTTTTTTTCTTTCCCCCCCAAGCGTTTTGTCGAAACTGAATTAATACACTGAAACCTGAGCTGTTTGAAAAGTTCATCTTGGACACAGGTCTGGAATCTGCAGCTCCAGATTAACATGTATAGTAACCCCTCGAATATTGCGGTTAATGTAGAACAGACAGGGCCGCGATAATCGGAAAATTGCAAAGTAGGGTCACCCGTATTCTAACTTTTTTTTTTCCAGTACTCAATCCCCAGTAGCAAGAGTGGCTTCCACTTACAAGTTTCAGCATGGATTTTCACATTTTTATGAACTTAATAATTAATAGCAGAAAAAAATTGCAAATTAGTGAATTTGCGATAAGTAACAACACGATTGTCGAGGGATTACTGTAGTATTTTTCTTCTCCAATACAAACAGGTTTAAAAGAGGGGTCCCCAATCTTAATTCTTAAATTTACCAATCTCAATAAAGGCCAGTGTGTTTGTTGGCTTTTTATAAGCCTGGTGGGCCATTAGGCTTTTTAAATTTATTTATTTATTGCCATTGATAGAAATCCGATCCATTTTAACCTCACCAAACGTCTATTGCTGTCCATGGCAACCAAATGAGGTAGTTATTCTGAGCTCTCCGATTCTTCCATCTCTAATTGCGTTTTCAGAGGGGCCGGCACGCCGACTCCGGCGGATGCAGCAATTCGCCATCAAACGCGACGCCTCGACAGCCCCCTTCTTTCCTTGATAAGACTTGGCCGCTTGTATATGTCAGTTTAGGTTCTGTCTGCCGCTTTCGCCTCGACACGATTGGCCGCGCTCGTGCCGACCTCCTGGAGATCCCCCGGCAAGCCCACCCCCGGGGTGCGTGTTCACTCATTTATTCGGCTTCCTCCTAAAGATGGCCATGCCTTCGTTTTTTCTCCTAGTTTCCCACATCTTATTAAGATGTAGCTGGCAGAGCATCGTTTGGTCTGAAAGGCAACTCGCTGGGGGGTTCGGGGGTGGTCACTGCTTGTGTAGGAGGTTAGTGAGGGGGCGGCGGTTTGACTTAAAGGGCTCACAGTCTGGCGACACTCTTTGCGGTTCACAACGGTCGGATCTCTGCTCACTACCTTTTTATTTCCAGGGAAAAAAGCTGTTTGAAAACACGTTTAACACATTTTTTCAAGCAGTTGTGTTCTTTCCTTTGTGATTTCACATTTTTTTCACCTGACATTCATGAAGTGTCAAATTTGTGTGTGGTGTTTATCTTCCCATAAAGCTCTCTTCCACAGCTGCTACTCTTTGTGAAGTTTTCATGCCTTTATTGAACATGTTGACTTCAGAATTAATGGCACAGTCCTTTTGTCACAGTTTGACAATTCAATGTCATATTTGCCTTGATCAAGCATGACTTTTTGTTACGGACTGCATTTGTATAGTGCAACAATTCAGAGAATTGGGATGTGAAACTTTAATTGACAAAAATAATGTCAACGTTCTCTTTTTTCCCCCTTCCTCCAAGGCTTGGTTAGACCTCACGTCTGTATGAGTCACATTGCTATGATTAAGAATTCCCTTATCTCTGTGACGCATTTGAAGCAGTTGCATGGACCCACACATGAATGGTGAGCACGCACGTTTAGAAAGTCGCGGTGTTGTTTCATTAAACGAGAGCTCACGGTGTGGTCGGTGGAAGAACAATACGGGTCAACTGCTTGTGTGCTTTGTTGGTAGCCTTATCTTTGGTTGTGAGTCATGCAGCATGCCACATGATTCGCCACTTTCACCAAGTGAGTCATCCTGCAAGGCACCTGAATGGAAGGACTTGAAGGACAAAGCCGACTGTGTTCCCACTTTTCATTGTCATTCATTTTCCACGCCGCTTATCCTCCCGAGGCCAACAATGAGACCATCTTCCAGACAATTTGGAGTGTTCAATCAGTTTTCCACGCAGGTTTTTGTACTGTGGGGAGAAACTGGACTACCCGGAGAAAACCCACTCAGGCAGGCAAACTTCAGCCCAGAGCCTGTCATTGAACCCTTGATCTCAGAACTCTGGTATAAATCACCTAAACTGGGTTGAAGGATTTTTTTGGGGGAGTTGACTATATATAGATATAGTGTGACGGAAGTTGCTTTAAGGTGACTTGCCATTATGTTGAACTATAATAGATGAGCCATTCATCTGTTTTATTGTGGTTTTCCTATTGATACAGTATCTGTCATGCTGCTCCAATGTAAATATTGTAGTCTTTTGAAATTAATCATTAATGGTTGGGCAATGTGTCACTATTGACCTTGTAGTAGTAGAAATTTGGCTCTTGTTAGACATTTAATATTATGGATTCTATGCTTGGGATTTGCTAGATTTTGGCGCTAAGTATAGGTTGCTCTTGATCTTGTGATTCTTTGCCTTTTCAATCCAATGGTAGCAGAGGAATAATGGTCAGTTCAACTTGGAGGAAATGGAAATAATTAATGAACATGAAATGACTCAAACACTATTCTATTGGCGGTCATTGGAAATTTTAGATTAACATTTGGTTACAGTTTAAAATATGTAATGGTTTGAATTGCACTTTTACTAGTTTGACTTTTTTCCATGGCGGAAAAAAACAAATACATGTATGACATTTAATGTAATATAATAACTTAAGATGATATTTTGTTCCAGTCAATTTCTATTTCTGTTTTATCACATTCTTAAATGACAAAACTATGTGTAGAGGAGCGCTGTTGCAATATTTTGTTCATCACGTCAGTTTAGCCTGATAACCGGGTGAACTGAAAATAAGACGTTAGAATGCCGACAGATGTCAAGTTAAGGTGTATAACATGGATTTTCCTGCTGATCACCTGAGAAAGGTGGAGAGAGTCAGCGGAAGACTGCTTGTTTTTCCCAATTTATTTTCCCGTGCGAATGTATGGAGACCGAACGAATATACTGCGTGTGGCATAAAGTCATTGCGGGGCGGTATCTCTGTGAAGTCTGCATTTGGTGTTTGCCGGCTTGCGTCTCGGGCCCAAACGTGGAGCGCTCTCTGTCAGATGTATGAAGCTGTGCAGAGGAAGCCAGTGGGAGTTCTGTTTCATCTCCTCTCATGCAGCTCTGGAGCAGACATGCAAATCTGCCGTAATGAGCGCAGCCTGTGTGGTGCCAGTAGTAGGAGAGCGAAGACGGAGAGTGGCGGAGGAGGAGGTTGTGGGGCGGAGAGGGGGGTTGAACCAAGAAATGTTAAGATGGTGAAGGAGAATGTGTAGGGAAAAGGTGAGGTTTAGTGCAGGTTATTCTGAGATTTTTTTGGGGCGTGTGTGTAGGGGTTGTTGCAAGTGTTACAAGTGACGGAATATTTCTTGTGGAGTCAAACATTTGATTAGGCTGCCATGGATGATCATTCTGATTCAAGCCGAGGTGTGAATGGTGCCAAGTTAATTAGCCTTATCTTTTACACCAGCAAGAAAGACGCTATGTGGAAAAATAAGAAGTACAATGCAGCCTCGTAATCAGTACACAGTCAGTACACAGTGCAGTGGAGTTTTGCTAGTATTTTTTTTATGCCTTGCATCTTAAAACATGCATGTTGTTAAGCTAATGCAATGATTTGAATGTGTTGCAGTTTAAAAAAAAACTGAGACAAGGACATTCCTGAAATGGCATCGACGGAGGTTGGCAGCTCTGTTTAGAACTTTGGTGACATTTCTGGAGTCACTTAACTAATCAACAACATCCTCTTCCTAAACGTTTTATACCAGAGACCCATAAACTTGAAATAAATGATTCCCATAAGGAAAAGCTTGAGTACAAATTCCATCTACCTTTAAACATGAACTGAAATTTAAGTGACCCTTTCCAAAAACTTTCATGGCACTAGCGACAGCTAAGTTAATCAGAGAAATTGAATCAAATTCCCATGTATTTTTAATAAGATTGCCTGCATTTAAGTTGTCGAAATAAATAACTCACCCTGACTCATGTAGTCCCCAAAGAGTGCAATAAAATTCCATTGTTCAGTGCCGTAAAGCTCAATAGCTGGGCCGCTGTGATTTTTATTTTACCCATAAAAATATGAGCGGCTAGTCTACAGGATACTTTGGCCTCTGTCTCTACCTATTAACGTAAAGATTTGTGATGAGTGCTAGGGATTGATCGCAGGTTAATTGTCATTTCCCGCGGGCTTAGAAGCATCACACGGTACATTACACTTGACTAAATTCTTTATGAAATTACAATCAATTCATAGATTCAAATGTTATTCTTGGAAGGCTGAGGGGAATCTTTCTCTACACGTTTTAAACTTCATATTTCATTGTATAGTTTGTTACCGATCCAGGCCTGCATAGACTGCTGCATTCGGCTCTCACATATCACAAACCTAGAAACGATTCAAATTAATTCATCTTTACACCCCTGGTGTTGTCGTTTTAAAATGTCTATGCACTAGACACAATGCAGTCCACTGATTGGTCCAGTGCTAAGAATAGGATCGGAGTGAGTTATCTTTACAAGGAGAGAAAATTCAATGTCTGTTAACAAACAATCAGTCCGGATCAATATCTTGTCATTTTGCTTCCCTCTTTTAGGCAAATGATTTCTTGTCATTTTAGTACAATTCTACATAATTTGCCAAGCTGGCATGTTTTCTCTAATTCACAAAGTATATCCCCAATTCTTTGGCTGAGACTATTTTAAAAGGCCAATTAGACTAACAACTGACAGCGCCCAACTCCAGTAAATAAAGTCAGCACATCTTATTTACCGATCCGGCTCATGTGATTTCACATGCTGGAAGGCGGCGGTTGACCTATCATGGCAGATATCGCCACTAGAACGAAACGGAAATGTCAGCTACCCACGCAAGCCTTTTCACCTTCCCCCCTCTTTGAAAAGAGAGACTTACTTCCCTGTTGGAAACACCACTGTCAGTTTCACAAGCATTACGGGATCTCCTGCGGAACGACTAATCAGTCTTTACACAGTGAGAGTTCCTGCGTTCCTCGTAAGGTCAGGCAGGAGTCCCCACGGTTGTCTGGTGCTTTTGTCAATATTACCAATGTTTATTCTGTATTAAAGTAAGTCAATTTCATTTCAGAATGGATTACATTTGCCAGTATACTCCAATTCATTAAAAGCCTTGACAAATAAATAGCAGGAATATTCATTCGTAATGCATTCCGATGCTGTTTGGAAATACAATATCTGCAGTATATTTCTACTAGTCCAATGGCTGTTTTTCCTTGTCAGAATGTGCCAGGAAAATTTTGCTAAACAGGTGTTCGTAACCCTAAGAATAATACATATTCATTTCAGCACCATGGTCGACCAGTGGTTTCTTTCTCACATCTTTGAGGTTCAGAGTTCCTATCCTGTCTTTGCTCGACGTTTGTACATTTTTCTTAATGTTCTGTCTGGCTCTTTTCACACCACAAGGTGTAATGCCCAATTTGTTTTTCGTTCTATCGTTAGTTTGGACAGTTCAGAGCAAAAAACAAACGTAGGTGAACAGAATGCATAAGTAAGGTAACCCGCAAGTAAGCAGTAACTCATTGTGTTTAAAGACGTAAATACAATCCCTTTGGGAGGTCTCCGCCATCGCACGTTTGTGAGGGTTTATGCCACTTGAGCTAACATTTTCTTAACCTGTTAGCTTGACATAAGATATAAAGAACCATAAAGTATTTTCTGAGCTTTTAAAACCCATTGATCATTTATGTTTCTTGTTTGTTTTGACAACGGCCCGCGTCTGTTGATAACATTTAGGTCGCATGCTTACGGATCACGTTCATGCTCCTGAGGTGTCGGAGAGGGATCCGATTTCTATACACTTGCAAATGATTGTAGTCCAGATTTTAAATGATTGGAATTGAACTGTTTACACTGCATGGAAAAACAAAGATGTTTGGCATATGGGCAAAGAAATTGGATTTTGAACTATAGGGTTAATATAGCCTTAGTGCAGCGGTCTCAAACCCGTCCTCAAGGGGCCACAGGGGGTGCAGGTTTTTATTAAAACCGAACAAGTGGACACCTTATGCAAGTGTAATCAGTTGATTGTGCCAGGTGCTACTCATTTTAGAAGGCCCTTCATTGTTAAACTGCCGACACTGGATCGGTTGAAACAAAGACTAGGACCCACTGCGGCCCTTTGGGGAATCGGTTTGAGACCCCTGCCTTTGTGTATTTACAGCTGCTTGCAACTCTACCACTTGAAGGCAGTGTGGTGGACAAACCACTAATCTTTTGTGGTTCCTTTTTTGCACTTTTATTTGTCAGGATTTCATGCTCGATAACACAATCGCATTGATTCACATTCACAATTTGTCATGACATTTAAGTGGAATCCAATGCTCACTGAGCACTCTCCTACATTCCTTTTTTCCACCCAAGGCTCAAGGTTTTATAACAAGCTATTGTGCCTCTTGTAAAGAAATGGGTACCTTCAAGGGAATAATTTTGATTTTTGTCCCTGAAAAGCTTAAAGCAACAACGACTACTGTTTCCATTTCCTCTGTCCACACCCTTGTAAATAATAACATTGTCTCCAGGTAACCAAATTAATTGAAATGATGTGCAAGGGAGCAGCGTGAAGAAAACAGGTAGAGGCATATAGACATTTATACCTGCTTACTCCCAGTGAAAACAAATTTCTGGTCTACTGCTCACTTTTTGGTCTTGGTTCACTTTCTCTTCTTAATCATCATAGATTTGAGATTGCCAAAGGAATTTCTCATCTTGTTTAAACACAGACGGCGTCGTACATTGTCGGGAGTTTGTTGATGTTTATTCAGTTGATCGCATTCACTCCCATTTTTTTAAATTAATAAATAATCTCTTGCTTGGACTGCATTTCACGTTTGCGCTAAAGTTGATAGTATTATTAATTCTGGAGAATCACAAAATACATAGCACATACCACAATACATAGCATATTGTTTGTAATTGTGGAATTCAGAGAGGATTTTATAATATTAGGAAAAAACTATCAAAATGAAGTAATCACCCATGGCGAACTGTGCAATATGCATTTTTTTCAAACTAAATATTCTTATTAAAAGGTGTATTTGGTCCATGAAATATAATGTGATCATCACTGGGTTTATGGAAGCAAGGAACAATGGTTGGTTTGGCACAATACGGATTAAAAACCAAAACAGCTGCACTTGGCGAAGCAAGCAATTGTTTAAACATAATTAGGGATTTAATGATTATTTTATAATCCATTAATTTGTGAGTGATCTGGTCAAACAAATGAATGATATTTGGTCTCCGTCTTTGTATTTTAGGTCAAAGTCTGTCATTTTCTCACATGTCTTTTTAGATAACAAGACACAATTGTGAAACTGTCCTCTCAGGAAGAGTTCACACTTGTTTGGTCTTTGCTATTGTGTAACATTTTGTGTAGTCTGGATTATGGCTCTGAGGAAAGGTCATTGATTTATGGCAAGTGGCCGCCCCCGTAGCAATATGCTCGTAAAGCTTTGATCGGCAACTTCTTTACAAATGGTGAGGCTAAGATGTTTTTTCTAGTTGAGCAATGAGAGCACTTGCCCAACGTCCTAGCAGAGGAATGTTTTCCCTACAGGTACTGTGCATTGTGATGATTTCAAGAGACTTTTAAAAAGTACTTTTACGTTATCTTGATTTAGAAACATGTTATGCACTCCTTCGGAAGCTTTATGACACAGACGCACTGATGTGTTTAGGAGTAAATATTCTTTTAATGATTGTTCATGGATTTCATGTTGATTTATATACCTTAAATTACCTGGAATGCACCCTCAAGGCCTTAAGTGACGCACCTATGCAAAACCACTAACCCGCAGTCAGCTTTTTTTCCCCTCGTCAATCTTACCGAACCATAACATATACTGACGTTATCTGTGATTCCTGTTGAAGATTTTAGTCAGCTTTAGTCATTCAGAATCGCCACTGATGATTGAGCTTCCGATTCCTAAAATGTGCAAGCCTTTATCGCCAGTCATTGCGAAGAATGTCCGATAGGCTGTTTGCACACAAGAGATCTGTATTTTACAAATAGATCCCACCTGATGGGGAGAGAACACTAACCCTGACTGACAATCTTCTAATCACATTACATAGGAAAATCATCTCAGGCAATCGGCTTTGATACATCATAAAGTCCTCGTCCAGAAAAAAATGTCCTGTAACAATCCAATTGGACCAAAAGCGAGAGGGTCAACGGTAAGGCTGACTGGAAATGCACACAAAGGCAGCCCCTCCAAGTTGTCACCAAAATACTTATTCCGTCAGTGCGTACACAAGTGGTCTATTTGTGATTCAGCAGCAGTCCTTTGCTAGCTGCCAGCCTGGCATGAAGTCAGCCTCTCATGAGGGACTGTGTCAACGCAGGCCCCGAGGCAGTGGGACCAAGGTAATTGGGTTTGCATGGTCTGTGTCAGAGCACCCCTGCCACATCCCGAAACAAAGGCCAACTCCCGGCAAGCTGTTAGGACTGCATCCACTCCTGATCACAGCACCCGTTCCCTGGAAAGGCTTATTCAATTACTGGAATGCTGGTTGACTATTCTGTCTTCATGATGACTTGCAGATTGCATCATGAGTATCTTCTTTTTTGGCCTGTCTTGCTGCCTCTTCTTTTAAAAGCTGAGTGTGTAAGCACTTTGTACATGAGGGTCTCATGTTCGCTTTGCTGCTGGCCAGACAGAAATAATTGCTGGAGAGATTGCTCACTTGTTCAGCGTCACCTCGATTCATTTAAGGTGAATTAATTGGGGCATAACTGTGGCACCGTACTCTTTACTCAGTGACTTACTTTTTCTCACAGTGGAAACTGAATTTCCCTTTCGGCGAACAGTTTATTCATGAGTATTTAGTACATACTTGGATTTGAAACGTCTCCGTCGTAAACCTGACGATTCTCAAACAGTTATAAAAATCAAAAGCATCTTCTGGATCATCTAAGACCTTTTAGAGCACCACCTCTCTAGTGCTAGTTCTTGGTTAGGCAACACACCAAAAGTACACTAGGCTACTTTGCTAACTTATACATAGACTTTCATATGATTGTTTTCTTTACTTAATAATGGCCTTTAAGTGTTTTTCTTGAAATAATTACTGCAATTATTTCCATAGGTTAGCGATAGACTCGGGCAATTATAACTGCATACTCTATAATCACATAGGAACAAAACTCCTTGGCTGAGAGCCATCAAGAATACTATTTCTACAGTCCAACAGCAGAATGTTATCAATACTAAATTCTACATTTCACAGACATTCCTGCTTTTGAACAAACTTATAACAGAGGTAGAAAGCAAAGGGATTCGCACAATATGCATATTAGTATAATTAGTGAATACTTCGCCATGTGAACTATTTTCCAAGTCACCAAACATCCAAATATCTGTATTTTTATCCTACTCCCTGAAGACTGATTTTTTTGTCTCTGCATTTTGCTGTTTCTGCATTCAGGTCAGCAAAGCTTGCTTGATTTTCGAGGTCTCTCCAGACAGGATGAAGTGCCTCACTTAATCCGGAGCCAGCTACCCCCCATTCCCACCTTCCCTCTGTCTGCTCTGCCCGCTAGCCTCTTCACCATGTACAGCTGCACTTAGAAGTCTATGTTTGATTTTGATTGATGAGACAAAAGGGGCTCCTCTGCCTTCTGAAGAGTTCAATATGTATAAAGGAAATTGTGGTTTTACCTCAGATCACTTTCCTTTTTTCTGACACGTTGTTCTTGTCAGCGTTTAACTTCCCCACGGCCATGGCTACGCTCAAAATTGATTGGCAGCATAATTATCGACCTGATTTGCTCGACCACTGGCGACTCAGGGATAAGAGAGTGATAAATTGTATCCCACCCTTCACAATACCTGAGAAATCTGGCACATCACGGTCCGCTAATATCAATTACACATGTACTAAATTGCTGAAAACCACACACATTCCCAACACAGATTCTACCGAGCTTGTTTCGGATCAAACAAGATTAGCCATGTGTTTTTTAGCAATGTAATTGAAAGACAACACAGTGTTAATCACCATGTGAAAAAGCCGGTTGCACAAGACATTGTCGTATGCAGATCGCATATTTCTCAGCACTTCAATAATAAACGGAAAGATACGTCGCTGATGAGCGCAACCGCTGTGTGACGAATGTAGCCATTGTGTGACGAACATAGCCATTGTGTGACAAAAATAACGTCATTGACAGACATGCGTATACAGTATTTAATACGTTGAACGAATTGAGAGAATAGTTAGAAAAATTGATTCTGTTTTTTTCAATTAGCCAGGATTCATTCCGCTAGAAACCAGGATTGGTTCAGAGTCATGTCCATTAGAGTGGTGGCAAAAACATAGAGGCTACGTGTATAAAATTGCAAGTATCTACTGTCAATCCTTTTAAATTATTATGTTTCTCAGCCCTAACTAAAATACCAGCAAAGAGCGATACATGAATGCTTTCATTGCTTGGATAACTTGCGTAGTGTCGTGAGAGCTCATGAAAAACTACTATTGCTTTGCAAAAAAACCTGACTCCTCCTTTGTGTTTTAATGAAAACACACGAGAGTAGCACACACGTGCGCTCGCACTTCTCAAACACGTTGCTATTTTAGTCTCCAGGACGCTGCAAAATACTTTGCGCTGGAGGGCTGGAAAAAGTGAGGAGTGACTGACGGGCAGGTGAGCCCATTTCCCACCCCTCCCTGATTATCCCCTTGCAATCACTAGGAAAACAAGGACTTCTCCCACCCATTCTCTCGAAGATTAAGACTTGATATGGAAGGTATGACCGAGGTTTCGATGGAGGGTGAAGACACCAAAGGCTCGTTACCAGGTTACATCACAGCGCTGTTGTTGTTGTGAGTGCGTGTGCCAACATCTTAAGGAGTAATGGAAGGTAGAGTGCTTAGCAATCCCCCTCCCTGATGCAGAGTTGCCATCACACCACAGGAAGATTCTTGTCATAATAATCTTATCCTTTTTTTTTTCTTCTTGTGAGTGGCTCATTTTTTTTATACACCGTCTGGGCGAGCATTTTGCAATCACTTGTCTAAATATTAGCCGTCTAAGCAACATTGTTTTCAATGGAGCGTCCATCACGTGTGTCGTCTGAGTGTGAGGCAGCGTTGTGCTGTTGTGGTGGATTCGTGACTGGGGTCCAAATAAAAAAAAAATGGGGGAAATGGGGGTTCGTTTTTTAAAATTGTAGATACGAGCACCGGTTTGGTAGCACGGTTCTTTTGTGTATAAGTGTGTGATTGTGAGCTTGAATAGCCTGAGGAAATCACGGCTGTGATGCTGTGTGTGGCATTTAAGATGAGCTCGTTCTAGTCATGCTGTAAGAAGTTCCGGGCAGAACATAAAGAAAGCTCTTTGTGATGTGTTATTATTGTTTTTATTACATAGGATGACAATGTTTTGCCTATTGCGGGAAATGGTGAAGTTGCCTCAGGTCTACTATCCTAGGCTAATTTGGTGTGTTGCTGCTGTACAGTATGTGCATATTTTGCTAAACACAGTCTTCTTCTGCGTAACCTGTATTTAGTGAAGGAAGCATTGGCTTGACTCACCTGTTACCTTGGGGTCAATGTGCGGCCGCGTCAGTCTGGAAACCAAACAACTTGAGTCTATTGAGGCCCTTGTTGCTTGAAATTATTGTGCTTTGTTTTGAATAAACCTACAACTGAGTCGTAAATTAGTTGTATAGTTTCTCCAATGGGAGAATAATTGTGGATACCAATATTTTCATCCGTTTCAAAACTGTAAGCACTTAAAGATTCTATTGAAGGTTTGACCCATTCTGTGGTAACATGGTGGCAACAAGAATGGATGCATGCTGTCATAGGTTATCGCTCTTAACCATCGACTGTTGGCGCTGATTGCTCAATTGTGTACATACAGTATGTCGAACAAGCCATGTTGACGCTTTTCACACACACAAAAAAATAGATTTTTTTGTTCTCCATCCTTTCAATACTCAGGTAGCCTTGTTGGCAATGATCGGGGAATTCTGAACCGCTTGTAATGTGCCATCTGTGTTTTTTGCACATTAGATGCCTGAATGCAATTCAGTTTTGACAAGGCAATTCAGAGTATCCCTTCAAAAGGTGCCATTGAAATGGACTCATTTAGCCCGCTTGTACGATGCACCTGGACCGCTCTGTTACAAGCGGCCCAGTCTTAATATTTCCTCACAGCTGGACAATAGCGCATTCACAGTAAACGTAATGGTGCAATGAAATAATTTAGCTGAGATTAGATGTAAATTGATGGAAAATAGAAAGCCCAGCTGTCTTACAAATGGAGACAAAGCAAATGATATACAATACATTTGCAGTATAAGTGGGCCATCTCTCCTACTATTTGGAATTTAGACTATTCCACAGTTTCAATGAATTAAGTTTACATGATAATTTTGGAATGTATGAAGAGCCAGAGTAAAAAACTTAAAGACGTTACACGTCAAGGGATGCCATAGCAAGTCACTCACATGATTGGTTTGGCCTAATAAGATAATAAGATTTAAGAAATGGAGATTTGATCCAGTCAAAGGCAGTTCAGGAATATTTCTAGAGAAAAAAGCAGCTAAAAAAACGGGTCTTTGAGTTCTGTAGATCTTTGTCCTACAAAATATTTCAGCATCTTACTGTAATTTCAAATGTGCAATTGAACCAATGTTGTAAGTGCATAAGTATGACCTTAGATTGCTGCTATAATTCCATAAGTCTAATGTAATTACGCTCATGGGATTGTGGCAGGAATCTAACGCCATACACAAGTAGAAACTCAAATTGTGCAATGGCTCAAAACAACGAACCGCGGCAAAAGTTAATGACACAGATGGTGACCTGTCAGCACAATGACGTTCACTCAGCACGGTTGTGTTGAGTAATTCCTGCATGTTATTCAGCCCTGTTGCCTCATTGGCTATTCTGCCATTTAAAAAGGCTTGGCAGGTTGATTGAGACATTCATAGTGACTGAATTGTCGTCATTGTGCAAATGTGGACAAGATGTGGGTCAATGAAAAATATTTTGGTAAGTTGACATTCGTCGATGAGCGTTAAAGTAGCACTAACAATCAATACACCCTTAAAATGAAACCTTTTAATTTTACTGCTGTGACGGTGACACACGTAACTCTCTTTTAAGTTGTTCAATACTTATTGTATGGGATCACAGTGTCTCTGGGGGGTGTAATGGCTGAACCCGTGACCCTATTCAGTGCACACGTGCTCTTTTCTACGGATGCTTGATGTCACTTTCACTTAAAGCTGCCATTGATGACAATGGAACTGAAATTTATTTGAGGTTGAGTTGGCAGAAATCAGAGTACATAATTCAGCATGTTGTCAGAGTACATAATTCATCGTGTTCACTAACCTGTGAGCATTTCGGAAACCCTTCATTTGATCTTTCTTCACGTTGACTTACTTACAAAATGAGAGTAACACACCCAAGTTACCACTTTGGCATAGGAAGCCATTATTCCTCTTACACACCCACATGGATCTTACAACACACCGAGACGACAGATTTACGTTTCTGTTGCCGAATGCCTCTAATGACAGCCGTTTGCGGTGCACTTCAGTGAAATATTTCGCTAAGGACAATGGATACACAATGGCAGTCTAAGGACTGCAATTATGTGTCATAAAACAACAATGCTGACTTCCCCCAAAACGTTGACTGTACCTTTTCTCTGTGCACCTTTTTTTGCCCTTCAATACACCTCAGACCACTATTCTGTATAGTTCCGCCTTCCTCAATAGAGCAGAGGGGGGCCCTGAGCATCCCATGGCCCGACAGGGTAATGAAGGCAACGGGGGGTCGTAACTGGCCGGTGGTATCGTGCTTCCTAATTCCCACCACTACCCGAGGCTCTCTAATTAAGACGGCGAACTTGGCCTCGGCGATTACGAAGCAGCTGGATCATTAGCGTGGCGAGTCAAATGGCAGGCAACTCCATGTAGTGGGGCACAGTGCCTTTCATCAACTTGTATCTTTGCCAGCTTACCTCCCGCAGCCTCTAGAATTCAAGGCGGGCCTTTTTTTTCTTTCAGTCTTGGTACTAAGACAAAAAAAAATATGGTCAGATACTAGTATAGGCGTTTGTTCAATACATTGTAATATTTTATGCATGGGTCAAACCTCATATCAGAAACATAACTCATTTACAGACCTTGTTCCCCAAAATTCTTTGCATCCAGTATCAGTTGTCTTGGATTATTATTTTGCAGTCTCATAAAAAGTGGAATAAGCCCAACTCCTTCATGCAGGTGAAAAAATATAGCCATCATCTGCTGAAAAGCAACTACTGCTCTGAGAGATGCTAATTACACTAGTGACTATAATTACAATTTAAACGGTAATTCTAACCCATTTGAAATCCAAGCACATTTTCTGAGTCAACTGTCATTCCTGCATGGATGCGCACATCCAAATATAGTAGTACTTTGTGATATTTTAACATAACGTGTTCTCATTACACAGTAAAGAAGTAATTGAAGATGCACTGATCGATCGGTTGGCTGCCTACAAAAAAATGTTGGAAGAATCGATGATCGGTCGATAATTAATTGTATAATTGACCTTGTCCACGGATCGCACCAATGGCCAGTCAGCCACATTAGGGCGATAGCATTTAATCGCGGACATTGATGATCATTATTATGAGCATTTATTGTATACTTTTGCTTCCCTAACATATTCAATTTGAAAGCAAAAGCAAATTAGTTTGATATTGTAATTGCTTGCTATTGACATGGCAAAACCTCTGCTGTAACTCTTAACATTTATTGTAATTACAAATTGCAGATGTCTAGTCTTTTTTGATATTTTGAAAAACAATATATCAGCAATAATCTGACTTCTCAGATACAGATACACATGTTTCTCATTCAAGTGTAATTTCCTTTCACACTTGAAATCTGTAAACAAACAGTGTCTTGGGTGCCAATGACATAAAAATCACAAGTGTGTGACCACTGTTATTTTTTATTTTTATTTCATTATGTCAATCTATTTGTTATAACAGTAACGTCTTCTTATCTCCATTCATGTAAGTTCACTATTGTGATTTCCCCTTCAGTTCGAGGGAAAAAAAAATCTTTTAACATGACAGACACTCTCATTTAGCACAGTCCAAATAGATTGAACATCTTTCAATAGCACTGAAACATGATCATTTACAACCAGCCCTTTCAGTTCAAATGGATTGACCGTTTATCACCATCAATGGCAGCCAATGAATGTATCGTAGTTACATAAACAGGCAAAAAAGATTAGAACAAATCACTTCCATTGTGTACGTGCAATACACAATGTAAAATAGCTGAAAGAAAACACAGGAATGTGACAGTAAATAAATTATTCACAACAGTCAAATGCTCTACCCCATTAAATATCTCCCCAAGCTTGATCTGGCCTTGTCCCTCTCAGAATTCTGTTGACATGGAAGAGGAAAAAATGCCTTAATCATCCGCTCATGTCTGTGCCCATAACAGATATTGAATTGGCTGCCGAGCCGCCGCTAACCTCCTGCTGTTAGAGATCAATGGACCTGGCAAGCGCAAACTTCCTCTGACCATCTGACGCCAAAGCAGTTTGCTCCATTTAGGAATGTCTTCCTGCTGTGGCTCATGGAGGCCTAGTAAATAATTATTTCTATGATGTATGACACCCATTTCCATTCGCAAAATTTCACTTCTTAATAAAACACGTTTTATCTGTCCACCAGCAGACAGTAAAAATTACTCTTATAGACTATAGGGCGATAGAATTGATGGTTATTGTCATTTTTCTAAATCTGACAGGCATTTACACCTTCCAAAGCACACGCATTTGCAATAACATTGCTACACTGATTCTAATAGACAATTACTCACCACTTCTAAATATACTTGTATTAGACATCTCTGTTCTTTGTATTGAGTTTAAGTTGGATCTGTAGCTGGCAGCCATGTTCTTCTTCTCAGAAGAAGGCGTGTGTTTACGTCCCTTTTGCCTACACTCAGTCCACAATGAGCTCTTTGATCTTAGTGTTCATGGCCACTCTGTTATTTTCACACTACCCCATTAGACGCTGATCCCCATCCCAGAAGACCCACTGACGATACGTTACTAATCGGGCCGTTCACTGAGGTGTTTGAGAACTTGATTACGGCGTCGTAACCAAGCACAGAGACATTTAGTTTGTCAAGTATGTAGGAGGCTTAGTCTATCCTCAATAGTAAAAGCTGTCCATATAGAGTTATAGACTAGTTATTGTAGAAAGTTTGTTCCCTTAGTGGTCCAGATCTAATTTCACACAATAGAACAATTTATATCAGCGTTTCCCTACTCTTATTGGAAGAAGAATTAATCTCGTTTTGAATCTCATCATTAGTCAAGGTACTATTCGAGTGGTCTATTAAAACAGACTAGAGAGAATTAGGGTTTAATCACCTTGGTGGATGATTGAGCACTCAATAGAAGACTGTTAAGTAGACTTTTTAGTTTGTGAAGAATGCCATGGTGTCCTTTCATGACCTGAGCCGTGTAGATGGCAGAAAGCTTTGTCAAACTGGTAAGCACCCCTCTTTTAAGTCCCTCGGAGGTACGTAAAAATAGTCGAAAATGTCATTTTGATCCTGGGATCGGAATGAATCAGTACAATAGTGCTGGCTGTCTGTCTGGAGGCACTTTTGAATCACCCTTTGCAAATTCTTTCAAAGGAATGGGATATTATTTCACATTGTGCGCAGACTATTTTTGAAGGATACAGTGTTTGGCCTATTGAGGACTGTCAGACTGTTTATTCCCACACTGACACACACTGAACCCAAAACAAATAGTACAAAATGCTGGGTTTGTTTTTGCTGTCAACCAGTTCAAGGTGTCATCACACCCCTTTTCCCCCTGCGCGGATACTCGTCTTCGCCTCCATTTAGAACTCACGGCTTATCTAGCGCGCCCCTCTATTTTCGGACAAGCGGGGCAGTGTGCCAGAAAGGACAGCGAGACAGGCTGTTGCAGACGCACACTGGGTGGAGGACAGTTTGCAAGATGACACTGCCTCCCTTGTTTATGGCAAAGGCGAGTGGGCGGGCAGGCTGGAAGGCAGAGCAGACTGAGGGGGAAAGGGGGTTTTACTAGCCACAAGAGAGTCAGAATTCTTCCTGAGCCATTGCCCCATTTGGCTGGCAGTTGTGAAAACAATTGCCCAACATTTACTCTCCCTCACTCTCTCTCCCGCTCCCTCTCTTCGCCTCCCTCCGTGCAGATGGAGTCCGAGTTATGAGTCAGCTCTGAGAGCAGCAAGTGGAAGAGAAGGTGGTGAACTAATAAATCGGCTGCACAGTCAGTGAAAGCATGTGCAGGGAACATGTAAACTCCTTCTCTACTTCTGCTCACTTAACATAATCATTGGAGTCTGATTAAAACAAAAAAAAATCTCCAGATTTTAAAGACGAGCAACACGCTGACAGATATTCTTCTCATTGAGCAACCAACAAAAAAATGTAACCTTCTAATGTTGTGATACTGAAAACATTGAACTGATCTTGGCCTGTTTCCACAGACTCGCTTTGGAGAAGACGTCATGCTGATGTCCTGATCTGAGGACCCAGATCCAGTTTATCACCCCCGCCCGCTTCTCTCCCTACCAGTTATCCGAGTTCTGACAGAGACCACCGCTTTACCGAAAGGTTTTCGGGTTCAGCCCGCCCCCCACCCTGCTGCCCGGCCTGTCGTCACCATGACGTCGGAGCTGGAAAGTAGCTTGACCTCTATGGATTGGCTCCCTCAACTCACCATGCAGGCGGCCATCCGCAAGGCCGATGGTCAGCACGGCCACGGGCCAGGCATAGGCAAAAAGAGCGCCCTGCTGGACCCCAACACCACCCTCGATCAGGAGGAAGTACAGCAGCACAAGGACGGCAAGCCGCCCTACAGCTACGCTAGCCTCATCACGTTCGCCATCAACAGTTCACCAAAGAAGAAGATGACACTGAGTGAGATCTACCAGTGGATCTGTGATAACTTTCCCTACTACAGAGAGGCTGGAAGTGGCTGGAAGGTAAGAAACTCTCTATTTCATGATCAAATATTGTGCATTCCCTGGCCAAAAGGTTCTGAAAGCAAACATAAAATGATTAGATAGTCGAATACAGGAGGGTTCCAACTAGATTGATCGCTAACTGGATTTCATGAATTATTTTTAATTGCTGACGAGTTAAAATAGATAATATAAAATGGGACATAGGTTGAATAGCAATCACATCAGGACTTACTTAGGCCTCACATAGAATAATCCACGATCCGAAGTCAAAGGTCATTGGGTAACAGAATGTGCAAGAAGTTTCTAGTCTTTAGTAGAAGAAAGTTCCAATATTTCGACTCAAGAGATCGTTTGGTAGCCTCGAGACAGGAGACGGACGGACAAATCACCACCAATCAGCCTGGTCTCTTATGACAAAAAGCTCCGAGAGAAACCACGATTGTCGCCGAATCACACAAAGTGCCTCATTTGGCCAAATGAAAAATGGATGCAGCCTGCCAGTAAAGTGTGAAAGTTGGAGATTAATATTCAGAGAAGTGGCTGCGGTCCATGCTAGCACGCACTAAATAGCCCATTCATGGGTGGTATTATTCATTGCAGATGCTTTTGATAGGAGAAGGCCATTATGCAGAAGGAGAGAGCCAGTACTGTGTCATCATCTCAAGGAGCCTGTGATATACGGAGTTGAAGCTATGCTGATTGCCTTTTAAAGGGCCCAGATGGAAATTGATATTAGAATGAGTTTTCCAATCAGTCGACGTTTATTGGAAGTAGAATCTTAGGCGCTGCTTTATTGCCGTCAGACAAGATGAATGAAGCCCATTTCCTGAGGCGACAAGATCTGGCGCATGTATAGACGGCTTTATGGAGGTTGCTTTTTCTGTTGTTGGAGGAAAGGGGGCAAGATTACAATGCACATGTTACGTTTAATGCTTTGAGTCTTGCTTTGGGGGGTTAACTAGGGGGGTCGGGTCTTTTGTATGAAAAATCATTTGTCTCTTCTTCTATCTTCTTCCTCCCTTAATTAAGAGTTGGCAACATAACAGCCAGACAGACAAAACTTGTTGTAAACAAAACGGATCAAAACAGTGCGAGAAATTGCACTAATTGCACTGCACGGTGCCTACTCGGTTTGACATGGCTCAAATTGTTGTTGATGGTTTTATGGGAATGTCTTAGTATAATTCCCCATAATGCCTCCCCAGAGTGGTTTTTGCATGGTAGATGTACAACCTAACATAATGGTCAAATATTTCTACTTCAGGGGGGCCCTCCCATTAGGTAAGTTTAGTTGTATGCCGACATGAAAGACATTTTTAAATATGTCTGTTGTGAAGCCATGCTTTGTGTTGATTTGAAAGAGAGTTTAATGTGGTCACGCCCACATCTGTTGTTAGGAGATTTTTATTTTAAAAAAGAGGATTTACATTAAAATAGACTGTTTAAAAGCCATGTAAACTCTTGTCATTGCATCATAAAATGTTTTGAATAGAATCCAAAAAATCTCTGCGAAATGAGCCCTAGTAGTGTTAGTTCTTTTTTTACGTTTCCTTATTCTAAACTTTTTTCAGCTTTTTCCCTCATCCCGGCACACATTCTTAATTTATTTCCATCTATAACATTGGAAATGACCTTCTGTTTCTGTCATCACCCGGTCACTTTTGTATATATATTCAGGGCTTGAGCATACATTACATTATTGTCTATTGGCCACATGTGGAATTGTACATTTTAAGGCACACATGGAATTTTCTGAAACTTCACCCCCTAAGCCAGTCTCGTTTATTAACCTGAAATTAAAAAGAGGAATTTTTTTTGACAAAACGTAGTTAGTTGTATACAAATTTTTGACAGAGATCCAGTTATAATTCCATAGCATCAGTATCAAATGGTATTACATTTGAACAACAGTTCTACGAGCGCTATTTATTAGTTTATAGTTCTTTGGCAATAATGGTATTCTTGTATGACAATAATAATTTTGAATCCTCAAATGTATTTTCCTTAGTATTTCTGATAGAATTAAGATATTATGTATATCTTTGAATATCTGTCAATAGCATTACATACTAAATGTTATTTTTTCTTCTTCAATATTATTATTGCTTCTCCATTTGAAAAACCTAGGAGAGCTGTTGATAGTATTCTGGAACACTTCTAAGAAAGCAATTTACTCTCTTGATTTGGCACCCTTCGAGGCGGATTGACTAGCACTAACCCCCTCATACTGCTCAGCGTGACCCTTTGCGGCATTAATGGGCATTTTTGGAATAAAATTCATTTTGGAACTTCCAAGTTCACTCCCTTGTGACTATTAAGGTCACCTTATTTTTAAAGGCTTAGTTGGTGTTTGGGGTCGGTTCAAAATCTTGGTTCTAGGTGAAACTATTCAGTTCCTTTCAGTCTTTTGGTGTATACTCCTCATGATATGAATTCATTGCGCTCATCCAGTTTGTGTGTGTAATGATTGGAAGCACGCGTACATGGGCGTGGTGAATGTAGGTCGGATGCAGTCATCATTCATCAAGTCACCCTGCTTGAATTTGGGACCGGTCACAAGCGTGTTCAAACAATAATCAGAAATTTGTTGACTGCACCTTAAAAAAACAGAAGGAAAGTTGAAAGAATGACGTCACAATCGAAAAGCGTGAAGGTAGCCTTAAAGAAGGATGCAGTATTGCAGATAGTGATGACTTTTTTTAGAATGTTTTTTTTGTCTTGAGGCCAGTCTTTTGGCTCATCGCCTCACAATACACAGTCCTGAGCAGTTTTTCGATTGTATGAATCAGGTCTGTATGAGAGGCATTGCTTTTTTGGAGGGTGGCCAAGTAGCTTGAGGACATTTCAGATTTAAGGATTCCTAGAGACTTATCCATGAAAAGTAAGGCATCTCTCTGAAATGGAAATATTCTGTATCGATGTGTTTGTCAGTCCTCCCCCTTAAAAATCATATCAGTCGGCCTGTGACTTCTGAAGAATTTTAAATGGACTCACTTAGAATTTCAGCAAAGTATTTGTTGACTACACTTCCCAGTTTACAAACAATATAAACGCTTTATGAGGCTTCTTAATAGATCACTTCTGAGTTCATATACAATGTTCTTATGATGATAATTTAAAAAGAAAAATCAACAAAAACATCTCAATCGAAACATCTCAAACGTGAGGGCTTTTGAGGCCATTAACAGTAATAGATGATTAACCATTAGAATTACCTCTTACCATAAAAAAATAAGAAATGACTATAATAGTCATATTAGTGATTACCATATTAGAACATTTTTGTATGTTGTGTACCCTTTTATTTATTTATAGGACAATATTTCTCTATATTTTGTCTATGCTGCGGTGGGAAGTGAATTTCCCCCGTGGGGGAAGAATAAAGAACTATTCTATTCTATCTGAGGTTTTCTCGCTGACTGCAATAATATTAATAGTTGTGTTGGTGTCACTGATAGTGTTTAGTGAGTGTTTGCTGCATAGCAATTGTGTGTTGGTTCTCGTTTTGTTCAGCATTTGCTCTGCGAGCTTCATGAAATTGTTGAAACTTGCTATTTGATTTGATAAACCACAGGGCCAACCAAGTATGTTGGCACCTGGACAACTTACAGCTCTTTTAATTGGCTGTTCAACAGAAACCCTCTCAGGTTGATTTTATATACATATATATGTATATTTTTAAACATCTTTGTTAATACCTAGAAACGGAGCCAAGATAATCTGTCTCAGTCACTAACAGTGTGCAATAGCTTTTTAATGATCAGCCCTGGTAATGCAGTCTGAAAATGTAAGGCCGTCGTTAAATCAGCTCAGGAAGAAATGTAGCCAGCTACACACCGGCTGTCAAATCTTGACCTCCACTGTCAAGTCAAAGCCTCTCTCAGCTCCTCGGAGGCTCACTCGGGCAAAACTTCTGTAAATCCCCAAACCACTGTGGCTTTTCTTCTCGATGGAAAACTGGAACACATTTCAAACACTTTGACAAGCTGGAGGTTATTGCTAAGGGCGGGATTTTCCTGATTTCTCTCAAGTACTTGCACTTGAATAAAAATAAGGTGGAATGTAGATTAGCGATGATTGCCCAACAAATGTCAGACAGTTTTTACTGGCTTACTCGGGTATTGGATTTTGTTACTAGGGAACTATCGCCTAAGTCTTGAAATAATCCAGTCTGCAAAAATGGGACACAGAACCGCCTTCTGCCAGGGTCTTGGACATTTCCCCCCACCTCATTATAAAATGCAAATGCATAGAAGCCTAAACAGATCAAAGGTTCAACTTGCCATTAGATCTGAGGCTTCATAATGGCTACCTTAGGCCGTTTGCTCCATTTAATGGAGAGTTTTGGTTCAAGATCAGACCTTCAGGACATTACTAGCGAAATAATGTTCCTGCGCCTGCCTTGTGGCTCACTCCAGTGTGGCAAATCCCTCTTCCTGTTGCTTATTTTAATGCGATAGGAAAGGAAGTACCCAAATTTGTATACCTGACTGATCTTACCACCCCCAGCTCAGGGTTTTAGGGCTCTTAAGCATTGAATTGCCTGATCCCTTCATCGTTAAGTTGGAAATCCCAGGCATGTCTCTTTTAACCTCTGTCAAGTCTGATGAGGTGACATGGTTGGAAGGGGTGTTTTGATCTCCAAGTGCTGTTAAACAGTATGTTTCAACAATTTACATACTTGTTGACATCCGGTACAAAAAAAGTGAGTCTAGAAATGCTCTCTATCATTTCTGTTTAGTAAGTGCAAAGCATTCTTGGTAACTGCCAGTCAATGGTTCAATGATAAATGGTCTATTTTGGATCGAGTTTCTTAACCTGCCTTTTAATGACACTTTCGTAAAGTTAGTACATTTGTAACAAATGATAAAGATCTTGTTTAGCCCGTTAAGTGGAATGGTTAGCAGCCAATCTTCAGATAAGCAAATATGCATGCTCCTATCGATCAGATCTGTCAATTTAGTTTTAAATCAACCAGTCTGGTTCTGGAATGAGAGAGTTCAGAGTTCAAACCTAGAACCAGAAGAAACTGAGGCATATCACAACAATGCCGTTCACTTGAACACACCGGCCCGCCGAAAATATTTGGGTTTTTCTCGTTTTTGGAGGTACGGCCTACTAGGTGTCGACGGACAGGAACCGACTTTGTCGACTCGTGGGATGGGCTCTGACTCACTCGGCAGTCTGCTTGATCCTGCCGTGCGGCGGGTTCCCATGTCAGGAAGCTCCAGCCTGGCCGCCCGCCCACCCGCCTCACCTTGCGCCCGCCTACCGGCGCCCCGCCGCTCACGCTCGGGTCCTCGGAGTGGGCGGGGAGAGCGGGCAGGCAGGCTGGCAGGCCTTGGCGCACACACTTTTTGGCAAGCAGCCGCTGTCCCCACTCTCTGCTCAAGTGCTAACTGCAGAACATAAAAGGCCCGAGGCTGCTACTGCTTCCTCCTGTGGCCTTCAGGCTTGCGTCGAGATGTCGGCTTGAAAATGTGGCTGTTTTTTTGTGACAGTCCTTTCACTGGCTCTCTCAGAGAAACGCTTTCTTTTAGAATTCTCACTGCTTGTTTTCAACGAGGACAGCAATCCAGACACAATTGACGAGGGTCACGCATTGACTCTGAAAACCCCCCGCCTCAGTCATAAGTGCACATATAAATGTCAATAAAGACATTGCTTTAAACAAGCATCTATGTTGATTTCTACACGCACTCTCGGTCACGGCTTCGGGCCGTTTTCGAAAAACACTTAATCAGTTTGCATTGTTGAGGCATGCTTTTTCATATTTTGTAATTACAGGAATGTATGAGAGACACAGGTTGTTGGATTGCTCCCCGAGTATGTGTAGACCGGTTGGAGCTGGTTTCCCTCTTGTTTGATGCAGTCTGACCTGGATACTATTTGAAGTGTTTAGCTGGCTGTCACAGATGAGATGTACGACATTGACATTTCTGTTTCGCGTCTCTGATTTTCTGGGCTGAATTTACACCGACGGTACACGCGAACAAATGCAATTTAACGCCTTTATACATCTGCCTTTGGACTGACTGTCTATTTCTAAATCCATTCCAAGCGACATCCCACTGTAGCTGCGTTTAATTTGACGGAAATAGTACGTGACAAAGTATCGTTCGCTGCTAGCCCTCTAATTTTAAATGGATTAAATGTCTATTGTTGAAAGCAAATGTTGTCTATTGACTGTTTGACTGTGGCTGACCTAAAATGCAATCAGGAGAGCACAAGTCTATTCATAAAGCAAGGTCAGAGACCATTCTCATTGATGCCTAAACGCAGAGCTACCTTTTTGCACACATTGAGGTCACAGATGGTGCCTTTTTACTATTGCTTCTGCTATGCTCAGGTTTTTTTTTTTCTTTTGCCCCGACGAAGGGGGCGGGGGAGAAGGGAGACGGGTGCGCTGATGAATGCCGCATGCTAAAAATAGAGCTCAGCCCTCGGAATCTGCCTTTAACGGTAAATCTGTCTGTTAAACCCATCCACGCCAACTTATAACCCGTTTGTGCTGCCAGTGGCGTCGCCTTTCAAGTCAACAAATTGTGATTTAATGCTAACCGATGTCTTTTAATCTCTGCTGATTTAGCATTTACAATTGGAACCTCCCAAAGTAAATTGCAATCCATTATGGGAGCCTGACTGGCTTCCAACTTGTGATTTAAATCAATTTGGAAGTTACGCAAAGAGAATTGTTTTGCCTCTACTCTGAATCCTTGACTTTGGAACTGTTGTGCATATACCTTGGCTTGTTTTCCACTCTGACAATACGATATTTTCTGTTGTACTACATATTTGAAAGCCTTCTACTTGTTAACTTGGTGACTTCGGACAAAAAAAAGTCCTCAATTAATCAATGTGACTACTCATCCCAAAGACAATTAAATTGGGTTTGTTGTGTATATACTCCAAGAATATACCCACCAAACTAGATTGCCATCTGTCAGCGAACAATGCAGTAGCAATTTTAATTCTATAATGAATTAATCTAGTTAATCAAACCTGTGGGGGGAAAAAAAATCAGCTCCCAGGATCAATTTCTATGCGTCCTGAACTATTCCCACGAGATTTAATTCTGATCTGTCTCGGTTTAACGAAAGAGTAGCAATTTTCATTAGCATACTCCTCTTGATCAATACATGGTCAACAAATCGCATTTGAATAAATATCAGTTAAGAAAATTCTAAATTCCTCCTGAAATGTATATACGTTTGGAGTGATCGACGTCCTGTGTGTTTTTAATATTATTATTCCACTTGATCTCACCTTGAAAGTAATTAATAAGATTTATAATTAAGGTTGTGCATTCTCCCCAAAGACTAATCTTCATCTGGCAGGCACTGTAACTTAACATGCATTCAAAAGGACTCGCTCCTGGACTAATTAGGAGAGGCAACATGAGTATGCTTTTTTGTTTTCAACCATATTAAATATAGAAATGTATGCCAATTTGAGATTGCCAATACGGCCAAAGGTGCGCAGCCTGCCCCATGAAAGCAGGGAGTCGAATTTGAACTCAGCGGCATTTTCCCGACATCCAGACGCCGGTCGGGTCATTCACATCTGATAAAAGCAGTCAAATGATTGGCGTTTTCATGAGTAATTACGCTGGAAATCCAAGTTTCCTACCCTCTTGCAATTACCGAACCCGCCACCAATTCTGTCTCGTTCCAACTTGCGCCTATGCTGTTTTTATTCGAACCAATGGCCTTACTTGACCGAGCTTGGGACTGCTTTTCCTCACAACTTATTGACACGTATGTCAATATTTTAAGCTATGCTTGTAAATGAAGCAGTACGGGCCCCATGCCCTTGATATTTAATCCCCCTGTTAGTGTGTCCTCATTGGGGTCAGTGTTGGTGTGTGCGTCGGAGTACGTCGGCGCAGCTGTGGCAGCCGAGTGGAACCGGTGATGGATGACATGCCAAAACGGGCCGCGCCGCCTTCCCCGGGCGCTCGTATTGACAGGCGCGCTTCTCATCGCCAGCGTCAAGCGGGGCTAATCGCGGGTCACGCCGGCCGCGGACATGACACGTGAAAATCAGCCACGGAATTGCTCATCTGTCAATGTCACGTCCTCAGCCCCCGACGCTGTTAAAACACTACGTGAAACTTGTGTAGAAGTGTCGGTCCCGGTCCAAAGTAGACATTTTCCACTCGCTGTCTGCCTTGTGTTACATTAGTATTCAGGTTAAACATTTTGTCATGAGGTGTATACATTATTCATGGACATAAGTATCTAGATTAGTAGAAAGATTTTCATTCATTTTTAATTCAGCGACAAGCCTACATTATTTTTACAGCGCCTTGGCAGCAGAGTGGTTTCGTGGTTAGCATGCCTGACTCACACTCAAGCTGTCCAAAGTTCGATTTTCAACATCCTTCAAAAAACATGAATGTTATCTTTACCATATTTCAGTGGTACCTCGAGATACAAGCATAATTTGTTCCGGGACTGAGCTCGTATGTCGAATTACTTGTAATTCAAATGGACATTTCCCATTGGAATGAACTAAAAACGAATTAATTAATTCCAGCCATCTGAAAAAAAAAAAACACCAAAAACTGGATATTGGATTGGAAACACACTTTTATCTGTTCTAATTCTCCATTTATTAAAAAAAGTAACAAATAACTAGTGGTTTAATAGTACTAAAATGTGTTTAATAGTACTAAATTGAGACAGATTTTACAAAAGGGAGAGAGACTTTTTGCACGGCAACGTGTTCGTAACATAACAAGCAAATTTAAATGAACTTGTGTGTTGATTCAACTCGAAATGCACAGCATATTTGCTGACCATCCAAAATCCTTCTGGTCTCTTAATTGCGCCCAAATAAGTCCGTTAATGTGGCCGCGTGGAGGGACGGCGGGTACCCGGCGGTGGCTGGCCTCTTTTGACCACCGCCGTGTATTATTAATGGGTCAGCAAGTCTAGTATCACCCTGTGAAATCATCTAATGGACTGTCGAAAGGATCGCAGGTTTTTCCTCTCATAAGAGGATCAAATTGAGCATGTTTGATGGTTTTAGGGAGTAAAAAAAAGTCTCATACTTCAGCCATGAAAGCAGCAAGTGAATGCTGCTTGCCTTTTTTTGTGGATTCACTTTTCTTCCTGGAAATATTGGAACTATTTTATGTTGATTTTTCTTCACTTTTACACTTTAGGAAAATGAAATGCTCTTTTACTTTCAATTCATTGAATAGGATTCTTTCTTATAGGATGCTAAATGGCGACTGAAAGTAGTTCAAGTAGGCTCTGTTTTTTTTCATTTTTTGTATTCCGGTTGAGCACGTTTGTATACATTTTGCAGCGTTGCTCTCCTTCCATACTGACGCAGCCACAAGCAAAGCCAATGCAGTGCCAAGTGGCATACAACACAATGACACAATGACTTTTCTGTGTGGTTTGCCCATTCGTCCCAACTCCTAAATGGACAGTTGGCGCCGCCCCTTCGCCATTAGCAACCGCAGTCGCTTCTTCATTGTTAGCGGGCGCCGTCGTCAGCAGGCTGCTGTGAGCCATTGTCAGACGCCGGCGTCGGAGGCTCTTTTTCTTCCTCTTCTTTGGGCCGATAATTAAGTGGCGGACTGACAAACGGCTTTCATCAGATCCCTCATGTGGAACTGAGAGCATGCGAAGGCTTTCAGGGGGGATAAACAGGGGGACGTCACTTTGCTTCCAATCCTTCCCCTGTGCTGCTGCAGTCTGTAGCGAGCTAGAAAATTGCAGAGAAGCGAACACAAAGGCCTTTTTGCCTATATTGGCGGTTTGTAGCGTTTCCTGGTTTGTCTCGATGGTCAGCCACACACAGTCTGTTTTCCACTCTGGCAATCGGGCAGTTTTTTTGCTCTGCGATCTCTCCCTCAAAGTATTTGTCGGAAAACAAACAAAACAAGGATGAGATACTGTGTCATTGGACAAATACAACGCGATAACTGGGCCTATTCGCATCGCTCGCCGCATTGGTGAATGCAGACAAAAAAGACTGTTGTTAATGAGTCTTCATTATGAAATGGTGTTTGTACACTTTGCCAAATAAGGCCTGTCAGTGGATGTTGGCAGGCATTCACCCACCACTCTCTTATATGCTCTTACCTTTTAAAGTTCATCATGAGAGCGATGAAAAGCCCTTTTAAGTGTTGCTATTTAAGTGATATCTCTTTAGTTTAGCTGTTAATTATGTAACGTTGGCGACAATTCACTGTCAGCCTTTCCGGTTCAAATAGGTTGGATGTCTTTAACCGGCAGTGTTAGTCGAAGAGTTACATCGTAATGGGAACATGTTTTGTTGAAATGTGAAAATACTCTACTTCCTGATGTAGTCACTTTAGGTGTGATTTCCCACCGTGCTGTTTAACATGGCTTTGTGATCCCCCCCCATAACAAAATCTACCGACTCTGCTTTTTCGAGGAAGAAAAAGTGCCACGTCATCACAGGCCGCCAAGGATTCCGTTGTTCTTCCACAAACAGTAAAATTACGTTTGGAATGTGACATGTTTTATAGCCTATTTTGTCCAATGGTAGAAAAAAATTCTAAAATACCTAGATTCGTGATGTACCATGTCGGTGTTGATACATTTTTGTTAGTATGCCATACATGGCAACTTCGTAGTTAATGTATTTGGATCGTCAAAAGTCGGCTATCAGATTTCGACGGTATAACCTTGAAAAAAAATGTCATCATTTCTTCAGTTTTATATTGTCTGACACTTTAGTATAAATGTACTTGTTATTTACGGTTATATCACTCGGGGCGTAACCGTTTAGCATGAAATGTGCATTGGAACCAACAAAAAAGTGAATATATGACTGACTGTATCATTGTTTTCCAAAACAAAAAACAGATGTTTGCATAAATCAAGACAATTGCAGCATTTATCTCTAGTTTGGGAGTGAGGGATTTTTTGGTGGGGTGTCGTCTAAATGGGAAGAAAGTGTTTTGAAGGTCAATTCTTGCGGTATTCATTACGTTATAGCCATGTTTTTCTTTATTAGTTACTATCTGTAAAATAGGATATACAAGAGAGACTGTCATAAAGTGGAAATAGAAGGTTGAAGCTAGAACTTTTGGGATGGCCGCATTACTACGGGCAGATTCACTGCTTTGGGAGTTCATCAAAAGCAATTTTTCTCCAGGGACAGTATAATTCCAGGTCTTAGTTCCCATCTCAGGCGTGCTGTATTGACAAGTCGGCCTTGTGAATCACTGCCAATTTTCAAGGAGGTGCGTGACCGTCATAATTTCTCTCCTATTCTTTCTTGGTTCCTTGCCAACGACAGCCCTCTGTAAGGTCAGGGATGCACTGAAATAATCCACTTAATGGAAGCATGCTTTTTCGCCCGCGCTCGGCGTTGCATAGTGGACGAGTGCGGCATCAGCCGGGCTCAAACAAAGCGCTTTTGACTGCGAGCGAGACAGATTGGGATCCATACACACACACGTATAGCGGCCCGGGAGCAAAAGGTCGGCAAAGACAGGCGTCTCTCGCAAACGCCGTGATCAAGCATGCCTTATGAATGACCTGCCATTCAAAACAGCATTAAGGAAACCACTCCTCCTTCGTCCCACACATGTTTTTTTTTTATTAGAGGAAGGTTGGTTAACTGTAGTATTCACTCTCTGTGCTTTGAGTACACCTCAGAAATAATGCATGAATTTACTTCTCCATACCCCAACAACCTCGTCAATTTGTGCTGTTCTACTCCAAGATTGGTCTGAAAGCAACAAAGCGGGCTTATAGAAAAAGGACAGGATGTGGGTTGCGTTGAGTTCAGAACATTGATATGTAGGAGTGTTTGGTCTCTAGCCCCCCTATGCTTCTTCGTTGAAGCGGGAACATCTTTGCTGCTGCATTCATAAACTTCTTATGTGCCTCTAGAGAACTGCACAGGTTTTTGTGCTGTCTTCGCCTATTGTCTGAACTATAGATTGCAAAATCCTTGGATTAAACTCGGATATTATTTATTTATATAAAGCCGTGTTACTTCAGTCTCGGGTTTAAGCTTATCTGACCGTATTAATATGTAGATGTGTGGTTGAAGAAATGTGCACTTGTCCTCCAGAGACGCATGGAAAGCAGGTGACCTCTACTGACACTGAGTTTTTTTGTGTAATTGTCGTACTTCAAGTACCGGTTGATTTTCAAAACTCCCCCAAAGCAAGTCTCTGCTGCTTAACTTGCTTCTTTAAAATCAACATAGGTCATCTCCTACGAAGCCAATTTCTGTCCTTGCATGCGTTGTCCCCATTATCGGTGTCCGTAAATGAGAAATGGTTTTAATTTCACCAAATGCTCATTGTTGGGGGACATTGGGGGTTTGTCTATAGAGGAATTTCCCCATGGTGTCGTCTGCTTTTGCAGAAATGGCTGTTGTGTTTTAATTACTATAATACCTCAGTGTTCTGCATTCGATGACCCTGGGAAAAAGTTAAGGATATTTTTTTTGTTCTTTTCTCGCTTTGTGCTTTGTCTTTGTAGACGCTAAAAGATTGAGACGACAAGAAGTTTTGTTTGCGTACTTTTTTAAAATACCAGTTGTTAGGACACAGTGTTGAAAAGTAGCCGGTAAGTGTCAAGCTTTTTATTTGGTTGGTTTTAAGATTGTGGTTTTAGCTATGATCAAAGGTCAGGAAAAGGATTTGCCTTGTTTATGCTAATGTTATAGTCTACCTTCTCAAACAGTACAAACAGAAAATGTACAAAAACTAGTAATGAATGTAATACTTCTTTTTAGACAATGAAGTCATTTCAAAAGCAACCAGTAAATGAAAATGATTAATCTCGTGGTATGATGAACTAAATCCAATAACGATACCCCAAAAATGGAGGCATCGGGACTGGTACTTATACTCAATATTGGATCGGAACACCATTAGTTCACGCTACCATTTTACACGGTACAATTCAAGCTCGCCATTAGAAGATATGAGCATGGTGATGTGTTCTTTTGATCATAGCTGGAGAATTAACCTATTGTTCGTGAATCTTTTTTCTTACTTCTTCTTCTAACAAAAAAGCTTACTGGCTATGGCATCCCACGTGCCTTCTTCCCACACCCCCTACAAATAGCCAGCGAATGTGCTACATTCCGTGGCCTCGGTGCAGTTCCCCTAAGGCAGAGGTGTGTATTCTGTGTTGGTGGGCATGCCACAGGGTCCATATGAACAACCTAAAATTACAGTTCCTTCCCGTATTTCAGTACCTGTGCTTTCTTTGTCTCTCTGCATTGATTTCACACACAAACCCACACGCATAAAGCACGCTTCCCCATTACCAGCAAGACTTTCTTTTATTTTATGCACTCGGGCGTCTTAAAAATAATCTTGCACCTCTCTACGTTTGAATAACTTTAATGCATGGATCACAATACGAATACACTAGGCACTTTGTATTGTGGTGTGTAGTTTGTTCAGACAGACACGTGCTGAGCCAAAGCTCATTCGCTAAAAAAAACTAACTGGTTATAACTTGGTTGTCAGCATTTTGTGGATTTTTTTTGGTTTGTTTGTTGTTAATGATTTGGATTGTTAATATTTAGTTTATGTGCCTTTGATTGGTCGTGCAGTGCAGGCGTTTTTGTCAAATGGTGCAAAGAGCAAATGCAGGACCGAATGGTTCAAGTTGACGATAGGTATACAATCTTCTTTCTGCTGTTTTTCTAATGACGTTTTCATGGATAGATTTCCAATCTATTGGAACCTGACAGGCCGCCAGCAAATGAGCAAACTTCAACTTAAAATGGATTGGACGCCATCTCCATCAATAGGAGATGACAAGTTAAAGATAAAAGGTTCTAAGAAAAACACTTTTTTAGTCTGTCATAATTATTTTAGGATTTCAATTTGACATCAATGTTACATATCAATGTATCAGTGGACACTAACTTTCTGTAGCACATTGAAAAAACCCACCCACAATGCAACAAAGCCTTCAAATGTCTGGCCATGATATGCAATATGAAAATTGTTCATAAAACTATCGATTAGCCTTGATCATTCTAGCTACTACAGGTCTTAAAATATTTATACCTACCTTGCTAAAAGTCAGAAAGTCATTTTTGTTTCAATGCTAGTCTATATTTCAGGGCTTACCTTGTTCTATGTGCATGATTTTTATTATTTGGTGACCTTTGTATTCAACTCCGTTATCCAATACAGGAAAAGCCCACGTGTCTAAATCCTCACCCTGGTTGTTTTGCCTATAATTGTGCTTCCAATTTGCTTAAAAAGACCTTCTGGTTTTTGCACTAACTGCTGTTCCTACATGCCTGACTGGCATTTTCTGCTTGAGGTTAACGGAACAAAAGGAGAGAAGTGCTTTGGGGTCCACTCAATTTTAAGGTCCATAGTTACTCTTCACTTTTCGGACAGAGCTCTTTTTGTCCACATTCTCCTAAAGACGTTTTCATTGCTTGTCAGTCGACTCCACAGATGCCATACAGATTTTTTTTCCCTTTTTTTGTTGTATTTTGGATCCCATATGACGCATCCACCTCCGCAGTGGTTCCAGTCCTTTCTATCCCTCCATCATTCAGACTTGCTGACAGGTCAATTAGAGGTTGCGGTCCTATCTTCCAAAGTGATGGTTCCCGGAAGAATGTTTTCTTTGGATTTGCTACTACAACTCCTCCGTGCATAGTTTTCACTCACGATTTTCAACAGGGAAACTCCGGCTTGATTTTTTTTCTCTATAGCTAAATCTTTGTACATGTGCTTGCTTTTTTTTAAGGTCAATTTAGGGCTCTTTTCATTGTAATGTTGTATGCTCATTGAAGCTAATGTAACTCACTTGCATGGCGTGACTTACTCTTTTTATTTTGGGATATAAACTGGTCTCGAGTATCAGTTGACTGTGCATATTTACCTTTTATGAGCAGCTGCTGTGCTGGCGGTCATTGTAATGTTTAACCACTTTCTCTGGCAGGGAAGACCACCATTTCTTGGTTCTTTGATCAGAAAGCAAATCCAGAGCCGTTTAAATTCGCCCCTTTCAGGGCTTTAATTCAAACACTTAAAAGATCACCTGTAGGTCAGCGTAGAGCCTCAGCTGATCCTTGGAATGCTTGATGTGAACTCACTCAAGTGGAACCTTGAAGGTTGACTGTAATGCTTTATAGCCATGATGTCAGTTTCGTTTAGGAAAAAAAAGGAAATTATGGTGGAAATAATGAAAGTAGAATGTTATCTTTCGGGTTAATTAAAGTGAATTAAAACAGTGTTTCCCAACCTTTTTTAAGATGTGGCACACTTTTTGCATTGAAAAAATAGGCACAACACTTGGTGAAAATCTTCTAATTTAAAACTATGTTACCTATATTAACATTATAAAGTCATTCTCATCAAAGTTTTATTAACAGGAATTAAATAAACCCACAAATGATTTTTCAAAATCTTTTTTTTTTCACACTGATCTAATGTCATCAAAGATGATGTCCACTTATGATAAAATAATGAATGCAATGTTTTTATAACCTTATTTTAATTTGGACTTTTTCTACCAATAGTGCACAAAAACTAATGTGCTCACAGAGACTATATGTAACCAAATAGCTTCCGGTTTACCTCACGTAAAAATAAACAACAAAATGACTTTAATCTCATAATATTACGATTTGAATCTTTTTATATAGTACAATCTATGATTCTATATTTCCATTTTATTCACCTAATAGTTCGATTTTAATCTCTTACTATTTAGATTTCTCTCTTGGATTATTACGCTATGTCACTTGTAATTACCCTCGGCACATCTGATCATTGCTCACGGCACACCGGGGTGCCGTGGCACACTGGTTGGGAAACCTTGAATTAAGAGGCCAACGAGTTCATCCTGAGCAGGCTTGTTTTTTGGTGACTTATAGTGAGTGACAAGCAGAACTAGTGTTGTACCTGGTCCAATAACATGAGGGAAAATTCTACCCGGTCGCTTCATTTTTTAGTGGATTGGAATCAAGTGGAAATCGAGATCGGCCAATCAGGTGTTGTGAACTCGCATGGAAAGTTTTATTAGTGGGACAACCACAACAGAACACATTTGCTTTCACCTGCTGACAGAAAGTAGAATGAGGTACGACAGGGGTGATTTTCTTCCCCTTTTCTTCAGTCTCGGCACTTTTCTTCACGTCATTACCGTTCCGCTGGCGTCTGTCCCGAGCCGGTCTTCTGAGCGCGCTCCCGGGGTTGCACATTTGTCCCCCAGCTGTGAGAAGCCGGGTTCTGACGCGACTTGTCCCTTCGGCTCACTCGGGACGTTTGACGTGCTGAGCGCAGAGGTCAGCCTGACCTAGTTTTCCCCCCTCGGCGGCTCTTCTTGCTGAGCCTCGGCGCTCCTCGGCAGGGGAAGCGAGGTGGGGGTCTTGTGCGAGGGCGGAGCTGCTTACGCCTCCGCTGCTGTCCTGGTGTGTTAAATCACTGCCATTCCTCTGTGTGTGTGTGTGCACGTTTTTGTAGGCGTGTAGGAGGCATCGCACATGCAGACGGAGGTCAGATATGGAGTGCTCTGTGGGGGTTGCAGGTAGATGCTGGGCGGCACTTGTGCAGGACCCCTGCAGTGAGCACTGTCTGACTCACTTTATGTACCTCTCTTAAAACTCTCCGACCTCACGTCCCCTCTTTTTGCTCTCGACGGGAAGTGAAGCATTGTTATAAAAATCCAAATGTAGAGTTTCATCAAAACTTTCAGTTAAGAGATGGCTTGGCAGTTTTATTTTGGCAGCTGTTTTAACTCTGGAAAGGAATATTCCAATCTGGGTTTGCTTGTGATTTGTTTTTTTCACATTTTGTTGAAATGTGGGATGGCCAGTTTGCTTGAATTTGCTACTCGCGTTCCTACGAAAAGCATTTGATCCGCACGCACATCCCGATCGAAAGCATTTCAAAACTTGTTTTTAAATTTTTATGAGTGTGATTATGACATAAATCATCACCCTGCCAATAATAGGTTTCGAGTGCCCCACCTTTGATATGTAGTAATTCTAGAAACACGATTGATAGCCAAGTAAGAAAATGGCCGTCTATGTGTAGCCAAATACGACAGGATTTATGGGAAGTCCTTATCGATTGTTGAAATTTGAGAATATTTTCCCACCCACAATCCCATGATTATTTAATCAAGCTGAATGACCCTCTAAAACAGGTTCATCCCAAAAACTGAGATTCCACTGTAATCTCATTGTCGAGTAATTGTCTTCAAGGTCCTTCATTGTCAGCCAATCCCTACTTCTCCCTTTCCTAGCCACCACTATGATCCGTCACCCCTCACCCCCCACTCTGCTGTAATTGCAATAGTCTTGAGTAGCCCCTTTGTTCTGTTTTGTACTTACCAAGAGAACGCTCAGTCCGCTTGCCTCTTGACAAAAGGAGTTGTGTAAAAAGACGCGACACTAGAAGGAAAGAACGCACGCAGATGGCGTTCGTTTAAAAAGTCAATGTCTACATGGGCTGTTTTTCCCAGTTTGTGCCACTTGGTCTGCTTCGCAGATGTTCGCGCCGTTTTCCAGCAGGAGATGCCAGTTGAAACAAAAGCATATCTTTTTGTCACCATTCACTATGCATGACCGAGTATCTAAATGATTCAACTCCATCTCGTTTGTTTTGCATCGCGATTGGTTGGGCTCGCAGTTTCCCCGAAATGAAATGAATCTCCTCTTCTAAACTGCCCTGTTCGGTCAAGACAAAACTCACAGATGGTGTCATCCCCTTCCAGGATGAACAGAATGTGATGGATGACCAGCGGGCAATCATTACTCACATGATATGATGATATTCCGCGATAATGTCAACAGCATGATGGACATAGACAGAGAAGTTAGGCCCAAAAAAAACAGATGTCGAGGAGGCGAGGCAGGACAAAAAAAAAGTAGGTCTCATGACAAAATTTGAACAGTTTTCCAAGAATACTTGGTAATTTCCTGAAGTCCGGCAATCTAGAATTCTAGGACCTGCTAACCTAGTTGTATGGTTTAGTAGGGCATCAAGTTTTGTCTGTGTGAGCACATTTCTTTGCATAATATTAAGAAATTTAAGTTATATTTGGAGAAAAGTCATAAAATTGTGCAATTAAAAACATTACATTACTTATTTTTGCAGAATTGTTTAGGGTTAACTTTTAGTGGCGTTAGGTCAATGCGAAAATTCGACTTTGGAATAAATGTGTAGGTTTAAATGATTCCTGCTGCAAAAACATTGATGAGAATGACTTTTGTTAATAGAGGCGACATAGCTTTAAATTCAAAGATTTGGGGGGTTTCCCTTGAGTTTTTTTCAATGCAAAAAGTGTGCCGCAGTGGTGGCAAACATTGTGCTAACTAACTAATGCGTTCCTCTTGTGTATGTTATGTACTTTTAATGTTTTGTGAGTGGCTAGAATAGATGACAAATGCATTTAGTTGAAATGTGCATTTAATTGTGTTTATATTTTGTGACAGTGTCGTCTGCGTGGGTTTAATCGCATGAATTATTAGAGGGGTACACGCCATCCTGAATCCATTATTCATGCAGTGTACTGGTGCTTTGAACTTGAACTCGGCTAACTCAACGGGAGCAGGTATCCGGTGTAGGGACTGCATACTGGAGCCGTCTTTTAGTTAGTTTTGCTTAACTTTGTGACAACAAATCCAAATGATATTTAGCTTTTTCTACCAACAGAATGCAGTTTTGCATTTATCTGCGAACTCTATGGCTTCCACAATTGTCCCTCTTTGAAATAAGGCTTACTTTATGATCAAATTTCAGCAATGCCATCTGTCAGCACCCTGATTAATTAGTTGTAAATGTGAAAAAGAAACCTAATTGTGATATGTCATGTTCATTTATTAGGTTTTTTGCTTTATCCTGTCACATGAGCAAATGTGCAGTTATGTATGGGATGAATACAGTATAATCTCATCTAATCTAATAAAATAGTTACTGAATATTTATTCATATTGAATAAAGTGATCAGGAAATAGCCTTAAATCAGATGGAATTGACACATAATCTCAGAAAGTGACCTGGAAAATGGAAGTGAAGCATAATGGCCCCAATTGAACTTGTTGCTATTGTCAAAAAAGGTGTTCAATTCATTAAAACTGGAAGAACCACTTGCGATTTCTCGTCTCCTATTGCCACTGACGTCCAATTCAATTTGACTGGGAGGGTTGACCGCAATCATCCAAATTAAATTGAAGGCCAATAACAGTCAATAGCAGTGAATTAACAGAATGTGACTCGGAATCAAAAGGAAGTTACCCATGAATTCTCCGTAATCAGTAGGAAGTGAGCCGGAAATATTGCAAAATCAGCAGGTAGCGACCCATACTTACCGCAAAATTTACAGCAAGTGACACACAAATGCTGCAAAATTAAAAGGCAATGACATGTAAATGTCAACAGGAGTTTAGCAACCAGCATAGCAAAGCATCCCTTCAAAATGGTATGTTCTCTTCCCACAGTAGGTGTTGAATATATTTTTCTGGTGCAAACTGGGCCTTTGAGGAAGAGAAGCCATCCCCCGTGGCTAAAGGTGCTCCTTAAAACCCACCGTTTGGCGTACGCTTTTGCCTTTGCCCCCCAACCGCAAGGATAACCGACCAACCGCCAGGCTCTTTATGTTCTGTCGGGGAACACGCAAAGCATCCTCTGCTTTCCATCGGCATTTCACAGCGGCGATATCGGCGGCATCACACCACGAACCTGTCATTATCGGCTCTCCCGTGGTATAATTGCCTTTAGTGTTGAACAATCGGCCCTCATCCCTTGAGCTCGGGGGGGTCTTTCGCTCGCCCACCCCCTACCCTGCCACACACCTCCGGCATCCGTTAAGCCGAGTGGAGGATCCTCTTTAAAATTATTATTATTTTTTTTAAGCATGGCCATCTGTCAATAGCACTCCCAACTATAAGTGGAGTGGAGGTTTTTGTGGGTTAGACCATTTTTAGGGGGGGTTCGTTCACCGCCCTCCCCCCTACCTCCCCAGTGGATGGATACCTCAGCTTGCCTCTCCATCCCAACGAGACAGCTGGCTGGAGCTGGCTCTTACAAGCCGTGGAGTAGCTTGTAAGCGTGTAATGAGTTAACTTTGGGATGATGATCTGCATAATTTATTTCCTGCCCCCATAGGGCCTGCTGGAGCATTAATTAATATCAGGCTCCTGCCACGATCCCAGTGTGGGACTCCTCTTGGCGCCTGTTTTTTTTTGGCACACGTGGAATTTGATATGCTGTCGTCGGAGGTTGAAATTTTGCGCTGGTTTGGAGGGGATTTCAATTCGTGCATTATTTTTCATGCAGTTTTATACTTAACCGGGTGCCCCAACATATGAGATGCGAGTAGAATTCTGAGCAAATATTTGCCTTGAGATACGAGACAAATTTTGAGATACGAGTGGCCTGGTCCGAATCTCCTTTGTGTCAAGATATCTACGAGCATAGGGCAGAGTGTTGCATTTTCCATGTGTTTTTTTTTTTTAGAATAAAGGGAACAACAATGGGTTCAAAGCAGGCAGGTGTAATGAAGGGTAGTGCAAAGAAAAGGCCTATGATGACAATCAGTATTAAGAAAGAAATAATAAAAAAATATGAGAGTGGTGTACACGTGATGGAGCTGGCTCGCCAATACGAGAGGAGCACCCAGTTGGCAAGTGATCGGGCATTATCCGATTGTGAGGACATTTGTGCGCGTCATTTTGGGAATATTTTGAAGGGGAGACAAAAGCAAACAATCCTAGATAGGTTATTTTTAAAAACAACAGTTAAAAGTGAAGGTGGAAGCGGAAAAAAAACACCAAGGTTTTACCCAATGAAATGATCAACCTATGTTTTCTATTTCAATTTAAGGACAAAAGATTGTCACAACGGGTGAACTTCAAGTCCATCTTTGTCTCGGCCTATTAGTGACAAACCATACCTATTGACCTTGTATATGTGCAATGAGTGAAAACACGAGCCAAGACACCTTCTAACGTTCAAACCACGAAATGTGTTAGTCCGGGCTTGTTTTTTCTTGTAATGTTTTTTTTGATATTTTGGTACTCACGCTCTCCACTCGTCTGTCTCTCTGTCCCCACAGAACTCGATACGCCACAATCTGTCATTGAACAAGTGTTTTCTCAAAGTGCCTCGCTCCAAAGATGACCCGGGAAAGGTGAGATTTTTACCCACATTCTATGTTTATACAATTATACAAACAAAAATGTTCTAAAGTCACCTTTTGTTTCCACATATAAAAGAGGTTATGTATTAGAACTCATAATTAACATGAATGAAGATGTTATTCAGGTAAAATATATCATAAATGGATACTTAAAAACCATTATTTTTCTATGAATATGATCCATCACACTGCATATTGTAAAAAAGAATAACATTAAGATCTTATATTTTATCTTCTTCTTCCAATAAATATTAATATATATATATAATAATAATATACATATAATATACATGTAATACTAATAATATACACATAATATACATGTAATACTAATAAAATACATATCATATATATGTAATATTGACAATATACATATACTATATATCTAATATTAATAATATACATTAAATATAAATTATATATATAATATTAATAACGGATATTTTCCGGGTAAAAAATGCTACCTTTCTACAAATTGCACTTCTTTTACTACTGTATTTTGAAGGCATCATTTATTGTATTACATTATATATATATATTTTTGATACGATAGTTTCCACCAAGACTTCCATGTTTTTTGCAACAAATTTTGTTAATTGCTGGATGACTTTTTTTTCCCTTTTTTTGAAGCTTTTTAGTTCTTGATGTGACTTTGTTGAGGGATCAAGTAAAGGTGCATCTTTGTAACCTTCCTAAAATAACACATCATTGCAAAAGAATACAAGAGAAGAAAGAACATGTTTGTTTTGTACCAACAGCTGGCAAGAATCAGCCTCCCTTTTTTATTTTTTTGGAAGGCGCGTATCACCTTGTCTGCGTTGGAAAAAATGTTACCTTTGAATCCCTGCCAGAACGTTGACAGTAGAGAAATGCATGGCACGCTCTTAATCTATTAGCAACCTTCCTCCCCCGCAGGATTGCATTTCCTATGTAAGGGGAGTCTTTTTCTTTTTTTTCTCCTTTTTTTCTTAACCACTGGGCGAGCTCAGACATCCGATGTGGGTGAGGTGAGGAAAAAGTCTGACTGCCGGAAAGCCAGTCCAAACAGAGTTGAAGTCAGGTCATTTCCCAAATGATGGCATCCCCACAAGCATTTGCCGCCAATCTCCTCCTTGGCTCATTTTTTCTTGCTCATGTTAATTTGACATTTAAACCTCAGAGGGCTCACCTACCTCCGGGTTGGCCGACCCGTTTACTCGGCCGTCTCTCGTGACATCAAGCCGATAATTAGCCCTCTGTCCAAACCAGGCGCTTCATGAGCCTTTTATTCAGTCTTGCTCCAATCTTATAGATCCCAACCTACATTTCAGCCTAGTGCCATCATGGTGGGAAAAAGAAGAAGGAAGAAAAATAGGCACAAATAATTACCCTCTCTCTATACACATATACACACACAAACATACACACACACACATGTGGAGAGCTACGCCTGGCTGTGTACTAGAGGATGGGGACTGAATGCTAATTTCGTGTTTTGCTGTAATCCTCTGATATTGACACTCCTGGGAGCTGCTCCACTAAATACAAAATAATCTATTGCTGTATGGATCCCATTCCAGATGCACGGCCAACGTGCTCGCATCCTTAATGTTTAATTTGGAATTTTCCTCACTCTCTTCTTCTTCAGCCCCCCTCAAACTCCCCTAACACACACACTCACACACATAGGCAGGCACACACGTTCCCTTCCGCCACCCCCTGCATGCACAAGACAACTTCAAAGAAGCGGTAGCTGCTCTTGATATGTTGCATCAATATTGTAATGTGGCAGGAATATGAAAAGTGCTGGCGGGATGAGATAGGCGAGGCGTACTGAGCGTCTGTCAGTCAGTCTGCGAGATGCTCGGGATTAAATGGCGCTCGTTATTGTGCCAAAAAAACACCACCTGACTGCATGTGAATCAATCGTCGGCCGTGTGGTTAATAATCCGGTCATTTGTATGCAAGGTGACATGCTGCAAAAGTCAAATAGGATGATTTATCTTGACATGATGAGAAATTAATGGGACTGTTAATAAATACGAAACAGTGCTTGTTTGAGTGTTGACGGCAGAATTAAAAATGAAATATAATCCGATAGAAAAATTCACAAAATCAAAAAGTTTTATTCATCCATTCATTGAAAAGTTTTAAAAATGAACTTGACTGTAAATAGCAATGTTGTAAAAATGACACTTAGAATCTAACAAATTCATCATATTTTTAATATAGAAAATCAATATAAAGCTAGAATGCTGTGTCCAAACTACAAACTGCAGACACAATAACTAAAAAATGTCATGTACAACTTTGCATTTTTGCGTCGTCTCGTCAGGCGTAAACCGGCGGAATCTTGTTTTAGTCATCCAAAACACGTTTAGCTCGTTACGTCTTTGTCAACCAAACATTTTTTTCATCGTTAACGCCGTCTATTTAATACATGAATTCGTACTAAACACGAGAAATGTATCAGCATTCATTTTTCTTAGCAGTCGGTATACAGTCATTAATTTAAAAAAAATATCCAACCTTTTTGTTCTTGAAAAAGATCAACTATCTCAATTTTCACATGTTATGCAAATTCTAGAAACATTACCACCTCACAGTCGCTGGGGGAGGTTAAAATCCTTCATATTGATGTATGAAAAGATGCTGCGTCATTTTTACAGGTGGTCTGTTTTTTTTACATTTTTTATTTCATTTATTTTTTATACCGCCACAATTTCTTACAGCTGAAAAAAATACTGTGTTCTGTGTACCCAACACTATGTTGCAGGATATTTGTGAATAATTTAATGGCTCTTTATATGTTTTTCTCTTTTGCTGCCATCTCTCTTGGGGAGGGGTGGTGGGCATCAGAGTTAGGAAGGTGGGGGCCACCACTCTCTCTCTCTCTCTCTTCCCACGAGAGTTAACTTAAAGCGTTCTTCCCCTCGCTAATTAGAAGCAACCAAGCCCAGCCTGGCTTTGTCTGCGCCACTCTCTGCTTTGAAAGACGTGCACGCGGATTGACTGCGGTGACAACCTGCCTCACCTTTATCAACCATGTGGAATATCTAATGAGGCCGGCGCATTTTTTATCACCGTTGTATTATTTTCTGCCGCTTGATTGCACGCGTGAATTATTCCCCTCCCCTCTGAGGAGTCGTTAATTGACCCCAAAGCTTTGGCGCACATTAAAACATATCATTTTCCCCTACACACACACACACAAATACACACACATATGCCCGCCCCTGATGAATATAGGCCAAACATGGCTTTTCATTTGCGACCGCGACAAAGTACGTGACTTGTGAAAAAGAGAAAAAGGCAACCCTTGGTTTTAACAGCGTCGGGCTATTGTGTATACGTACCGCCACGCTATTATTTTATGGATGCTCTGCTCCTCTAGTGGACGCATCAATTATTCTCTCTGCTGGGGAAGTCATTTTAAAAGGTCCTGATCTCACTTTCTCTTGACAATTGAGATTTTTTTTTTCTTCCCTTATCATCAAGTATTAAAAATTAATAAGAAAACTAGCGCGGCGGCTTTAAGGTGGAAAAATCTCTTTTTTTTAGTAACTGTACATAGCCTGGCTTTGGGCTCGGAGGAGGAACACCATCGGAAAAATAAATGAAATGCAAAAGATAAATAATGCAGGCAGGGGCCGTGGGATAAAGCCCCCCACTCCGCCTTGCCCACATAGAATTTCCCATCCCGGCCAGCCTGTACTGTTCTCGATTTGATTAGACTTTCTCACAGCTGGCTTTGCGTCCATTCCGCCTTGGCAACGGTGTAAGACGGGCTCACCTGAGGCCCAGGAAACGGCGGTTTGGGAAAGAGCTGAGCCCATGCCAACCTGCCTTGCACACTAGTACTTCACAAATGAAGTTGAAGGTCGATGATGGTGTTTTTACGTTAAAAAAAAGAAATCTGGTTCTTTAGTGACTCTTTATGAACCACCTGGAGTTGAGTGGAAATGTGGCAAGTGAGGTTTTTTAATGCAGTTTTGTTTTCCTCTTGCAGGGCTCTTACTGGGCCATTGACACCAACCCTAAGGAGGACGCCTTGCCAACGCGGCCCAAGAAGAGGCCGCGGTCCGGAGAACGGGTAAGTGGGATGACTTTGGGAAAGACATTTTGTCTGTTGTAATTTAAGATAGCAATTGTCCTTATCTATTGAGCTAGAGGACGAATCATGCTTTTGTAGGGATGCCACAAACGTTGTTTTGATGGTCAGCTCAGACTGTAAATCACACTTTAAGTACTTTAAGTCATATTTTAGTTACTGTTGACTTACTCTAGGTTTAAGATTTTAGTGTTTTGAAACCAAAGGTTAGGCGATAAATTAGTTTTGTTACTTTTAAGAACTCTTAAGAAGATTACATTTTTTTGGTGGGATTTCAGGACCAAAAGCAATGATTAGTGGTTTATGAGTATATATTTAATTACTTTAGGTGTAAAAGTTTTTTTAAAGATGCCTTAAACACATTTATTGAATCAAAGAAATCAATAATTCAATACATCAAACAATGGTAATTATTTTTTTAAGTTTAAGCACAAGCAAATGTGTTGGGAGTTAACAAAATCAGCATCAACTCTTGTTGTAAAGTTACATCAATTCTTACATAACAGCGCCCTGAAATTTTCAACAGTAAAAATACTAAATATTTTACAATGATTTAAAGGACTAAGGACCAACGTGTCAGGAAATAATGGGATATGCATGACTGCATTGGGGAAATAACCTACTTTTAAATCAATGTCTTTACTTTCTCCTTCATATTATTCTTCAATTACAAGTCTATACATCTTCATGTACCTTTTGTATTCCATTTTTTTCCCACTAAAATCTAACGAAAGCTTAAAACACTACTAAAAAACCCAAAAACATCTCAATTTATTCATTGTTCACATCTAGCGTTGGCATGAGGTACAGTAGCTATACGCAGCACCTAAATCGTCATGGTAACCTACATCCTTTGAATATATTTTGTACCTAATGATGCTAATGTAAGTGCACTGTATATGGCAAGTATTTTATTCCTTTAGTCTCCTTTCTTTTTACAGTAGGAGTTCATATGTAGACTTTATGTAACTGTCTCGCTAGCCTGGCCCGAATTGGGCACTTTATTAATAAATGTTGCCCCAGGTAGCTGTTACACACATTATGATCTGCGCCTCCTCCTCCTCTTCTATCATGTTTTTCCTTTTTTTTCCTTTTTTCTTCTTCCTAACATCAATTAATGCAGAGGGCTACGCTGAGCTTTTGGCTTTTTAATTATGGATGGTAAAACGCTACACACGGGTTTTTAAGCAAGCCGCTCACATTTGAACTGGCCTCGGGGCCCTCTGGAAAGCTTCCCTTACGATGTGGCTGACCGCGTTCCGCCGGGAAAGACTTTTGGGGACGCCACTGCTGTATGGCAGGATTCTTAAAAGTAAAATAAAATGTAATATAACTTTTTAAAATATGTTGTCCTGTCTTGAATTGGCGAATTCATATTAATTTGCGGCATAGTGGATAGTTGCAAACTAAAGACACAAGTTAAAACATTATCAAAATAGTTGCTGGTTGATTTTATAGTGGATTAATTATCAAAGAATTGTTGCACTCTTGTTTTAAACATTTTTATTTAGTCATTTTAATCATTTTCATGACACTACAGCATAATTCAATAGCTCAAATAAAAAGTCAATGTATTCTACATTTCATTATTTTCAATGTAGTACCTCTATTGTCCTTGTATGTTAGGAAAAAAAATGAAATAAATAAAAAATAGCGAAGCGTGTCTATTCTGTCATCCGTGCCCTCCCCCTCCAAACAAGGAATTCCATTAAGAGTCCCAGACGGTACGACTGAGAGTTTGGGAAATCTCATTTAGTGTTTATCATGAATTAAAAATGGTATTGTCGGCAGCCAATCCTCTTAGCGTAAGCACTTTTTCGGAAGCAGACGAGGCGCGTCGAGTTATCTTTGACGACAGCGCGCCTCGCCGTGACGACCGTGCGGGTTTCTTGGGTGGGAGGTGAGCTTTGGGATGAAGCGTGACCTAAATAAAAGGTAGGGTCTTGCTTTTGCGAAGGGGATGTGAACAAAGGCCAAAAAAAACCATCAACCTACTTGTGTCTAATCATTGGATTACGTTGGATTTGATACATTTTTCTCCTGGCCTTTTCTTCCTCCGCATCCCCCTTGCAGGCTTCTACGCCGTACAGCCTGGAGTCGGAGTCTTTGGGGATGGAGTGTATGATCTCTGGAAGTGCCTCTCCAACGCTGGCAATCAACACTGTGACTAACAAGGTACTACAGGCAGCCCTCCAGCTCCCCCAACACGCACCTGGCTACGCGGCTGCACCCTGACCCCGCCCACTTCGACAACCACCTACTGCACCGTTTCCCCGTAGAGAGAGCACTCCACACACACACACAAACATACACACATGTACACCCTCAATTGCCTAAAGCTTATGCTCAACCCACACCAAAAACACAGGAGGAAGTACACCCGATTCCTTCATGGCCGCCCGTCGTCAGCTCGGCAACACGATGCCCGCATGAGCGCTTTGCAATTTGAAACCAGAAAACATGATACTCTTGTACACGGCATGCACAAACACGCTCACATTACAGTTGCAAAATTCCCATACAATAGAGGCCGGTGTTTTCCTAGTTGCTGGAAAAATTTATGTCGTTCGCTAAGTAGTTATGCTACACAGTCGCGAGTAGTGCTGAAAAGGATTTGAAGAGTTGTTGTTGAAACCGCACTTACAGCAACCAGTGCTAATGCTGATGATAATGCATGATTCCTTTAGATCAGAGGTCTCCAAAACACTCCTCGAAGGCCGCTGTGGGTGCAGGTTTTTGTTTGCATGGCAGCGCGCTCGTAACATAACATAAACAAATTTAAATGAACTTTGATTACGATGCAGACACATTCAAATATAACTTTATTCTCCACTTAATTGCAGTTTTTATACCTTTCTCCTCCCGGATTGGGTCTATTTGTTCCGCCTCCACTCTGACTTTCAGATGCAACCTATCGAGGGTTGTTTGCTTTTGTCTTCCCTTCAAAATATTACCAAAATGTTGGACACAAATGTCCTCACAATAGGATAACGCACCAGCACTTGCTAACAAGTAGTAGTATATACTCCTGTCGTATTAGCCATCGCTCCGCCATTCGCACTGAAGGGAAAAAATAGAAAAAATGCAATGCTCCGCCTAGTGCTCGTAGATACATTACACGAGGAAGTTGCGAGCAGAAAAACGATGTTCTTATGAGCAGCCTCTCGCGTTCGCTGTATATTAAAATTTGTCTTGTATCTCAAGATAAATATTTGCTCGAAATTTCACTCGTATCTCAAATTGCTTGTATGTAAGGGCGTATTACTGTATTATTTTTGATTGACCAAATTGTCATCCAGCACTGCAGCAAAGCCAAATCCGTGCTAGGGGTGTCGTCCTGACAAAAGTTAAAACACCAAAATAGACCCGTACTTTTTTAAAATCAATTACGTTGACGGTGAACCCATTCACGGTTGGAAGGCTCCTCTCACCAAACTGGGATCGATTTCAGCTCAGGGGTGACCCAAATGCGAGCTGAAATTCTAGCTGTCGCCAAAGCCTTGTCAACCTTATTCCTGTTATTGTGTGGGGACAATCCGTCACATAGGTAGTCCCCTTTTTGTCTTTGTCTGCCATTGTCAGCCATAGACTTGCAATACATACTAATTGTTGCACATGTGAGGACGCTAGTGACTTTTTCGACTTGTACCTCTAAAAAGCTGAAGACCACTCTTACATCCGGGAGTAATGCGACAGGAACGGCGAGCTGTTAGCCGCCAGTGTGCCATTCACTCTGAAATTGAAATAGGCTTTTTAACCTTAAGCTCTCATCCTCTGGGCCCATTGGGGGCAGCTCTCGGGAGTACTTTTAAAAAGCCTACAAGAGTCACTTATTCATCTGCAAGCGGGCATTACCAAAAAAAAAAAAAAGGAGAAGAGCGTACAAGCATGCAATCCTGTGTGTGTATTCACGTGTGCAAGTGTGTAGCGCGTGTGTTTGGGCGACAGGGCCAGCCTCTTAAGCTCCAGAGTTGTGTGGCGAAGGGCACAGTGTCAGCGTGTGTGGCGTAACTTGTATGTTGGCGAGGGTTTCCACGTGTTTTGACAAGCGAAGAGTATAAACTTTTTCAGGAATCCGTCCCCCCCTTACTTGACAATTTCACTCATTGGCTGCCATTGATGGTGATCTGTTTTGACTGGGAGGAGCTGGCAGAATCATTCAATTGCATTGTATAGCTTAGCATTAATAATAATAATAAAATACATTATTTGGCTGTATATATATAAAACAATAAAAAAATAACTAAAAACAATAAAAAAATATATAAAATAATAATAATAATATAAAATAATGATAATAATTAAAAATAATAATAATATAAAAATAATATAATAATCAGAATAATATAAAATAATAATAATTATAATAATAATATAAAATAATAACAAAAATATTAATAATATACAATAATATTAATAACAATTATACAATATAATAATAATAAAAATACTATTTAAATAATAATCGTATACCATAATAATAAACAATAATAATAACAATTAATAATAATAAAACAAAAATACAGGATGAAATACAATTGTAATCTAATCACATTTTTGCCAGCACCCGCTTGTATTATGATAGATGCCATAGTATGAGAATTACCAGTTCAATAAAAATACTTTTTAAAATAATAATAAAAAAATACCAAACATTTTCCTTCATTTCAGACGGCATGTAAAAAGTCTACTTTCTCACCGTCTCCACATTGTAAACACGCGACAGGCAGGCCACGCCTCTTTCGCCATGGCGTGCCAAGCCACAGGAATTCCCTGTGTCTGTTTTTCTCTCGCTCTCTTTCTATTCCAGTCGTCCCCCCCCACCCCCATTCCCGCCTTTGCCCACCGACCAATGGCAGACGCGGGAACAGCAGCGAGATTGTCTTTTGTTTTCTGCCCACTGTCGGTCGGGCATTCCGCTCCCTCTTTTCATTGTGTTTGTGCGTGCGTCCGTCTTCCTTTCACATCGACTCCCTTTTACCGCCTGCGCCAAAGTGGCCGCCAACATTGGCCCAAGTGCGAAGAAGCCGTGGCACAGAGGTGCGATGATGAAGGCTTGGAAGTGTGTTTGCCTTCTCCCGCCCCCCACCCCCTTTCCTCTTTGCAAGTCGGGAGACATCTAGTTCAGATCTGATTTCCCAATGTCTCTGGCAGAAGATTTTGAAAAAAATATTCACCGCTGAGAGTTCAAGTCAGCCTATTTTCTCACACATCCCAATAACTGGCACCAATGTGAGCGTTTTCCTATTCCTGTTGAGGCAAAGATTCTCCTGAGTGATTTTTTTTTTCTTCTTTTTTATCGCATGTTGATTGTTTTGTAATCTCTTATGGTGCCTTCCTAGGTGTTTTTTTATCCCCAGATTGGCTGATGAAACTTTTTTTGCTCAATTAAGGTCACAAAAATTATGAAAATAATCGTGTGTGAGAATATGTAAAAAAAATTAATGTAGCGTACATTAATGACGAAAAACGAGCAGATTTTGAAGCCGTTTTTTTTTTACCTCTCTTCCTACTGTAAACACATACTGACGATTATCCTTAGCAGTGCGCCATCATCGGATGTCTCTGATTATCCTTGGCGATTATTATGGGATTTACAGTAATCCCTCGAATATCGCGGTTAATGTAGACCAGGCATGGCCGTAAAAATCGAAAAATCACCCCTATTATAACTAGGCACCTTTTTAAAGTCCCAGTAGCAAGAATTTCAGGGTGAAATTTCAGATTTTTATGAACTTTTAAAGGGAAAAAATAACAGAAAAACTCACAAAGAAGTAAATTTGCGCTAAGTGATGTCGCAATAATCGAGGAAAAACTGTAGATTATTAAAATGCATTGCCCCCGCTCCCAGAGCCCCTCTTATATTTTGGCCCAGAAACTTGATCAACAACTGTAAAAAATCAAATCACTATGAATGTTTTCCACCCGTTTGTTAAAAATCAGGAAATACCCCATCGTTTGTTGTCCTTTGAAGATTATCCTGCGCGATTATCATTTCGTGTGGCGTGTCTTTTCATCCCTTATCTGCTCAGATAATAATTGTAAATATTTAAAGCAGTACACACGTGTAAGGATCATCTACATTTTTTTGGAGATTATCTTTAAAGGAATTTGCTGGAGATTGTGCAGGGTTCCTTTTTAGTTTTCTGACACAACTTGTTCAGAAAATCCTTGCACCTCACGCTCGGTTTACCGCGCAAACCCTCGCTCGAGCATCCGTGTCATCCCCGTCTCGTGCAGAAATGTGCACGCCACATGTACGCCAGTCGGCGTGGCGTCCTCTGGGGGTCTACCCGTAACCACGGAGCGGCGAGTTTTGAAAATAATCACACTTAACGGGCGAGCGGCGTAAAAATAGATTGCAGCGGGCGACTTTTATGACTTGACTGCGCATAACATTTCTGTTTCCGCGGCACCCTGTTTTTGATTAGCATGGCGAGGCTGATTTTCATTGAGTTCCCCTTCACGCTAATGAACACTGGATCCGAGCCCACACTGAGCGCGGGGAGTCTTACAGTCCCCTAATGAGCTCCTCCGTCTCCCTCTCTTCCTTGAACCTTGTTGGGTTTAGCGGCGAAGCGTTAGTTCCTTTTTTTTTTCTTCTATCCACGCGTCCACCGGCACGTACATGAGAAGCGTATAATGACGGCTTCTGCGCGGCGACCAGCCGACCAAATCAAGCAAAAACCCTTTCCTCGCGGCCTCGCCGGTTTGGACGGAGAGAAAGAGAGAGACGAGAGTGGATTCAGTGTTAGTGGCGGGCCGGTCCGTTCCATTCCGTTCGCCCACGGCCACAGCCTGTGCCGCCTCTTTGTGCCCGGCACAGGGCTCGCTCTGTTTCGCTCGTTGATGAGCAGAAGCCACCATGCTGCTCTGGGTCACGGGTGGACACACATGTAGCACACGCACACACTGCTCCAAAGGAACGCTGTCAGTGCATTGCTGCCATTCCATTGTCACAGCAGACATCCCTATTTGCTATTTTCCAGATACTGTCTAATGCAGTGGCTAACGTGGAACACAATCCCCATGCTTTTTCTTTTTTCCTCGGATTGCAGAAGGCGTATTTCGTTTAGGGCAGGCCAATCGAACGTCTGATCTTGAATGTGACCGTGGTTTTTGGAAGCTTGGTTTTTAAGATAGATTTTAACTGATAGTTTTAAGGAATACTAAGCGATGCTGGCCTTGTGGCGGCGTTTGTTTGATTCCCACTTGTGTGCGTGGGGTCAGGAAGGGCATCCGGCATAAAACCTTCACCAAATCGATCATGCACTGCGATGACCACTATGTGCATATAGTTGAAAATGAGTAATACATATTGATAATTTAAGACTTAAGCCCGCCAGGTTTATAAAGCACTGGAGCAAACCTTGACATATATGTTAATGGCAGGTCCCAATTATTACATATTTTTTATTATTTTTTTTTATAATTTACGGACAATGGACGGCTTTACAAAAATTGGGATTTAAGACCCAGTCATTAGTCATTACGTTTATTATGCTAGTATTTTCCCAAATGTATTGATATATTATTGTTATTGGTATTAATATTTTCCTATTCATTGCACGTCATTGACATAGCTCAACTTTCAATCCTCCCAGTCAGAACAAATTGGATGTCTAGCGAAGTCAACGGGTTAAATGAGGGTCTTAAAAAGGGTCGAGACGTTTTAAACCCACAACGTCAAAGGAATTTAAATCCAAGTTTTTCGGAATGTGATTAAAACTGTCATGCAGAAGTGCTTGTGCTGGTTTCTGCCGCTTTGCCCGAAAGGTCAACATCAGCGCCGTCTCCCAAAATCTTTAGTCGGCTGTCTCCGGCCGGCCCATTGACGGCGGCCGACCCGGTCCCCCTCGTGACCTTTCCACGGTTCTCGCGAAAGTACTCTGCCGTCTTGACATTGTCTCCATTGTTGATTTTCTCTAGGTGGCGCTCTACAACACGGACCAGGAGGGAAGCGACAGTCCGAGAAGCAGCCTAAACAACAGCCTGTCCGATCAGAGCCTGGCCTCCGTCAATCTCAACAGCGTGGGCAGCGTGCACAGCTACACGCCGGTAAGACATGCGTGCCGCCGTTTCCTTCTTCGGACTGTGATGGCAACAGGTTTCAAAAAACGAATTGATGCGAAATGCTCTCGACTGAAGAGGGGGGGAACTTGGGGGGGACGACTGCCAATCTTGGCAGCGCCGCATCGACCTTTAAATAATAAGCACTTGCTGCGGCGGAAAAAGGAACAATAGCTGTTATTTTTTTTCATGCTTGCGCCAAGACACATTCAAACACCTTTCGCTGCTTTAACCCTTGACCGAGCCACGTTCATTTTCTAGCTTTTAATGAACCTCACGTGCATTTTTTTCTCCGTACATGGAGAAAAAGCTATACGGTGTTTGCTGTATTTTAACTGCATTCCAGATTTTTATTTTGACCACAGTCTATTATCTGATAGTGACACGTTTAAGCAGAAAACATGCTTGTTTAGAGGGAGGGAATGTAGCGCCATCTAGTGGTTTTATTTGAAAAAATCAATTTCACTCCACGAAAAATGTGAGTTCGCTGATTCGCAAACATTTTACATACGGCAAGTGCCACCTCAAAAAGTACTTTGTTCTTTAATGCTTAGCACCTTTGACAAAACTCAAATACAGTAAGATAATAGGCCCAAATGCATATAAAAAAATAATAATCCTTACATATTTAACTCCGCACTAGACGTCTAATCCATTTTCTCTCTGTGGGTGAATGAAAGAATGTTAAAATGGGGATGGGGGGTCGACAAGCTTTCCTGTCAATCACTTTGTGTACTGAAAAGCAACTACGCAATTTTGTTTTGTGAAAGTATTGATGTGCCTGTGCGTGTGTGTGTGTGTTTGTGTGTTAAATTTAAACACATAACCAAACAAGGGAACAATACTCACACAGCCATGTGTTTACCTTCTGCAAAAAAAAGGACACAATGAAGTGAGACATTTTAGAAACCTGCTGTGCGTATACATAATTTATGTCGTGATAATAATGAGGGATTTTGGGCACTCAGCAGATCGCAAAAAATAACCTACCTTTACCCAGTGGGAAGGAAGGCTGTAATTTGCAAGCAGCACAACCCTCCCTGTTTTTTTTGTTTTTTTTAAACTTTAACTTCATTCTCATTGCATATGCAGGAGCCTTCATTCTTCCTTTTTTGATTTTATTTTACTGATTTGCTGTTGAACTAATGCAGTCTCTCGTGACTGTGAATGTCACACGCAAAGAAAAAAAATCTATACAAAGCTGATAATGGTGCCTTTTTGATTGACACTGTCAGAGAGGTATTCAATTCACCATGTTGATTCTCATTGTTGTGCAACAATGGCACATACTAACGTTGTTGTTTTTTTTAGTGGCCCAAAATAAAATAGCTTTTAATAGCAAACAGTGCGAGTGAACATTCCCATGAGGAACAATATTCATGTTCATGGATTAATGTAGTGTTTGCAGCCTCCTGATTAGACAGCAGAAATGCCTGTAGTTTGATGGTAAACCCTGTTTGCAATTGAAAAAAAAATATATATATATTAATTTTTTGCTGTAATTCAATGGATAGCGTGATGCTCCTTTCGGTTTGCTTGCGTAGACTACCTTGAGGCAGTCTGGTAGTAACATACTAGATGTTCACAAGGTAAAGGTCAGTGAGCAATTTTAAGATAGAGCTGAAAGATGGAATTTCTCTTAAGTCGATCCTGGTCATCAGTCGTAATGTATCCAATTAGCCAATCATTGCAAATGTACTGTATCTGTACTGTATGTACCTAACCCTAACCCTAACCCTTAAAAAGAGTCCAATATTGACCATTTTCAAGCCAATGAAAAGTCCAGAGCAAATGGAATGCAAGATTACACACATTGTGCATTTAAAAAATATTTTTTTTTAATATTTTAGAAGATTTTAGAACACCTAATAGCATAGACGCCTTTCAAATTCCATTGAAAATTAACGTTATTTGCCTTATTTAACAATGACTTGGGCAAAAACATTTAACTACTCTCTACTTATTGTTCCATTTCAGATTTTTTCATTAGTAACAATAAAATAAATTTGAGATTGTACGATTAAAATTATAATATAATTACTTAAATTTCCTTTATTTGGCCAGCCTTAATCAGCAAATCCTTGAAATCAGGGGACACAAATAGACGACATAATCAAAACTCAGTAATTTGAATAAGAAAAAAAAATAGTTCTCATTCAATACCATCCCTTCCAGTTGACATTAATTGGGCTTCTATTGCCATAAATTGCACTGCAAAACATCATTCATTCATCTTCAGAACCGCTTCTCCTCACAAGTGTCGGGGGCGTTTTGGAGCCTATTCCAGCTAACTACGCACCGTAGGTTGGTTGCGCCCTGTATTCGTCATCAACCAATCACAGGGCAGAGTGAGACACAGAAGCAATCACACACATTCATAGCCTTTTCTCTTAAATTTTGCCCCGGGAGTCGCCTTTCAAGGAAAGTGGCAGCGAAGCGCATGGCTCGGGGTGGACACGCTCCATCACTCCCAACTCAGGCAAAAGGAGCGATTGTACATTGGTGCTTGTGGAAGGCAGACAAAGAGAGCGCTTTCCCAGCAGAGATGCCCCCTCTCTCTTTGGTGTGGTCCCCCCGTGCTCCCTCGCCCCAGGCGCCGGCCATCGATCGGCTCGTTCTGATGGATGTGCCGCTCGACTGGCACGCTCTCGCAGTAAACACCCGCCTTTATTATTATCACATCTCGTGTAAGTTGCAACAGGGGGACAATGTTACCTTAAAAAAAAAGAATATCAAAGGTGCCATATCCTAAGTGTCCGACGTATAGCACGGCTGCCCAATCAAGTGCCCGCATCAAATGAGGCCTCCTTCATAGCGGCTATTTCTATTGATTTTATTTCTGCATACCTTTCTGGTAACCACCTGAGCATTGGCGCCGCTATTTATGTGGGTCGACCTCGTCACGGTTGCACTGAGCCTAATTTTTTTTTTTCCACTTTGGGTCAACGTTATTTCCGCCAGCCACCAAAGTCAATCTCATGCTCATCCACAAGTGGTTCTCAAAGTGTGGAATGAGTGCCATACCTGAGAGCTTTTGACTTAAGAGAAACATACTTTTTGCCAAACGAGATTATATATATGCATATATAAATATATGCATATATATATATATATATATATATATATATATATATATATATATATATATATATATATATATATATATATATATATATATATATATATATATATATATATATATATATATATATATATATATATATATATATATATATATATATATATATATATATATATATATATATATATATATATATATATATAAATATACAGGTATACATACATATACATGTATACATACATATACATGTATACATACATACAAATGTATGCATATACATGTATACATATACATGTATATATACATGTATACATATACATGTATATATACATGTATACATACATACAAATGTATGCATATACATGTATACATATACATGTATATATACATGTATACATATACATGTATACATGTGTGTATATATATTTTTTTAGGATTTAAGTTGGTAAAAGAATGTTTTTTTTTGTTTGAGTCCTAACTAAATGCCAACAGGAGCCAATGGATGATTTATTTTCATAGTCATAGTTATATTTCAGTGGTTGACAGTAAAATGCCAACAACAAAAAATGTTTTGAAAGTAACTCAGATTCCAACACTCATATTTGATATGAACCCTGGGTGATTAATGAATTTAATGTGTTTATAACATACATTTGTTGCAAGGCATAATGTAGTATTATAATGAAAGCACTGAGAGAAAATCCTTTTTTTTAACACATTCACTAATTCTCCCACTATCAATGCCACTGAAATATGATTGTTTAGATGATGGGATTTAAGTGTCGTTAAGTATGCGCCACTCATTTTATGTTATTCTCCATGAAGCAGGAAATGGGCTGTTAACGCAGACAAAATCCAATATAAAATATTCAAATGTGTGTACGCTCCAGACAGACGCTGTGAAGACTCCGTTCTATTTTTTATTTGCTTGCCTCCACATGAAACCCTAAATTTCTGTAAAATATTCTAGTGCGGCTTTTGGCGCTCTCACAAGCTGACGAGTGCTGCGAGTATCTCTTAGAAAGCGCTTGAATTATTCATGAGCGCGTTTGGTCGTCGCATCGCTCTGTTTTGCTTTTGACTTTGACAAATGTCCCTCCTTTTTTTGAGTGCTTTTCTCCACTTTTCACCAGGTGACCGGTCACCCCGAACCCGTTTCCCAGTCTCTGAGCCTCCAGCAGCCCCAGTCCCAGTACAACATGCCTGACAGGGACAAACAGCTCATGTTCTCTGAATTAGATGATCTCAGTGCCTCCTTCCGCAGCCTTTATAAGTCCGTCTTTCAGCAGAGCTTCAGCCAACAAGGTGAGTAGCGCATTTGAGATTTAAATGTTGATACTGTGGCGTGACTGATTTTTATTTTCTCCATAATCTGTTTGGAAAACAATGTGGAAGCTGTCTAGTATTTGCCTTCACAAATCCTAACGAATGCGTGTGGTCATTTCCTGGGTGGGTGGAGATATTATTAGTTGTGCTGTGTTATGACAGTCATTTCATAGAAAAATATAAAAAAAGAGGAAAATGCCATTACAGTGGTACCTTGAGATACGAACTTAATTCTTAAAGCTCGTATGTCGATTTACTCGTAACTCAAATGAACGTTTCCCATAGGAATGAACTGAAACACAAATTAATTCGTTCCAACCATCTTAAAAAAAACACCAAAAACAGGATATTGAATTGAAAAAACATTTTTATTTGTTCTAATTCACCATCTATTTACAAAGTAACAAATATTTAGTGGTTTATTAGTACTAGATTGTGTATAATTGTACTAAAATTAGACAGATTTCACGGAAACGGGCCGCTGTCTGCTCGTATATCAAAATTTGTCTCGTATCTCAAGATTAATATTTGCCCAAAATTTTACTCGTATCTCAAATTGATCATATGTCGGGGCACTCTTATTTTGAGGTACCACTATACTGGATCAGGTTTCTCAATAGCTTTACGTCAATTTCCGATCAATGAAAAATGCCCATAATAGAAAAATCAAAAACAATTATTCCTTTTATCGCTGGTAAATGCACAGTGCAAAAAAATTGTTAAGATACCCAAATAAAAAGGTAACTCGCTAAGAACTTAACAAGTTATATATTCCCTTTTTTATTCATAAGAATGTATATTCAGTCTTTCCAAGTAAAACATCTTTTTCGTCCTCAGTTTTGAGTTACTTTCAACTCGTAAGAATGTGCTTAATTCGATTTGCAGCAGAAACCACATTTGAAATATCATTATTGCCCAATATTATATTTCTTCAAACACGACACCCAAAATTATGATCCCCATTAAAATCCAGTTTATTGTGCAGCGTTAGCGTAAAGTGTGCCGTTAATCTTTTGAATTTTGACACGAGTGAGTGCGTCAAAAACCACTTTGAATCGTGAAAAAAACGCGCCTCCTTTCAAATGACATTGCCATGCCTCGTGTCAACTATTTAATGGAGGCAATTAAAGGTACAATTAACGCCGAGGTCTTCTTGCTTGAAATTGCACAAAAATCTGCCATCTGTTTCTCCACGGCGAGAAAAAATGTTCTCCCCAGACGACCGCCGTCTCATTTGAGGAGCAGGTCCAATCCCGCTTGTAATTCTGTTGCGTTGAGCTTCATCCGTCACCGTGACGAAGACGAGTTCCACCATAATACGTAGCAGCGGAGTGGATTTCCCCACCAAGAAAAAAAAAAGAAAAAAAAACTAGAATCCCGCCAGAGCAAAATGTAGTTTTGCTCCTAATCTGATTGACTGAAAAACAAAGAGCGCTTGACAAGCGGGTTATGAGCAAAGTCATCTGAGCTTTCTGTGCATAACCTACTTTTCACCAATCAAATGCATTACATGCTTTTCAAAGAGCTGCTCTCCCTTTAATCTATCATCTATGTTTCATTAAAGTTGCAACCTTTTTTTTTCTTCCATTTTTATTATTATCATTTGCGCGCATGTGGAGGCGCATCCCCTCCTCAGACAAGCTCCGGCAATTAAAATGCGTAAATAATCTAGCTGGAGGATTTCACACACGGGCCGTCGTGTTGACGGCGAGCAATTGGCTGCCTTTGATAATAGGTAATGAGCTAGCGTTATTATTCCGCCGCTGTGTTAATTGCTTTCTGTACTTTCCTGCTTGGACAATGCCGATTCTGATAAGGGGAGGTGCACCTTTGCTACGTCTGCGGGAGGTGTTTGCGTGCTGATTGGGGAGGATTTAAAAAAAATACAAAAGAAACCTTCCCGTTTTTTGTAAAATTCAAGCCCATGAACAGTCGTACCTCTACTTATGAAATTAATTGGTCCCGAGACTTTTTTGTCACTTGAAAATTTCGTAAGTAGAGTTTATATGTAAATTCCCAAAGTCGTTCCAAGGTCCTCGCACAACTTCCAACTGAACCCTTTGAAAAGTGTCCCAATTTGGTATGAAAGATGTGAGGAAAGAGACAAAAATGAGAAAAAATGATAAGGAAATGTTTTTTAATTGACTTAAAGCAAGAGCCGTTCTACAAGGGCCGCAAGCCGTACACTTTGTAGTACATTTGAGACTTTTACGTGTGCCCTATGTGTGTCTGTGAAAATATGTGCCACATTTTATTTGTAGTTTTTAATCGTTTTGTAAGGGAAATTTAAAATAAAATAACAGATAAGGCAATGCATTTACTTTTGAGGGGGATTTCGTAACTTGGATCTTTTTCAGTCACCCATTTGCAGATATAAAATAAACAATTGTAACCTGAAATGTTTTATACCTAAAGGCATTCATAAGTAGAGGTATGATTGTATTTCCTTTGCAGCAAGATGCAACTGTTATTTTAGTATCTGCGTGTGACTCGGCTTGCTGAGTCACCCTGTAATTCAACAAAAAAGGCAGCTGGATGGTCTCAAGCATGGTGCCACTTAAGAACGGGAGCCATGTTTCATTACTATAATAGTAGTAGTTGTCTTGTAGTATTTTACTAGTAGTAGAATCAGTTGTTTAGGTTTGCAAACAAAATTCCTCCACTGAGCTCGTACAATTTCTTTAAGTTGTCTTTTGTAGAAATAAGTAGCAAGGCGGGGACCATTATGGGGAAATGTATGAAATCCAAGTTGAAATTGAGTCAAAGGACTGTTGAGCATCCGCCCGGTCATCGCAGTAGAAACACCAGAGTGTCTGGGAAATGCTCTTGTTTTGCATCATTTGTCACCATTTCCTGCCATTTTATTGACAGAACAGCTCATCTGCCGTCAGTCACCGACGGAGCCGCGACAAATTGTTTTCGCGCTCAATTAATTTGCCGAGGAGAAAGTACCCTCCACAGCCGCAACATTAGGTAGCCAGGCGCAATCTAATAAGATCAAAAATGAGAATAACAAAGTCTTTAAGTATTGGAATCAAAACCATCACAACCAAATACAACCACCAAAGCATTTTTTTTAAATGATACATTTTGGTTAGGTATTCTTCCAAGTATGTTTAAATGAATGAATTATGCCTTTTTCTGATTAAAATATGCAAACTGCCTCTTCCTGCGCCTCATTGGCTGTCATTTTTTGGCAATTAGATGCACGCGTTTGACTGACAGTTAACGTCAACTGCCAATCCTCCTTGTTAAAACGTCTTTCATCACCAATGGCTTTACTTTACTTTGCATCTGCTTTTCCAACGACGCAGGCTTGATGGGAATCCCGTCCGACGCGTCGCAGCAGAGCCACACGTCATGCTCCTATCAGCATTCGCCCGCGGGCGCCATCAGCACGCAGAACAACCTGTCCAACAACCAGGCCAACAGCCACTCCAACAACGGCGGCCAGGTGCCCCTGTCCCACCCGGCCCAAGTCCACGGCGGACACGGCTCCCCGCACGCGCAGCACCTCCCGCCGCACGCCGGCCCCCACAACCAGCATCCGCAGCACCCGCAGCACCCGCAGCACCCGCAGCACCCACAGCACCCCCAGCACGGCCCGCACCCACAGCACAACCAGCACCCGCAGCACAACCAGCACCCGCAGCACGGCCAGCACCCGCAGCAGCACCCCCAGCAGCAGCAGCAGCACACGCCGCATCCCGCCCAGCACGGGCAACACGGCCAACACCCGCAACAACACCAGAGCCTCTCCCACCAGCCGCATCCCGCTCAGCAGCAGATGGGCTGCAACCCAGGTGACCCGCCTCGAAGCCACGTTTCAGTTTGCATGCTCCAAATGAATTTTGGATCTCGTATTAGCTTAACGCAAAGAAGACATTGGCACAAAACAATAAATCATAGCACGATTTATTAGATGGGAGAACAAAGCCCAAGAAGCAGCCTTGGAAGTGTTTGTACAGTCGTATGGCGCCTCCTATTGGGCACTTTGCACAGATAAAATCTTCATAAATGAAGAGGGAAAAATACTCTAGTAATAATTTCAAAAAATACTATCATGATCATTTTTAAAAATACTCTAATAATAAATAAAAATACTCTAATATTAATTAAAAATACTACTTATAATGACAAAAATACTACTAATAATGACAAAAATACCACTAATAATGACAAAAATACTAATAAATACTAATAATAATGAAAATACTCTAATACTAATTTAAAAAAATACTCTCATACTAATTTAAAAAAATATTCTAATAATATTTTTTTTTAAATACTCTGCTAACTAATCAGTGTGTCGTTGACAAGCAAAATAAACATTTGTGGCAGGCTTATTTTACATTCCATTTTGCTATGACATTGTCAAATTATTTTCAAAAATAATTACATTTCCATGAAGTATTTACGACAACACGTCATTCATTATAAGTGCTCAATTTACATTTTGTAATCAAAGTCCTAGAAAAATATTTACTTTTAAAGACAAGACCCTTTTGTCAATACCACAACAAGACAAATCTCTAAGTTGAAGTTCTCAACTTAAAACCGATTATAATTATTTAGAGACTGTGAAATAGCTGATGTTCTATTGGTGTTTTTTTCTTCTATTTTTTCAGGTTTACTTTCCGACTGGTACCCCAACCTGGACGCACTGAAAGAAAGCTGCCGCATTGCCAGCAGTTATAACTGGGCCGATGTGGACCTGTCACCTTTCCAAGGTTGAATTAGTAAGCATTTTTCCATCTTACTGTGGCTAAAATAACTTTCTGTTTTTCCCCTCTCAGGCTTACGAGAGAGCATGAGACAGGCCGAATTAAACAACTGGTCGCTGGAACCCACGCAGATCGCCGACCTGTGCTCGTCCATCAATCAGTTCTTTACCCGCACCGGCGTCATCCAGCCGCAGGGGACGGTGGCGCCGCCGCCACCGCCGCCGCCGGCCGTCTGCCACGCGCCCATGCACCCAAACAAACCCAGCCAGCACCTCGGCACAGGTTAGACACCCGACACCGCCGTTGAATTGGCAGCAGCTGTCGCACTTGCTCGTCTTATTTGTACACGCTTGGATGCTACTTTACAATGAGGGCACCTTTAGGAATTGTACGCAAAGATTACGAGCGCCATAATGAAAAAAAATAACTCGTTGGCTGCCATTGGTGGCCATAGGCGTCTTCCCTTGGTTTTTAGTTTTGGAAGTAGTAACAAGTACTGGATGTAGAAATTAGTTATTGTGCAGTTCATGGAAAAAAACAGCAGAGCCACTGTGTTTAAATACTCATAAATATTCAATATTTTATAAGTTCATATATTATTGCATTATTTATTGGACTATTTCAAAGTTTTTTATGTTAGATTTTTAATGTCATTTACAACAGCAGAGCCACCGAGTTTAAATACATATATAAATATATATTATTGCATTATCTATTGAAGTATTTCAGTTTTTTTATGTTAGATTTATAATGTAATTTACAACAGCACAGCCACTGAGTCAGTTTAAATACTCTAAATATTCAATGTTATAACAAATATATATATATTATTGCATTATATACTGAACTAGTTTTTATGTTAGACTTTTAAGGTCATTTAATTTCCCAGCTATGGGATGCATACAGTTTAATCTCATCTAACATCGTTGTATTTAGTGTGAATGTAGTTATTTACATTTACTTTAATTCAAATAAGTGCATTTAGATTTATACATATGACTATTTATAATGATTTACTGTTTTTTTTTTTTTAACTTATTTTAACATTGCCATCATTTTAACAGTTATTTAAATGTTAAGTCAATTGTAATCCTTGGAGAGAAAACACCATGGTATCATGCAACTACATTCTATATAATCTCACTTTTTTTTTCAAAATCGAGCTATACGACTGTCACTTACATTCCTTCCATTTATTTTTCACAGTAGCATGTAATAAACAGAATTAATAATGCATAGTTCTGTTTTTCATTTTCCCATCAAGAGTTTCAGCAGCAGTGCCCAATTCACTACCAGCCAGGCTTTTTCCAATATAACTTTGCTGTATGGGATCATATCACAATATGCATTGATTGGCTCCCATCAAAAGGCACATACATAAACATCATTCACTACCAAGAACAAACTTTGACATGCTTTTTCTTGTCTTTTTCTCACTTTCTCTCCCCTTAGGAAATCTCTACATGGACTCCAGACAGAGCATGTCCATGATGGGCCCCCCGGTGTACTCTCACATGCCCCCCATGAGCAGCACGGGCCCCACCATGACTGGTTAGCTAGAATAGACAGAAGCATCCATTGATGTCTAATGGACAAACAAATGGCTTGATGTTGTTCTTCTTTTTTTTCTCCTCTCTCTCTTCTGTCTCCTCTTTCTCTTCTTTTTTGCCGTCCCCCAGGACACCACGCTCAGATGAACCAGCAGCACATGATCCCCAACAGAAACTTCCAGATGCATCGCATGGCGGCCGACGACATCCAGGATGATTTCGACTGGGACTCCATTGTGTAGCCTTCTCCTCCTCCTCTTTTTTTTCTCTCCCTTTTTTTTCTCGCTAACAAAAGAAAAGGCAGGAGGAGGCGGAAGCCACGGGAAAGGCAGGCCGGGCTCCAAAAGTCCACGGGAGGGGCAGGAGATGGAGGAAAAAGAATGCCCCCACAACCCCGACCCACCATCACCCCTTGGCGTCTCCTTTTAAAGGTGGGCAAACATTAAATGGGGATGCCCCGAGACGTTGTTGTTTTTTTTCCACAACCAGAAAAAGACAATCATTTTACCATGGCAGGATCAAGCCCCGCCCCCTTTGCTTACCATCCCAACCAGCGGCCTTCCAAAAATGACCCCCCTTCCCCCCCTCCGGCCCACTTTCTCTCCACTTTTAGCCACTCCGCCACTGTTCTGTGATTTGAGCTTGTGATTCTTCTTCTCGTGTTGGCGTCAGCTGCCTCGTGGATGAGTTTAGCCCTCTTTTTTTATTTTTAAACTCGTCTTTTTATTCTTTCGGAAAAGACACACAGGCAGCCTCTGGGGCTTGTGGCGGAAGAAGGCCCCCTTGTGGCTGGGAGGTGATGTTTTGATTTTGAACAGGGTGTTTCAAACAAAAAAATAGTCTTTCGAACTGTTAACCATACAAAAAGCCAAGCAAATATGTGTTTGGGACAAAAGGTGAAATTCATGGAGAAAAAGTCTGCTTGTTGTGGCAAAAGTTTATTTTTTTATTTTAATTTAAGTCATTAGGATGAGTGGGACAGCAGCAAAATACCAAATATTGATTTTGTTTTAAAACGTGCGAGCGCCCTTGTCATTTTATCCAATATTTTTGGGCAATTTTACCCAACAAATATTGAGGTAATGCACAGATTTCGACTCATTTGCTGCCATTGACCGCAACAGACATCAAATGCATTTTATTTGGACGTTTCAGTGGAGTCAGCCAAGTTTATGCACTGCCATCCCTCCTAGTTTTCCAGATAAATTGGACATTTACAAGTATAAAACGAATGTGATTCAATGAATTTATTTGATTCATTTGCTGTCAATGGGGCCTGGTGAGTTAACATATTGAAGATGACTTTTCAATGGCACTTATGTAATATTAATTTGAAATTTTTGCTGTAAGCACAACATGTCTTTTTGTGAAAAGCACAAAAATTTGAAAACAGGGTGATTGGCAGTTCTGGAAACTTCCATTTCAAATGTAGGATTCAAATAGTACAACACAGGCAGCAGATCCTTAACACGAATGATTCAACTGACAATTGGATTATTTTTAATCTGACAATTTGGGTGTGGTTTTGTTCTAGGAACTGTATTTCCTGATGAACTAAAATGAACAATTGTTAGCTTTCTTGAAAAAATATTTGCTCATTGGCCATGGTGAGTTCTATTGAAAAGGAGCTGACGTCATGTTTTGCTCATTCAAACAGCAGACGACTTTCAAGCAACTCTGTTTACGTCACATGTAGCCATCAACTCTATGTGACGTGAATTTTTTAACCTTCAATCAATGAACTTATCGGTCAATATGCTACGTTTCCACTCTCAGGAATGGAGCGTCTTTTAATATATATACGAAACCACATTTTTTTCCTCCAAAACCTTACCATCCATGAAATGATCTTATGACATGTTTGCTTCTTACATGGCAAACTGTTCCTTTAACCCTTTATAGGCCAAGTGACAATGTTCAGTCATGAAAAATACACCCGGTGTCCACATATATTTGGTTGAAATTGTTTAACTCATTGTCTGCCAATGATTATTAGTGAGGAGTGGCTACGATTGGTCATCTTACATTTAATTATCGCTGCCAGCCCTCCCCAGTGAACACGTATTTGCCACCTCGTGCTGTCAACAGCAGCTCATGTGTTAAATTAGTGCCCTATAAAGGGTTAAACCCTGGGAAGTGGAATCAGAAATTGCCATTTAAGGCTAAGGTTTTTGACAATCATTTTTTTAAGTGCTGGTTTTGCTAATTGAAATTTTCCAGATTGTTTTGCAGCTCACCACCTAACGAGCGCACTCCAATTTGCACCCACCACGAATCAATCCAATCGATCGACACCTTCGCCCATCTTGATTGTAAAAGCGTACGGAGGTCAAGTTTGTTTCACGTCTTCCAGGTGAAGATTTAAAACAACTTCGATCTGGCTTAAAAAAAAAAGGGGGGACAAAGTTAAGAAAAAAATGACTGGATCACTTTTTTTTTATTACTTGAGAGACTGCGTGCGAGTGTGATTTTAAAAAATAATAATAATTTGAAAAAACGAAAAAATCGGGGCGGGATGTAAAGGTTGTTTTTAACCTGCCTTAGAGATTATTTGGGAGATTTGAACACATTTTTGAATGAGGAAAAAAAAAATCCTGTTGGAATTGTTATTCAAGAGTAGCCATGATCATCCAAGTACTGTCAGTTGAAATGAATGGTCGTTTCCTTCAGTGCTGGTGTGTCGTCGTGCTTTGTACATATTTGTCTTTTCAATCACACCCCCGCCCTCTTTTTTCCTGTCTCTGGGGCCGGGGGGGTTCACGAAATAGACGAGGGAGGCGAAAGAATATTTTGTTATCGTCCATTCGGAGGGGGACAGTATGTATATATCTATATTGTATATATGTGATGAAAATGCAATGGCTTTTTTTGGTGAGTGTGACACTACCTTCTACCTGTACTATGTTTCTACATTCAGTGTTTCAGTGTTGATAATATATATTTGGTTTGTGTTTCATTGTTTTTTTTCCGTCTTTGTCATTTCTCATTTGTTTTTCCTCCGGTTTTCTCCCCTTTTTTTAATTTTAAATTGCACGATTTATTACTTTTGCTGTCCGATGAGGTGACACAGCTACTCTTTGTATTCGTTTAGTGCTGTAAAGTGTTATTAGAATTGTCAATACCACCTGAACCCATACCTAAGCCCTCTCCTTGCCCAATATGCATGAATGGCACTTAAAAGAAATAAAATATGGTAACTTCACTGTGGAATTTTGTGCTCTTAGAGTCTTCTTTGTGATGATGTGGGACCACTCAAAAAGGCATGCTTACACCCCTGCTTATGACACATTTTTGTCTTTGATTGGACTGGCTAACATTGCATCTTTTCATTGTCTTTTACAAGACTTTTTTCATCCTTAGATGTTTGATGATTTTCAACTGGAAGGCATGCTGGGGATTCAACCTCCCTGTCCCAACAGATTGGACGTCTACTGGCATCAATGGCGGCAGATTAGTTAGATGGTTTTATGCAATTTTTGGTCGTTGATTCCATATTTGAAATCAGTTTTTTTCTTTTCTGTATGCTTTAGTATTGGACATTGTTGAGAAATATTTTCGGGATATTATACAGATTTTTCATGTATTTTCGCCAAGTGTCTTAGTTGACTTATTTTCATATATTGAGAACTGGGGGGAAAAGTATTATTTTGCTTCATACTGTTATTTTTTGGGGCATTTTTTTAAGCATAAACTTTGTACTCTAGAATCTTGACAGGAGAAAAATGTCTCAAAAATTCCTCTGCTCTCTGGAAATTTGGTTAGATATTTGACACTGTGGTGGCATTTCCTTTCATGTTTTTAACTCAATTTTCCCCAGAAATCAGTTTAAAATGATCAATGTCAAGTAAAGTAGCAGCAAAAAGTAGTGCACCGCTCTTTATTTTCATGTTGACATGGAAGGTACCAAAGTGCACCTTGAACGCATCACAGCCAGATTAGATGCTCGCTGTCCCAAATCTTCCACCGGGGCGGGTGAGGAGAAGGCGGCGAGGCGGCTTGTGATTGGCCCTAAACCTCATCTTTCATTGTTGACAGCCAATCACAGCCGGAGACGAGCTGCTGCTGGCAGGCTGCTGGTGTGGTACAACACCGTGCGAAGCGAGACGAGACAACCCCGAGATAACAGCTGCACTGGAGGAAGAAAGGAAAAACTCTCGAGGTGAGGCCTCTTTTCTGTGTCTTTAATGAAGGAAAGGCTGCTTTTAAGATCACTTGACATACTTTTTGACAGCACTGCTTTTCAACATCAGACACCTCCGCTAACTTAGCCGCGGAGTGATTTCTTCGCACTTGGGAGCTAAGTTGAGCTAGTGCTTTAGCATTGGGAGGCTAGTCGATGAGTGTGAAGAAGGAGGAAGAAGAAGAGGAGAAGGGAGGGGGGCTTTTCTCCACTTGAATACTCGTTATCAAAGTGGTCGCTACGGGCTCCGAATGACACCCAAAGTCTCCTTCTGTGACCCTCTTGTTTTTATCACTCGCCCCTCGCTCGCGCCCACCTTGTCCCCAAGCCCTCCCCCGCTCGGTGGCTCCTTGTTGAGGATGTGACCTTCCTGAGCTCCCGAAAAGCGTGAAAGCCATCCATCGGCGAGCCTCCACTTGATGGTGGCCTAGCGCGGCGAGCTAAAGCTAAACCCTGCGTTCGACTTCTACTATCGCGTTTTGTGACGTCTGCCCTCCCCGTCTTTGTGCTCGCCAGTATCGGGTAGCGAATAAAAATACTCTGGGGACGACTGGAACCGATCGGGCGCTCGCTTTGGGCTCCAGAATAACCAGTCGGTCAGGTTGTCAAGACGGGTGAATGCTAAGACGAGCTAGGCGGCTAGCACGGGACACCTCGGTGCTTAGGAGCAGATGGTAAACTTGTTTCTCGTTTAACACTTTAAAACGGACTCGATTCTATTTCAAAGTCACTATACCTAATAGTATTAGAAAGTACTTTGTTAGAAGTGAGCAGGTTGCGCGACAAGACCATTCAGACTAAACGCCATTTCATTAAAGTTGTGCAATCGTGTAGAAAAATGCATTTATATTTCATACTTTGAATGATGTGCGAGCAAATAAGGAAATTGTGCATTTAGACGCTTTATGGTCAACTAGCTTTGAAGGCAAAGCCGAACAGTCTGCGATGAACTTTGAACAGTTTTTTTGTCAGGAAAAGATAAATGGATCTTGGTGCTGTGCTCTCGTGACATCAGTATTTCTTGATAGTTGAATCTAAACACCCTTGGAGATCTTGTGTACTGTTAATATTTGTTTTAATGTCACTTTTATGCTTCTTTTACTAAGACAGTACATACTCTGAATACTGCACATCCACCTGAGTGAATGAGTTCATCATTGAGCAACCAAAACGTAACTAAGGATTGTAAATGCAAAAGTGACTGTTTCTGAAGTTTGATTATTCATCGGTCATGAATATAACTTCACAAAATGTTAGTTTGGAGTTACTGTGTTCATGTTTCAATGTCATTGATGACAATAGACATCTAATCTATTTTGACTGGGAGTGGCTGTTGGTGACCGTTGCCATCAATGTCATACTCTGAAAGATGAACATTCCATAGCAGCGTTCCAGTTTAAATGATATCTCTCAATGACAGATGATGAGTTAAATGAGGTTTCATTGACTAAGTTTTAACCGTGGCTAGTATTTCAAAAGTGATGTTTTGTGTAGAATCTTAGTCATGGGTTAGTCATTTTACTGTCAAGAGACAAACAGAAATTAGGTTTAAAATTACATAGTTGAGGTTTTAGTTTAGACTTCTGGTTTTAAAAAAAAAAGATGATTATAAAAAAATTAAACATTAAGGTTCCTGGATTGTATCTGTAAAATTGTTCCAGCAAAAACTTCAAAAATATATAAATTGCATTTTGATGTGGAATTGTATCATGAGTCGTCTGAAAGCACCCAAAGTCACATTGAAGATAATTTAGCTTGAATGAGCGAACGATGTCCGTCCAAGTCATTAGCCGCGTTCTCTAAGTGCTTGCGTACGGAATGACCGACCTCTCACAAACTCTTGCTGTGCTTTGATTTCAAATTAGGGCTTTGCAAAACCAGGTCACGTGACCTCATCACTGGTCGTAAATGTGGTTTACGTCACCTACTGATGTATAGAACGCCCGCTGTATCGGTCAAAAGAGCACTTTAGAATTGATGCAATTGTAAAAATTTAGTTAACCAAATGATGACATAACCTATGAAATGGAAAGACTTGTCAGAAAATTGGAGAAGACAACAAAATATGAACTTTTATAGTTTTTTTTTTTTAAGTTTAATGAAGTAAACATACACATGGTGTCCACATTGAAGTCATCCATGTTGCTGGTAAAACTATTGAAATAAGCAGTAAACATTCCTAATCTTCTAAATGTCTCACTACATTGGCCAAAATAGTCTGAGCCAATCATGTTGAAACAGCCAAGTGTCCGTGCGGATATACGACGTGCAAACGCGAGCTGTAAAAGCTACGTGATGCTAAGAACGTCCTCATGAAATCCTGGTTGCTTCTCACATCACATACTTGTTTTAAAGTTGCTCCCAGTTGCTTTATAAATAGCACAAATGCTTCATTCAACTTGACTTGGAAAAGCTATGAGTGAGCCAAAGAAAAATAAGTTGGCGTTCTCCTATTATAAACAACTGAAAAGTATCATTCTGATAACATGCATCTTTTGACTGGTCTTGTAGTTCAATGACCAGGACCCAAATAGTCTTTGTTAGAAAATGAACTAGAGCCTCTTCATTGTCTGAAGTGCTATTTCCAAGCTCAGTTACTTTTGCTTTGTTCTGTCTCAACTGTTTGTCAGGCTTGTCTTGTTTGTGTCCACAGCCGGAAGAAAGACGCTAAAGACGAGCCAGACGAGCTGATTGGGCCGACCCCCAGAAAAAAAACCGAGTGGTGACAAAGCTGTGGAGGAGATGTGGGAGGGGGAAGAAGGCAAGTGGACTTTTGACATGTTTAACCTTCCATTATGTTAACACGAGCGCTTCTGAAAGTGACACATTATCATTCAGTTTGTCTTTGAAAAGTTCCTTCTGACCGAGCTCTTTTTTTTTTTTCTTCTAACAACCGCTGACCTTTAAAACACATTATAAAGTGTGATACATGATCACTGGTGCCAATCTGTTATTTAGCTGACATTCCCGATGACTGTTGACAGGTGTGAAGGAGGAGGAGGATGTGATGCCATTGACGCAAGAATCCTCCAAAGTCCCACCCGCGGAAATGGCCGACCACGGAAATTCGCAAGACGTGTCGCACGACACGGCAAATGACGAAGAGGAGGAAGAGGATGCGAATGATTCTCAGGCACAGCAACAACCGGCCCAGCGGCTGCCCGACGTCCCACCCCGAGTTGCCGGGAGAAGCCGTTCCCAGTCCCCCAGCCCCCGGGGGCACGAACAAGATGCCGACACCGACCCAGACTTTGACCCCTTAATGGAAGGGGATCTGCACGGGGATTCCTTTCCCTGTCAGCACTGCGAACGGCACTTCTCCACCAGGCAGGGTCTGGAGCGACACGTGCACATCCACGGCGTGGCCGACCAGCAAGCGCAACTGTTCAAGTGCCGATACTGTAGCAAGTCGTTTGGTTCGCAGGTGGGCCGGCGGCGCCACGAGAGGAGGCACGAAAGTGGCTTCAAGAAGAAGCCCAACTCCTTGGCCGGAACCGCTCATCCGCTCCCTTTGGCGCAGACGGACATTTCCAGTCCTGACTGCGCCAGCCCCACCGCTCACTATGGCGGCCCGCAGCTGATCAGCGTGCCCACGCACCACTCAGAAGCCACCAGGAAGGAATCAGAATCTCAGTCAGATCCTCCTTATGTTTTAGATGAAAATGGGGCATCCAAAGAACTGCACCCTTGCAAGTATTGCAACAAAGCCTTTGGCACCCACACCAATATGCGACGCCACCAGCGCAGAATACACGAGAGACACTTGCTCCCGAAGGGCGTACGCCGGAAAGGCACGCTCCTTCCGGAAGCGTCGGCACAGCCGCGACCCCAGGCGTCGCCCAATACCCGTCCCGCCCTAGTGTACATGCCCAGCGCTGAAACAGAAGACGAGGCGGACCGGGACGATTACGCAGTGGACATCTCCAAAAACATCTCTGAGAATTTGAGCTTCTACATCGACGGCAAAATAGTGTCCACCAGCGCGGTGAGTAGCTGCGAGGTCATCGAGGTGGACACGCGATCTGCCGCGCTGTTCGGGCTGGATGCCGTCATCCTCAGCCCCAACCAGCTCAGTCAGGTGCTGAAGGTGGAGGCTCGAACCGGCGCCACCAAGCAAGCCACCGAATTCTGTCCCCCGTCCTCCAAGCGGAGAACGTCCACCCCTCCTCTACTTCCCAGCCTCAAAGTGGAGACGGAGACAGGGTCTTTCCCAGCGTCTTCGTCGTCCACGGCTTCCTCCTCGCCCAACCTGCTAGTTGGTGGACTTCTCCAACAAACGGCGGATCCGTTGGGGTTTCCGCGGGAGAAGACTGTGTACCTGTCGCCGAAACTCAAACAGCTCCTCCAAACGCAAGACGTCCAGAAGTCCATCACGCTCCTCACTGAAAGCCACAGGCTGGCGTCCCCGCTTTCCGTCACCCCGTTGCAGGGCTCCTCGGGCCGCTTCAAAAGACGAACTTCCTCGCCCCCATCGTCGCTGCAGCTCACTCCGCCGTTTAGAGGGGAGGGCTGCAAGGTGGAGACGGTGAATTCGTACCCTCTCAAGGTGCCAAAGCTGGAGAACCTCAGCGTCTCCCCTCTCGGAAGCCCGGTGATGGATAAGAATGACGCGGCAAGCCTGAGCCCTGGTGGAAGTCACATGGGACAAAGCTCCTCTGGCGCCGGAGGCGGGAACGCTTGCAATCAACAACCGTTGGACCTGTCAAACACTGTCAATAGAAGAAGCGACGGCAACAAGGTTGGCGCGGATTCGGCCCTCGATTTGAGCTTACAGCGGAAGAGTGGCGCCGACACGGACTTCAAGGGAATTGTGGTGCCGCAAGTCAAAAAGAGAAAGCCCAACACCAGCATGCTGGAAAAGGTGCTGATGAACGAGTACTTGGGTTTGCCCCAGTCGTCGGAGGAGGGACCCTCGCCCCTGGCCAACCTCAGTTCTCAACCGCAGTCTCCCAGCGTTGACTCCGCTCACCCCTCTCCTCCCTCCTTGACCCCCGTGACCATGAACCCTGCGTCACCCGGGACCTCCAGCGTGACTTCCACGACGCCGCCTCCCCCCGTGCTGCCCACCATGCCCTCGCCTCCGCGAGCCACGGCCAGCTCTCCTCTCTCCCACCCCCCGGAATCGTCGGGACCGCGGCCCCTTCCAATCCTATCGCCAAAGATGTCGCCGAGGTCGCCTCAACTCCCGCCGGAAGAGACGGAAAGTTTGTCTGCCGGCGATGACAAAGTCGAGGAAGAACGGCATCCCTCAAAGACACTGGACTCCCCAAACACTCCACTGCAAGACCCCCTTGATCCCCCTAAACCTTTAGAGCCCACTTCAGTCAGCCTGTCCGCCACCGAAGACGTTTCTCTGACGGGAGAAAGAAGAAACCTGCTGAATGGTGAAACTGACTGCGACCTCAACTCAGGAATTCCAAAGTCGGAAAACTCCGACTCGGCCGCGCTCTCGCCCCGGCCGGAGCCTTTAGCCCCGCCTTCGCCTGACCCGCCCCCTTCACCGCTCCCCAATAGCCTTCCTCAAATAAACATAAAAGAAGAGCCCGAGACTTGCACCGAGGCTCTCGCCATCACCAACCACGTGCCTCGGGATGACGCCATCAAAGATCCTTCGCCTCAGCCTCTGGAAAAAAGAGCCGAAGGTGCCCCCGCGGTAGAGAAAATGGACTCCTCTTATGGGAAGTCATTTGTCTGCAACGTCTGCGAGAGCCCGTTTGTCTCGATGAAAGAGCTCGGCGGGCACATTTACCAGCATGCTGGCGATTGGCCCTTCAAGTGTGAGTTCTGCCTGCTGCTGTTTGGCGAGGTGGACTCCCTGCTGGCTCACCGGACCACGCTGCACGGGGTGGGCACCATCTTTGTGTGCTCCGCTTGTTCCAAGGAATTTGCCTTTCTCTGCAATTTGCAACAGCACCAAAAAGATCTGCATCCAAATGACGCCTGCTCACACACTTCTGTGGAGAGCGGCAAACTCAGGCCGCAGAACTACACCGACCCATCCAGAGCCAAAGAAGAACTCGACGCAACCCCGCCAGCGATAGCCGCTTCGGAGGACGCGCCGGATCACAATCACGCCAAACCCGCCGCCGTCAAGGGAGAGCCCGACGTTAACGGGAACCACGCGGCGGAGGACGGAACCGAGGACCCCAACGAAGAGCTGTACACCACCATAAAAATCATGGCCTCCGAAGGCGGCAAGCCCAAAGGTCCCGACGTCCGACTGGGTCAGAATCAGCATTACCCCAGCTACAAACCGCCCCCCTTTCCCTATCACAGCCGTTCCCACGCCAACTCGGTGGCCTCGGCCACCAACTTCACCACTCACAACATACCGCAGACCTTCACCACCGCCATCCGCTGCACCAAGTGCGGCAACAGCTTTGACAACATGCCCGAGCTACACCAGCACATTTTGGCCTGCGCCAATGCCAGCGACAAGAAGCGCTACACTCCCAAGAAGAACCCCATCCCCCTCAAGCAAATAGTCAAGTCTCCCAACGGGGTGGCGTCACCCTCGGGAGGCCAGAGCGCCTTCCGGAGAATGGGCCAGCCCAAGAGGCTCAATTTTAACCAGGATGTGGCTACTAAAACAAAGATGAGCGCCCTAAGCAAGAAGAAAAACCAGCTGGTCCAGAAGGCTATTTCACAAAAGAACAAAATCGCCGCCTCCTCGGCCAAGAAAGCCGCCGCCGCTGCTGCCGCCGCCGTTGTTGTTAAAGTGGAAGAGGAGCAAAGTAACGTCTGCCCCCACTGCAACAGAGAGTTCACCTATCAGGCCAGCCTGGCCAAGCACATGGCCTTCAGCTGCCCCATGAAACCCGCCTTGAAAAAAGCCAAGAAAAAACTGGCAGGCAGGAAAAAGGAGGCGGATAAATACACCAAGAAGAAAGATGGCGAGGTGGCGCAAACAGAGCCAGAGACCAAACGGCCGGGAAAGACGCGAGCCCGTAGCTCCGGCGCGGTGGAGCTCCTTGAACCGCCGCAGGCGACAAAGGGTAAAAGCGTTCAAAAGAGGCCCGCCTCGTTCCCGTTGGCCACCCCGGCCGCAGGCAAAAAAGCCAGAAAGGGCTCTGCAGCCGTCCATTCTCCGGAAGAGGGCGTGGCGCAGAAGCAGCCCTTTAGGTTGCAGCGCATGGGCAGAGAGGCACCCAAGAAGTTCTCGGAGCCCAAGTCGTCGTCGCCGCCCAAGAAAGACGAGCGTTTCTCCCTCCGAACGAGGGAGCGGCTCGGCGGTCCTGTCACCAGGAGCTCGCAGTTGGCACCCCCAGTCGTGGAGGCTAAATCGGAGGAAGCACCGACGCCCGACTTGAAAGATGCTCCGGTATGTAATGTCTATAGATCATAAACTAAAGGATCCAAGTTTTGATTAGCTCAGTTGACACATCAATGGTCATGATGACACAGCAATAAATGTTAGCGTTTCTGGATTAGAAGCTAGCTGGGACTGCAGATGCAAATGGGAAATTTCATTCCAAGAAAAAAAAATCAATTACATTCATTTGACCAACTCTTTTCTTTCATAGACATCGACCCATTGTTTTGGAAATTTCCTGACACTCGTGATTCGCTCCTTTAATCATTTTTTTCTGCTTACAGGAGTTGCTATTGAAGTAACCCCCATTGACCTCTTTGGGTTCCTGCGACCTGGGATCGACTGCCTTGCCTTCTGTTTTTTTTCTTCCACCTGTCATACGAACTAATCTGAGCCAATATTTTGTGTTTAGCCAGCTTTGCAAAAACAACACTCTAAATGGCAGTGAGGTAATATTGTTATATGTATATGTATTATATACATAATACTATATATGTACGTATGCATGTACATATATATGTGTGTGTATACATATACATGTGAATACATATATATGATTATATATATGAATTTTGAATATTTGTAAAATATGCGTCATTACTTGACCCAAAACAGTAACATTAGGGCTCTGTCAACGCTGATCTATTGCAAATGGCAATCACGCATCAGTTAGGGAAACTCGCTTATTCCTCGGTTGGGTTTTTATTTTTGGTTGTTTTGGGGCGTTTTGTTTCCATTGGAGTTTCCTAATGCATGTGTTGAAATATAGACTATAATCTAGACGAGGTCAAAAGTTGCAAGTTTCTTCCAGTGGCCGCCGGCTTCCGTTCGTTCTTCTGTTTTCTTTTGCAAACTTGTGTACGTCGGGTCGCAACTGTAGTGGTCTTACCGTAGACCTTATTCTTTTGGCTTTTGACTTTTTGTGGGGGAATGAAATATGGCAGTTGACTGCAACTATTGGTCCTCAGGAATTGTGTGTGTGTGCGCGCGCGCGTGTACGGATGGACAACTCTTAATTCCGCCGCTCTGGATTTTTGATGACATCTCACGTTTTTACTTGTCTGTTTGTTGATCTGACGCTAGCAGGTGATTCCAAGTGGTCACGTTTACGTGGCCCGCTCGCTGAGTCATCAAACAACGATTTTGATCTTATTGATCCTTGACAAAAAAGCATTTAACATCACTCGCACGTCCCTGCAGCACTTTAGAATGGACTGCCAAATTGTGGAAAAAGATTGGCCTCACCAATTGATGAACAATGGAATGTATTCATCACTTTTTGTCATGTTAAGAATTGCATGGTGGAAACATTTTGCGGCAAATGTAACAGTATCTCTTGTTCCAACATTCTTTGTGTGTGTGTTTTTTTTTTTGTTTAATTTTTTTCTAAAATGTAATTTTGCTCGAGAGCCATGCCAACACAATGTAACAAAATGAATGCCGGTGACCCTCCAAACATGTTTTTATAGATACTTCTCCTGTGTATCGAGCACAGATGCTGTTCGGAACACTTGTAGCATGTACATGGGAAAGTCAATTGAACGCTATGAATGAAAGCTAATTTATACTTCCACAATGAATCGCAAGTGTTTTCCCTTGGAGCATCCATGGAAAAGTTGTGTTTTAACGATGAACAAACATTATGAATGACCTCAAGTAAAATGTATAATTTACCCAACAAAAGTGCTTTATTTCCAACCGGCTGTGTTTATATGGTATATATATTTTAGCTGTACATTTTTAAAAAAGCAGCTTGCCCTTGGTCTCACTTTAAAATAACGCTATAGTAATGAAGTATCTTGTCTCCAAAATACATAAAATTACGGTCATGAAGTTTTACCAAACAAAATGCTTTGGGTCAGATTTTAATAGTAGCATTTTTAGCATGGCTGTGATGCATTTCTGCAGTATTAACACTTTTTTATAAGGTCACCTTAAAAAAAAGCATCCTTTTAATTCAATAATTAATGACTGCTATGCTACTCTCAGAAAAAAGGAACAATACTGCCTCCCCGTGGCTGTTTGTGATATTTCAAGTGACTTAATGAGTGTCACCTGCTGTCTTTTTGGCTCTCCACCCCTTTTGTGACCCACCCAGCTTTTTGCGATTGTCATCGTACCTTCCCTGTGTATTGAACCCTGCGTTTTTGTGCCTCCGCGTTCGCGTATCATCCCGTTTTGGTCATCTCGCTAATGGTTCGGCGTGCATCTTCGCCCTTTCCCGTTAAGATTGTTTCGTTGGTAATTTTAACCAGTTTTATGGTTGTAGTGATTTTTTCCCCCATTAAAACCCCACGTTGTGCTGATGCACTTCCACTTCGTTGCCTACTTCCGGGTTATGCAGCCGTGGCTGACCATAACAATTTTCCTTCATCAAAATGCTGTTTGTTGCTGGATCGGACGTCTTGCCTTCAAATCCAAACATGCACGTAAGTTGTTTTGATATTTAAATGTTTAAAACTAATAAACTGGCACTTTCAGCTTAAAGGTCAAGTGCGAAATGTAGAATTGTTCTCCTTGGCGTTAAGTGAGGATTGTGATGGCACCGTAAATCGTGTTCGCGGAATAACAAGCTAGATTTTTCTCAATAAGAAAGTTGCAGTTTTTCTGTGCATTTTTGCTGTAGGAACACTTATATTATTACAGTGCATACAAATATTGCAATGGAATGTTAAAAACAACGCTTGCAGTGCAGATCTTACTGTAAAAAGAATTATTAGGGGTGCACAATTAGAAATTTTGCATGAAATAGCCACTCACTGTCATTATCGAGCAATGTCACATTTGCCAGTTTCTGTAAACAATGTAATTTCTTTATTTCAAGGCTTTAATGGAGCATTTGATTAAATAAGGATCAAAATAGATCATTTATTTGTTAAAATTATCAACTATGCCTTACTCTTGTAACTTCTATCGAATTCTAAATATCCAAAAAGGATACATTTAAATAACTTGGAAGTGAGGGAAATAATCTCTTCAGTCAATCATGATCAAACGACTGTTCTGAAACAACTGTTCAAAAAGACTGGATAAAATCCAGTCTTTTTGCCTTCCAACCTTAAAAAGAATGCTGGCCCGAGGTCGCCATGCCAACCACATCCCAATCCAGCAGTGCCTTTTTCGCATTGATGTAATTTGACGCCAGCGTGTGCTCTTTGATCTTCTTCTTTTTTTCGGCATGGGATTTGTTTAGACTCATTACCCAATTTTCATGACATACTTGAAGTAATTCATCGCTTTCTCTCCACACGTTTTCTCCGCCTCTTCATCTTGTTTTTTTTTTCTTCATTTTTTTCCCCCTCATCATCATCACAGGGTGGGACTAACCTCTCGAGGTTCCTGGCGGCGGCCCGAGGCTGGAGATGGATGGAGAGGATTTGCATCAAGTGGAATGTGAGGCTTTGGAAGAGAAGGTGCCTACAGTAGACCAACAATTGCACAATTCTTTTTAAGGGGGAATTTTAAACGCAGTGGCTTCCACTGACAGAGATAACCGTCCAATTTATTTTGACTGGGATTGCTGCCAGTAACCATTCGCTGCCAGCCTCTCCCAGTTGACACCTAAACAATTAAAATAGCTAAAACATGATACAACAGGCAAAAAAAACCTACCAATGCAATTTTAAAACTCTGCAATGCGGCAAAAGAACTATACACCATCGGGTGACCCATTTTTTATGAACTGTTTGAAAAAAAAAGTCTTTGGGGTTAGGAGTTAAATACAGCCCTTTGCGTATCTGTTTTTTAGCTTCACCTGAATAAATGTCGCATTCCAAAGAATGCACAATGAAAGAGAATTTTTTATTTTATGTCGCACTGGAGTATGAATTGAATTCTTGTGGGCAGTTTTTTTTAATTGATTAGAAAACAAAAACCAACATATGTCAAAATAATAGACAAAATAGGCCCCTCTCATAACTAACACTTTTTTTAATAACTATAGCCAAAAAAAACTAGTATTAGCCCATTTCAGGAAAAAAGTGCGACTTATAGTCCAGAAAATACGGTACTTGGGGGTATAAAAAAGTTTACACTAGTTGCTATTGAAAAACCTCATTGGCTACTAATCACCTGAAATCCCTTTACTTGCTCTCATTTGAGATCCTTGTCCATTTAGATTATCCTGTTGTTAAAAGGCACTTTCCCTCTGACAGCACCTTCCTCGACCCCTCCCTTCAGCCAAGACTCATCCAGCCCAACCTTTCCCTGTCCCAACCCGCCTCCCCAATCCCATCATCTGCACAGCGAGCGCTTTTCTGCTCACATCGCAGCCAGCTCGCGGGGCTGCGACTCTTTCCTCCTCCTCATCAGCGGCGGGCTGCAAGCCAACCTTGTTGTTGAAGGTAAGCAAGCTTTCCCCCTCTCTTCCTTGGCTAAGCTCGACGCGCCCCTCTCTCTTCCAGTTAGAGCAGCCGCCATGGAGGATTCGCTCACCTGCTGCAGCCAGGATGCCACTTTCTCCCAGGTGTTGGGACGCCAAGGACAGCTGATGCAAGCCAGTGAGTTGACTCTCCTTTCTTAGCCAAATGGGCGCACCAACCAAAATATGGAAGCGGTAAATTGCGTGAGGTCCGTTTTTTTTAGCAATTTCGCGCAGTCCTCCGAGCCAGCATTCCTTGAGCAGCTTTTGTTCTTTTAGCACATTCAACAGTTCGTTCTAATCCATCGCTGATGTGAAAGTGAGCACAAAGATGCAAAACGGAAGGTTTTGCTATGAAATGGGGCATTTGTTGGGTTCAACTTCCACAATTATGATATCGGTCTGTCATAATTACCTTAAGTTAACTCTTTATAGAGCACTCATTTTAACACTAGGAAAAAAAAAACTTAAAATCGTGTTATCGGACATGTTATGTGGTTTATATTATTTTTTATTCACATTTTATCAACTTATATTTATTTTGATGATTATTATGTAATATTTTCGCACGCGAGTCCGAGTTGCCTGATTTTAATGATCTATTCCTTTTTTAAGGAGGAGGAATAAGCACACCCAAAAGTATTTTTCCCCAATTTTACTAAGCCATTCTTTCAGCATGATATCCATATAAAAGGGTTAGTAGTACAGTATTTTCCTTACAATTAAACAAAAATACAAAAGACAAATCCATTTCTTTGCAATTTAGCCCTAAAAAGGTTGCAAAAAAATAGCATTTAAATATTTTACTTTACATAGGCAGAACAGAAAACATGTTAAAAAAATAATCCAGTGTAAGAAACCAAGTTAACGACACTCAATTGCAGCACTACACACTCGACTGAAGTTGGACTTCAATTTCATCCTGGTTTTTCAAAGCAGGAAAGTTGTATTGACAGAAGGTGAATTCATGAAAATCACCTTTTCTTCCTCATTTCTGAAAACTGGTGCATTAGCTCAGGCCTTAGAGTTTCTCGTTGTCCAGTATGAGTACTACGTACACTACCTCCAGGGAGGGTAGAGCAAGGAGATGAAGATTGTTGGAGTTGAACAGAAGCAACAACTGGGTCGGCAGGCATTTATTGGCATGAGATGCCTTTCTGAATGTTTTCAACTGCATAATTCCCACCTCAGCAGTTTGATCCCACCAGCGCATCAGATTCATAATGCGGCTACATGAGGAGGTACACGGGGAGTTGCTGCAGAGGCTGAATTATTGACAAGCGGGGGCGATCAAGGTTTTCGGGGGCAACCTGGAAAAGCTTCAGCTTCGTGTAAAGTCACAGTCGGGTAGGAGGAGTTTTGTGGGCGGCCGACGGGATGAATTGGGTCTCTGGAGTGAAATTTTCCTTGGCCATATGAGAACTTTATGATGCATCTGTTACACTTAACGCCAAAGGGAGGCGTCTGCGTGGAGGTTCAAAGCTTGAGAGTTGCTGCTATTTTTAGATTTGCTGTGCCATACGCTCTCCCAGGACATTTGATTAGGTACAACTGCAACGCTCCAGCGAAGCTTTAATTTCAAATGATTGGCAGTAGCATATCATCATATCAATCCATTTGAATTTGTTGTTTAGTCTCTAGCCCGGGATTCGCCAAAGCTAGTTTCTGGAGCCGCCTTAGGCTTTTTAGTGCTGCTCAAAGGATGCCTGGAGCTTTGTCAAAAATGTTTGAAAATGGGGGAGAGAAATATAGTTTTTATTTTAATAGGGTGTCTGTAGGAGGACAAACATGACACAAACGTTGGTAATGTTTTCCAAATGCAGTGTGAATGTGCAGAATAGGAAATTTCAACATTTCTGTCTAGGAAGATTAGAGTAAATGAAAAAAATAACGGAGGAAAACAGAGGATTCAACATTTCTTGGTCTGAATCGTTTGCATTCATTCCCAATGTGGAAGGATTGGCCTTTATGTTCCCCTTGTTGCGAGAACATGTCAAATAACAAAGAGAGTCAAACACTACTCGGCTTTATTTACTGTACAATCCAATCAATCGCCTGCTCGCCGTCCAAACGAGCTGACTTATGGGGTGTTTAAAGACTCCCGTTCGACTTAAGCTCCTTGACTCGCTCGTGTATCTTCATCAGCTCCCCCTCGCCAATTCAATCGTGCTGGTCAATAATGCAATAGCAGTGTTCAACATGCGCGCTTGTAAAATAGGACTAACTCATTGATACCAGCTATTTTTCATCTTTTATTAAAAGTATACTAAAGAAGGCACTAGAAAGGAGCGATGATCAGTCGCCTTTTTGTATAAAAAAAAAAACATAAAAAAGGAAAAAATCATCCAAAACATGGTGTCAAGACATTATTCATGAAGGATAAATCAAAACAGTTGAATAAAACATACAAATGTCATATTTTTATGAACTTTAAATAATTTGGGGAAAAATAATAAGTCAAATGAAGTTATTGTCTCCAACCATAAAAAAAATCTACCAAAATTTTTTACAAAAATAGTTAACAAATTGTGGACATTATAATATAAAAGAAAAACAAATACTAGTTCAATTAAATAAGTAAATGTGATGGTATATTTTATTATAGTTCCCGTCTAAGTATGGCATTTTATATATTGGAATTTTGCAGTATATACTGTATACACAGTGTAGTGTGGAACAGCACAGCATAGTATTGTTTAATTTGAAGTCATTGGCTGCCATTGATGGTGATAGATGACCAATTCATTCTGACTGAGCAAAGATAATTCATTCACTGTCAGTGAGCTCAAACGAATTGGACGTCCTTCTCTGTCAATGGCAATGAAGCATCAGTCTTTACTCCTTTTTTGGGGGGTATAACGGCGCTAACGTACACCGCGAATCCGATCTTAGGCGACGGAAGACGAGTGAATAGCCGATGTATATCCAATGAAGGAGGAGTTCATTTCTACGGCACGACGGCGGTTAGCGTGTTTGCTGTCACAGCTGCGTTTCCTGCATCGTTGAGTGGTGGGCCGGAATGTCTGCTGACGCCGCACATCTGCCTCTTAGTGCCCACTCTCTGCTTTTAAATCCTCACTCACTCACTTTGGCCCTGATCGACAGCCACTTCAGCCCAACCGCGATTAACTGCTGTAATGTATGCATTATTAATAGAAATCTACTGAACTCGGAAACAAGAAATTGCTTTGCCTAAAATGAGGGAAGAAAAGCAGGGAATAAATAAACTACAATTTACAAGACAAAGTAGAATTTTTATTCCAAAACCCAAGATTTTACTAGAATATCTATTTTTTTTACGTATTTAAAATGATGATTTCATGAGAATTGGGTGTTATGATACAGAAATCAAAACTTTCATGAAGTGGAAATAATGAAATTCAAATATTTTGTGGTATTATAATTGAAACATATTGTAAGAACATTTTTGATTTTTCCAATATTTATTTATTTCATGCCTAAATCCAATCAGGGGGCTGCAACAGTCTCGTATTGGTCTATCTGAATTGGAGTTTTTCCACTGGATAGATGTCTAATTAATTTGGACTGGGAGGTCTGACGGTCAAAACACATTGATGAATAACACCATCAATTCGTTCTCATAACTTCATTCTACTTTGTCACATTTTTATCTCATGTCGATCTAGTCCAGACAACAGTATCCTCCATTTTTAGCGTCGTCTGTCTGGTGTTCAACAACAAGCCTCAGCATGAGCGTAATCACCTCGCCGTCACACGCCCTTACGGCGGCAGTGCGGCGGCGTGACGTCGAGCCGGCACCTTCCCAAGTGGAAGTCGGCGAGCACGCTCCCCACCGTCTCAATAAATATGCATCAGTCGCCCCCGTGGTGATGAAATGGAACCTCATTTTCTGGGGTGCTTCTTTTTAACATGCCGGGCACTCTCCGTATCCCGACCGCAAAAGACGCGTCTTTTAAGCAAAGCGCGCTATACATAGATATTTGAAAACTGTTGTTTTGGAGCAGATAATAGACAGACACTTGCATGTTGGAGATGTCTGGAAGTTGTGGGGGCAAAGATAAATGGGCTTGGGAAAGTGGGGAAAGCTAATGAGCATGCTCGACACGGGCTCCGTTTCAAACGCGTCGTGGGCGTGTGTGTGTGTCGTTTTCAGAATAGAAGTTGATGTCATTTGAGTGGCTGGCTGTGATTCTCGTTCATTCCGACCCAGGCGGGCTTGAAAAGGAATGCGAAAGGTGGAGAAGAGATTTCAATATGACGCTTTGGTGGCTACTTTTTACCTTCCCAAGTTACAATGGATTGGACGCCTAATGCTCTTAATGGTGTCTCAGTCGGTTGACATGCTTTGAAGTGTAGAGTCTGGCTACATGCGCTCTTGACGGCGGAATAGAAAATGGAAGGTGGCGCGGGATATTGTAGACGCCATTTGATGTATGCACAAGTTTTGTCGTCTTTGAACTGGCTGCTTTTTTGTTGATGTGTCTTAATGAGTGAGGTTGAGGCCTGCAGTTTATGGTATGGAACCACCATGTTTTGTTTTGGGGTTGTTATATGCAGGGGGTGGCGTAATCTGTAAAGTGAACTTGTTTAACTGTGTGTACATTAGTTGATAAGACTGGAGAATTGCCCTCCCCCAAATCCTCTTGTATCCTAGCAGATTGAAAGACCAGATGGCAAAGAAAACTTGACTTCAAGATTTAAATGCTAATGCAAAGGAATCAAATCGAGTGCTCAACACATTTTCACACTAATTACCAGCTCCAGAATTACTTAGCTATACCATAATGACTGACATGCAAATACAGTTTCATTATAGGCTAATGTGGCTTAAACACTCCTAGAGATGCTCAAATGCTTTTTAAAAGTTTCTTAAAAATGGAAACTTCAAACTACAGAATTGCTTTCTATAAATAATCTAAATACTTCTAAACATCAACTCAAAACTTTGTTTTTATGAAATATTAATAAAACCTGTTTTTCATATTGCATAAAAATGGGGGTCATAGTTAAAAAGAAAAAAAACAAATCCAACATAATTCTGTACTATTTGTCAATTTTATTAAGCAATACTTTCTATCACCAATAGAGGGAGTCTGCATTCCAGTCTTTGAAAGCCAACCACTCAGCATATTGATATCCCGACAAAGCGCCTTGAATAATTTTGCATCGCTCGTGCGCCACCAAAATGTATTTTCGCCGTTTGATTGCAAATTATTCAATATCTCAGAATTCAATCAGTCAGGAAAATCTTATCTTTCTAGCACCAAGGGAGAGGTTGACCTCTAAATGAAATTTCAGGCCACAATCGATTCAAGTCCCATGAATGCATAGGAACCAGTGAGAAGCGACAGTAAGATGACTAGTGTTAATTTTAAAGACACAGGCTCAAAAGTAGCAATCAAATATCCATCCATTTCTCCTTCAGAGGCCAAACGGCACCCTTCAATGATCACCAAGTCAATTGTAGGGCGACAAATGATCATTCCCATTGACACCGTCGCTGAACGGGAAGTGAACCCGAGCCGCCCCCCGCCTTTGTCGAGCGTATAAACGGCGTCAGTGATCCTGAGATTTTCGACTGTAACATAGAGATTCAGGGTGAGATCGGAGCATTACGTCATGTAAATGCGATGAAAAGTGACCAGATGGTGGCAGCGTTGCATTTTCTGCAAGTCGGAGTTGCACCCTCACAACTGCAGCCCCCAGAATACTTGGCATTTTTTTTTCTCTGATGGATCACACCTGAAAGGGTGCAAAGACAAAGTCATCACGTACTGCGGCGAACAATTGATGTGGGAATACAGTCTACCTGAGTCCGTATGTGTTGATATGTGCGCGCAATTAATTGCCGTTTCCATATCAACTGAAGCGGCAAAACCTTCCAGAAATGGTTTGGCTTCATTATGAAAGGATTACGAGAGTAGGAGTGAGCCCGCAAGAGAGTCAGAGCCTTATTTAAAATTCACATTTGCTATTCATACATTTGGAGAATGTACTAAAGTTATCCACTCGAGATTTCCTTTCCAACCCTCGTGCGGTTTCTAACTTGGCTTGCACATATTATCCGCTAATGAGCGGCATTAAAAGTGACCGCAAGTTTGAGGGTCAGAGTGAGGCAAAAAGTTATGGAACACGTGGCTATTGTCGCGACAGGAAGTTCAAACTCGCTACTTAGCCTATTAGATCCCTGACAACTGTACGTGAGTAATGCATTCAATACAATTGAAAATAGAAACACATAACCCACCCACAGTATAGATATCACAATTTATTTTATTATCATGTCCTGAAAAATGTATTCATACAATCTAAGTCGTAAAAGAGCGTCGGTCCTTCTGGTAGTACAGTGATACCTCGAGATACAAGTTTAATTCATTCAGTACCTCGAGATACAAGTATAATTCATTCCGGGACTGAGCTCGTATGTTGATTTACTCGTCACTCAAATGAACGTTTCCCATAGGAATGAACTTAAAAACAAATTAATCCGTTTCAACCATCTGAAAAAACACCAAAAACAGGATATTGGGTTGGGACTTTTTTTAATTTGTTCTTATTCGCCATTTATTAAAAAAGTAACAAATAACTAGTGGTTTAATAGTACTAAAATGTGACCAGAAAGACAGTGCCCATGATGTTCTTCTGAGCAGCCTCTCTCATCTGCTGTATGCTCGTATATCAAAATTTGTCTTGTATCTCAAAATAAATATTTGCCCGAAATTTTACGCCTATTTCAAATTACTCGTAGGTCGAAGTAGCACTGTATTTCTAGCAATGTAGAATTCTGCCAACACCGTGCCAAATCGGAAAGAAACGTCGAGCCCATCATTAAAGAAAAAACCTTCAGTAATTACTGGAATAACTTGAAGCTGACAAAAATGACGCATCCAATTACTCAAGAGGATTTGTCAAATTGGACCCTCATGTTGGTGGTGCTGCAAAAAAGGCAGCAAACACCGCCTTAGTCCGTCACCCACAAAAAGGCAACATTGCTTTGCCCTTATTGAACCCTCCACTTGAGAAAAATTCAGCAAGTCCATCTTTTAGCGTGTGACAGTTCAAGGTGGTGTTATTGCACCGGTTGCGGTCCAGCGTGGACTTTTTGGCCTCGCTAAAACGGTACTGGGTATTTATTCTGGCACCATTATGTTGGAAATGAAGCCCGGCTCGCTGGTGTGAGATTGCCTCATATTGTTCATTCCCTCTCTTCTGGACCTTTTGGCTCCAAATAGAGCTATTGGAGCCTCGTCAAATTGTTTTGGCAGAAGCTGTCTGACACGAAACCGATGGTGCCCCGAGCAGATGAGGCGAAGAGAGACTTTAATGCACTTTCTTGTTCGACCGCTTACTTTAGGGTACTTGGATATTGAGTAAAACACCACTCTGATCATACTTTGTTTTCTTATGTACATTCTCCCATTTCTTTCTGTGATGGGAGTGGGCTCACATACCTCCATTGTGGCTCATTGTTGACGTATCATTTCTCCCATACGGGGCCTACCATAAATGTGATGGCCTGTCTGGTTTCCAAATCACATGGAATGTCAGTCCAAGCTTATAAAGTATATGTACTTTTGTACTCCTGGAAACACCAATTGGGTACTGGATTGAGACTGCACTGGTACTTCTACTTACAAAATTAATTGGATTTTTCATGAAAAGACTAGTATTTGATATGCAAATTCTCTCATTCGTTCCACTGTACTCAAAAAACAACTAACTAAACCCTTTAAAAATGATCAAAGTGTCCCTATTTTGTTATGAAAGATGTGCAAAGCACACAAAAGTGAGACAAAATGATAATAAAATGATTTATTAATGTGTTACATTTTTTAACAAACATGCAAAAACACTTTCTAACCGTGCAGGAGTACAGTAACTTGGATCTACCTCGACATATGAGTGCCCCGACATACGAGCAATTTGAGATACGAGTACAATTTTGGGCAAATGTTTATCTTGAGATACGAAACACATTTTGATATACGAGCATATAGTGGACGTGAGAGGCTGCTCATAAGAACATCATGGGCGCCGTCTCTCTGGTTGCAACTCTCTCATGGAATGTCTCTAGGAGCACTGGGTTGACCATTGCATTTATTTAGTGTTTTTTTTCCCCATTAGACAGTGCGAATGGCGGATCGATCGCTGATACGAGGAGTATATACTAGTTCTCGGTAGCAAGTGGCCGTGTGTTATCCTATTGTGATGACATTAGTGTGCATCAACAACCCTCAATAAGTTGCATCTGAAAGTCAGGGTGGAGGCTGTGCAAATAGAGCTATAAAAATGTAAAACAAAGTTAGAATTAAGTTTAGTGTAAAGTTAGATTAAACTTATTTTTGAGTGTGTCTGCTTTGTAATCCAAGTTCATTTAAATTTGATTGACATGTTATGAGCGCGTTGCCGTGCAAAAGGTCCTCCCCAAAAATAGTCAAAGGGTTAAAAATGAAAATGTTGTATGTAAAAACACTCATAAGAAGAGGAGGTTCAATTGTATTTCAAAGAGGGGATGGTGATGTACCAGTGTATGCTAGGAACTGAGATAGTCCCTTTGACTCCCGCATCTAAGCCGAATACCCAATTTAATGTTTTTCTGGGATCTGAAATTGACAGTTTTGATTGTGCTATGCCATGTTGAATACCAAGTATAATAGAATGCTTGCCCATTCTCACCGTTTGACAGTCACCATCAAGCAAGTTGCAATTTTCTAAGAATCTTCCTCGCTCCCCTTCACCCGTCGACCCAGGGCAAAGGTGCGCACCTTGTAAACGTTGCAGGCAAGATTGGAATTCAGTTGTCGGTCTCTTGTCATAAACATTTTATCCTCCTTTATCCTTGGCTGATTTGATGCCCGCCTGCCGGCCGCAGGCCGCCGCCGCGCCCTCGTAAAGAGTCTTTGCTAGAATACAAGACGAGGCTGGTGAGGACTGCCCGTAAATCTTTGATGCTTCTGGTGAAAAGTTAACCTTGGCTGTTGTATTCTGCCAGTCTATTGCTGCTAATCTATTGTTGGCCATTTTTAATCCTTCTTTATTTCACTGTCTGACAGTATAGGGCTTTCCGAGTCATGGCTAAAAGACTTATGTGTAACTGATTTCAAAATCCATAAGAGGTCTTTTAAATAGCCATTTTCATTAGACCTTGATGCTTGAAGAATATGATAAATGATTTCCCCCTCACGCCTATTTTAAATGAATAAATCTTTTTTTTAAACTACTCCTAATGGCATCGTAATGACCCGGCGGGACTCATTTGCCGTCTTTACGTAGCTATATTTTCTGCAGGTGTAGCTAGCTAATGAGAGTGCGTAGTAGTAAAAGGATTGCGTTCATTAACATGCAATGCACACCGCCCTGCAGCGAAAACATTGTTCTAATCGTGCCTTGCAACTTGTGGGATTACAACACGGCTTCATTCATGCAGACAGCGCCGCTCTTTTGCTGCTGATTCATTCTTTAGAGCTCAAAACACCTCCTTTTCTATTGAACTCATTGGCTTCACTCGGCCATCGCTCATTTTGGTTTTAGAGTGAAGGTCTAAAAAAATTATTCAGGTTTGATCTATGTGATATGCCGTGACATGTTTAATCAAGCGGAAACAAATGCAAAGTGACTAGTTGGGCAGATTTAGAACAGTCCCTCAAGAAGAGTCCAATGTTAATTGTTTTTAAGCAGGCCATTACACTCCAGTTGAAGTAAACTGGGAAAGTAAACACGCGTGACCAAGATATATTGTGCACAAGAAAATGTTGTTTTTTTAAATGCCCACTAAAGGTTAATATGAATTAGAAGATTCTAATCATGCGCCAACAAAAATTAGCATTCCGTTCCTTCTCGAAACAATTGATATTCCAACACAACGCCTTGGGAACATTCAGAAACGAGAAATAAAACGACCCTCGAATTTATCTGCTTTGTACGCGAGCAGAATCGAGTTTCATCAACAATTCACTGACTTTCAGGAATTTTTTCAAAAATTTCTTTCCATTGGTCATTGCCAGCACCTCCCATTTCAAATAAACTGGACATTCTTCCTCGTCAATGACGCAAAGAGATTTCAATAAGAACTAAATTATCTGTTTTCTCTCACTGAAACTTCACCGAGAGGACGATTCTTACGAAATGTCTGACGGCGCCAAAAGGCCAACTTTGCATAAAGCCAACCAGGAGACAAAGCGCTGGAAAACGGCCTTTAACGCCAATGAGACACAATGGCGTTATTTCGCCGGCGGTCCCCAGGAAGAATCATATCACATAATGGAGCCAATGTTGATTTCTGTCTCTCGCTAATGGATTGGCTCTAATGGTTCCCTTGTTGCCTGAAAGGAGGGTCGCATTGGCTGAGGAAGGAAGAAAGGAAGAATGCGGGCATTCTCAATAGCGAGCAGGCAAACCAAACGGCAGATATATTATAACACCTCAATTTGACACCTTAGTGGAAAAATTGAAAAATAGAATGGCACCTCTAATTGAACGTCACTACTGGAAAATTGAACGGGACTACGGGGGACAAGTTTGAAAAACAGAACGACATGCCGTTCAAATAGATGTTTTACCATAAGTTTACAAGATAGAAGTCTGGAATGGAAGTGACTTTGTTTTTTGTTTTTTTGCTACAGCTGTGCAGTCTCTGAACAGTCTTAACGACCAAATCGCTCAGTTCATGGTGAGCCGGCCTTGGAGCCTGGGTTGCCCCGAGAACGACTTCATGACTGGGGAACGCCAGGGAGACCCTTTCACCAAGTCCATGACTCTAATGAGACACCTGCTCATGGATGCACAGGTAAACAATTTTCTATTTTAGTCTGTTTATTTTCATTTGGGTTGGCATAAATGGAGTGTTTTCGGAATCCAATATCCTACCGAATACAGTATTCCCTCGAATTTCGCGGATAATGTAGACCAGACGTAACCGCGAAGTTGGATCACCCCTACAATTTTGTACGTTTCTGCATGCAAGCAATATTAAGCATCTAATATTTTAGTTGATGATTTTTATAACAGTCAATGGCAGAGAAATACTTGAGTAGATGAATTGGTAGAGTAGGAGAAAAGCCCTTTACTGCACTTTTCTCTTCTTTCTATATTTGAGCTCATTTGATATTTTAACACTTAGCAAAGTGGACTTTGAAGATTGTGTCGACAGTGCTTGAGCTTTATCAGTCTAGTCATTTCCATTAGAAAGCCGGTAAATGCGCCTTAATTCGTTATTGATCGTGAAATAAGGAAGGTTTGAGTATGAGCCCGTGCGACAAAAAATAGATTGAGGCGACTAATGATGCGGCGAGCTCTGAAATGTTTGCAGGCTGTTTTGTGGGCACAATTATTCTGTTGGATTCTTCCTGAAGTCATGACAAAATGATCGACTTGGGAACGGGATGCGGAGAAGGAAAAGGAGTAGAATGTAAACACGGGCAAGTTGTTAGCTTAATTTCTTCCTGTGTTACCTTTTCCACTCAATCAAATCTTCAATGTGGCTTTAAATTTTTATGCATCTCGCGAGGCCAAACTGTAACACGTCGTAACACTTTGGCTATAAAAAATCAGCGCCATGACGCCAATGCGGTGGGTGTGGTTGACTTTTGATGTCGTTGCCACGGAAACCACTTGCGGTACCACCACCACCGGGCTCAATCTCGGGATGGAAGCGTGTCGTTGAGATGCAAGGAGGCAAAGTCATTGTTTGTATATGTAGGGATGATCATTTCACTTCTGTTTTCATTTATGTTGAAGATGAGCAGCCGTTCCCAGTCCGTATTCCGCTATAGTTACAACACATAAACCTTGGCCTTGCTTTAGCATAGTGAGTCAACCCAGCAATATGTAGACCTCCTGATGAAATTTCTCATTGAATCCATATGTCAAGGACGCGTCAACAAGCAGTCCGGTTTTATTGCGCCGGTCGCCGCCATCCTAGTACAACAGAATTCTAAATAATTCACAAGGCGACGCATCGGCCGAGAGGCCTGACATTAAACGAGACGTCCTTCTGTCTCGGCGTGGCGTTTTCCACCGCGGTTCCAAGAGGCGACCTTCAGAAGAGTGTGGGATCAAAGATAGGATTGTTGATGTTGTTGTTGTTGTTAAAGCTTCGTCGCTCGCCTGTTGACTACTGTTGAATGCAAGGGGGAGGAAATGGACAACTGAAAGCTTGATATTTAGAATAAACCGATTTTTATACGCAGCCTGGTGAAGGAGCGGTTTGCGTGTTGGCCTTGCATGCTCTGCGAGTTGAACACTCTAAATTGGCCTTACCCTTCTAAGACCCAAACTATTGCAAGGCATGCATTTTTATTTGCTTTTCAATATTTAGGCTAATTGGGACCTGACGAGTGTAAAAACAAAGAATTTTCTGATTTCAGTCGTACCTCGAGATACGAGCTTAATGCATTCCGGGACTGAGATCGTATGTCGATTTACCCAAATGAACATTTCCCATAGAAATGAACTAAAAACTAATTAATTTGTCCCAACCCTCTGAAAAACACCCAAAACAAGTTATTTTTTATAATACAGTGGTACCTCCAGATACAAGTTTAATTCGGACCAATGCTGAGCTCATATGTCGATTTATTCGTAACTCAAATGAATGTTTCCCATAGGAATGAACTAAAAACTAAAGTTAATTGATTCCAACCATCTGAAAAAAACACACTAAAAACACCAATATACAGATCTTTTTCTTCTTTTTTAAATTTCACAGTATTCAATTCATCGCTTGCCACTTTCAATAATAGCGGCAATCATTTGCTGCCAGCCTCTCCCGGTCAAAATGGTTTGGACATCCAGTTCCTGGAATAAAAGCCCATGACTGCTAAAAAATTGAGCGCATCCTCAAAATGTTCCTTCCTGGTCTCCCCCAACGTCATTACCGTAAATCAGCCCAGTTACTGGAAGTCGTTTGAGAAATGACACTCTTGCCTCCCCGTGTGCGATCGGGCATCACCTGCTGCCGCTGCCGGATTCCAAAAACAACTTTCAATCTTTGGCAAGTCAGCGGAGAGCCATTCTGCTGGCGGTGATGTTTGGGAAGGCCGATGCGGCAGATGGTGTTTCTGAAGGAACTTCTCAGTAGATTGATGCGCATTCTTCCGCATCGTTCTTTCGGAAAATGCGGGCAGGTGTTGTAGATTGTGACTTCACCTGCAGGTCTTGTAAAGGTGATTCAAAGCAGCAAAAGAGACGGAGCTGGAATTTGTCTTGTTTTTTGCGCTATTGTTGGGGATGGCACAATAAGTAATGTGGTGTGGAATAGTAAGGCAAATGAAATTGTACAATGTTGTTTTTAAAAACAAATAGGGTAGCTTAATAGTGTTTTTTAGAGGTGTTGAAAGAATACATTTTTAATGGTACAACTAAAAAGTCATACTATTATAGTTGAGCTGGTGATAATGTTGCTTCCACGAATGAATATTGCAATAATTAAGTATACTACTATCTCTATTTGTTAATAGAAATTTTAATCAATATTTTGGAGAATACAAGTCAGTCGATTACAACAATAAGTCCAAATATCTGTGATTTAAATAAATAAAAAACTTTTTTTAAACATGTACTATATTGTTAAAAAGTAGAGCGCACTTTTAATAATATGACTAAAAAGTCTTACTATTGTAGTTTAGCTAATGATAATGTTGCTTCCATAAATTAATATTGCAAGATTAAGTATACGTCTATTAATAGAATCATTATTTTGGAGAAGTCAGTCGATTACAACAATAAATCCAAATATCAGTGATTTAAAAGCAAACAAACATTTTTTAATGGGATAACATGTAGTATATTGTGAGTAAATAAAGCACTTTTTTCTCACTAGAACAAATACTGTTAGTAACATAAGGTCTGGTGTTTCCCTGAAAATTGGCAATATTCAAAGCCGTGTTCTGACAGAAAAAGGTGATTGTTTTGCTGACAGCCCTTCCTCCTCCAGGCTGATCGCAATTCCAATCCACCCCCTCCTCCCTCCCACTTGTACAACAAACCGTCCAATTTGTCGGCCGACATGACAAAATCAAACATACGGCATTTGCGCAAGGCATCTTTTTTTTACAAGGTTACTGTCGAGCGCACTGAATTATTCACGCTTCTTTTTATAATGCGGCCTGGTAATTATTTTGCCCACTCTTTTAAAATAAAAAATAAAAGAGTGAAGGAGCATGATATGATGAAATTCTTTTAGTTTGATGTTCTCTTTTGTGTAAAACACTTTGGTTCGCGGACAAGATGAATTCCAACTGCATCTCATGTAGGCCGAACCAGTTTATTTTTGGCCCAAAAAGTCATTATCAATAGCAGGTCATGAGTTAATTTTCCAACTTGCAGGTTTAGGGTACTTTTATAGGTCACGTTTGATATATTTTGGATCATATCCTATTGATTTTGAGGGCCTTTTTGACTGCTTATGAACGAATATGATTGTGAATAGTAAATTTAATTTTTGAGGTTTTAATCTATTTTCCCCATTAAAAAAATAACCATTTTCTCATGTAAAGCGCCAGTAATAATTTTCACCCGAATATTGAAATACATTTTGTTTAATTCCTTACAATGGCGTACAAACCCCCCATACAGGTTTCCATATTTTATCTCAGAGCCACATATAGCTCCTGAGCCATAGGTTCCATACCCCTTTTCCAGACGGTGCGCCCCCTCAATGTCAGAACTCAATTATACATTGCCTTGAAACTTAGCGAGTTCTTTTGTAAATTAGCAAAATATTTAAAACTTGATTTCAAAATATATTGCAATAACTTTCAATTATTTTCTACGGCAAAAATGTAAATTTATTTTGCGAAACAAATATATTTGTGACACTTTAATTAATATTTTCCAGGCCCCGAGTAGTGCAACCACTTGATCCCACTACTCTAAAACATCAGTTTTTGTGTCGCCCTTGTCAAAAAAACAACTAAATCCATTAATTACGAATTAGTACGAATGAGTTAAAAAGTCCCCATCAGACAGAACAACCCCGTGGGCCGGCTCGAACTTCCCTAACAAGCCTCTTCCGGCCCACGGGCCACTCCTTTGACACCTGCTGCCTCACAACAAATCCCCCAGCCAGATGCACTTGGACTCATTTAGTATGCAGAGAAATTTAATCCCCACTTCTTTTTTTATTGAACACTTATAAGACGTTTCCAATAGGAACCATTTGGAGACCTTCGATTAAAACACACACACACACACACACACACAATGGAGAATTGAGCCAATTGCGTAAACGTGTGAATATTTAAAGAAGCGTTCCCCTCCGACTCAAAGCGATAACTTCCAGTACAACTTCTATTACAATGCTTACGCCGAGCTGCCGTATTGCTCGAATTAAAATAATTAAAGTCCTGCTGTCAAGTTGGCACTTCTTCCGCGCTGTTGTGGCTCAAGCTTAATTGCTTTTGCATTTTAATGTGACGCTTATCGGACAATGGGAGAGAGCAGGTGGGTGTGTGTGTGCATATGAAAGACTCCACTGGGGAGAAAAAAAGTGCCGTTTTCCTTCTCTTGCGCTTTTTATTTTTTATTTTTCTTGCTGAGTGTGGTCATCGCCGCTGCTTTTATTGCACGCTTGAACGTCTTTCAATTTGGGCTTCCCGATAAGTTGGACTCGTGTCGTCGCTTTAAACGAAAATACATTTTCCAGCTGTCAGAAAGTGCCACTGTAAGCCCTTGTACTTCATATGGTCGACATTTCGTTACCTGGGGAAAGACTTGACATTTTCTTTTCTCCATTGCTATAATGTGACGCTTAAATCATAGGGAAGGATGGCAGCAAAATGATTGAACGATCAGTCGCTGCTGGCCCCGCCCAGTCAAAATAGATTGGAGGTTTATAGTTGTCAATGGCAGTGAGAGTTCAGCTTGGCTTTTTTCGCAAAAAAACTCAGAAAATTGGATGTGAACCTAGAAGTGAAAGTTTCTGAAGTGAGAATGTATTCTTCATTAGAGGTTTCTGGCTTCATTGCAGGGTTAAACAGCTAATTAGGCCTCTATGAGAGAGCGTTTTTCCTTCCTAAAATCAATCTAATTGGCTTCCTCTGTGAGAACAGATGCAAGTTTTGACTTTTGACTAAGGCGAGTTGCTCAACAGCTTCTGGGAGCTCATTGGTCAGACTTTTGGCGAGTGAGAAGAACACATTGGGATGGCGTCCAGCGTCCTCTGCGCTAATGAAGCGTTCGGGTTGGTCGGCAAGGTCACCTAATTTGCATGATGAATGCAAATTTGATAGGTTTTTTTGGGGGGTGGGAGGTGCATTTTTCTGGATTGTCGTCAGTTTTCTCGAAGGCTCCCGTTGTGCAGCACAATCGATTCTCGCAAAGTTGTAATGAGAACACGCGATTGTACGTGACGAATAGGCGCTGTGGTTGGAGTGTATCGATGGAGAGTTTGGCACCTTCAATGTGCGAATGTGCTTGTCAAGACGAGAACTATTGATTTGGGAGCTAGAAAGGGTTTCAGTGCATTACTAAGAAGGAAAAAAACTGAGATGATGATTATCTTCAACAACAAAAGAAGCAGAAATGATGCAGCATTATTTTCTTTGGCGAATTCACCATTTATAGGAACAAACGGCCTTGTGGACATTGATGTTTTTTGTGTGTTAGTGAGTTAAAGGAACATGTAAGAACTAACTGACTGGATTTTGAATAGAACTAAATAATGGTGGGGTGGGGGTGTTTTATCCCTGAAATGTGGTTGTATGAGAAGATGAAGATTTTGACACTGTCTTTTATCATAAAATCTTCTTTAAGAAATGAAAGCCTCGAGAATAAATGCCAAACATCATATTTTTATGAGAAAAAATTGAATATTGCAAGATTTGACTCTTTAATATGAGAATAATTAGTTATTTTCAGGGAAAAAAAGTCAATATTTTTTAAAATAAATTAAATTACCCTACAAGAAAAAAAATTGCAAGAACAAAATAATGTTTTAATGACATTTCGGTGTAACGAAATGAACTATTTGAGTGTAAAATAGTGTTTGAATTTTAAAAGGACTCAGAATGTTGCTAATTGTATTTTTCACAACAACAATAAGACATGTTATTTCTTCATTTGAAGAAAATAGAAGTCCAGAAATTCTTGGCATATTAATCGCATTAAAGTACATTTTGTAAACTCTATATCAGTCAGTCACGCCCACTTGGCTTTTCTGCATTGATTCCTCAATGAAATGGCAACTCTTAAGATCAATGCATATATTTCTCCACGTCAGCCAGCAGGGGCCACAAGTGAGACCCTTGAGTGAAATGAAGCCAAAAAGATGAGCAAATTTTCTCCTTGAGGTCTTCAGCACGGTCTGGCACCCCCGCGTCTCCGCCTCGCTGCTCTCACGCTTTTCCACCCCGTCCTCCCGGGTTGCCGCGGTCGAGCCTTTATCTGGCGGCGACTTATCGCGTTTCATCCCAAAGCACCTTTGACTGTTATCTCCAGGCCGTCAAAATGTTTGTGGTGACCGGGCGGGGCGGTTGGAAATGGGCCGGGTAGAACATGACTTGTGAGGGAAAGGGAAATTGGGTTGGATTTGTGTTTGACAGCTGGTGATTGGGTCTTCTCGTTATCTGGCCGCCGCCGCCGTGGGCATTTTCCGTTTCACACTTTTCATTTACAATCCTCACACAGTCTGTCCACCTTCTTTTTCCCTTCTCATTGCCTGCCTTTGACAGCAGTAGACATCCGACTCATTTTGGCTGGGAGTCCTTTTCTGTCAAAATGGATTGGACGTCTATCGCTGTCCGTGGTACTGACACGTAAGGTAAAAGTGGGAAGATTTGGGGAAGTAATGCTTCGAGGGCAAATGATCGGGCAATCATATCTCTGTCAGTCCCACGGAGAGGAAAAAACTAGCAAATGGACCTTAGAATTGATGAGTAAACTCTTACCTCAGAATCTTTCACTTCTAGGTCTATTGGATTGAATTGGATAACTATATCCATCCCGTATTCAGAACATTTCATTGTCACAGTAGCAAGACGGTGAGAATGCAGATACAGGAAAGACATTTTAGACATTAAAAGATAGGTAATAAATTAATAAATGTGTTGCTGAAATGTGTATATATATGTACATGTACATATATATGGATATGTATGTATACATATGTATTGTATATATATGTATACATATGTATAGTATATGTATGTATACATATGTATAGTATGTGTATATGTATGTATAGTATATGCATGTGTGTATACGTATGTATGGTATATGTATATATGTATGTATGTATGTATACGTATGTATAGTATATTTATATATGTATGTATACGTATGTATAGTATATTTATATATGTATGTATACGTATGTATAGTATATGTATACATATGTATGTATACATATACATCCGATCCCTGTATTTGAGCGTCCTTTGCAGACTGATCTTAACCCACTTTCTGCTGTTGATGGCGATAGACTTCCAATCCATTTGACCTGAGAGAGTCAACGATTGGCCGTCTATTGCCGTCAATCTGGCCCTGAATTGAATGTCTTTGGGCCTCAACGATACTGAAACAAAAATGGAAGGAAAAAAAAGAAAGCGTCCTTTCGCTTTGCAGGATTAATCAATGTTCATTTAGCCCAAGCAGACAATCATACTGACCGTTCATCAATAGCTCTCGTTAACGCCGCACCTTCCGCACACTTAATTAAGCTCAAGGTGTTAACAAAGTACCAGAGAAAGGGATTCGACGGACGCGACCACGCGTGACTTTGCACGTCTGGGTAATAATGGCGCCTCCATAAAGCGCCCGTCCGCTTATCGATGCGGATCTGGGACACGCCGCGACCTTTGACCCGCTGCGATCGTTCATTTCCTAACATTCCACATTGTTGGGGGGACGCCTCACGTGGCAGGCGGGCGCTCCCAAATAATAACATGGGGGACCCTGGTTTCAGCCTCACTAAAAAGCCGATAATCAGGGCCAGTCTAGACGTGCTTAATGATTGGCTGACATGATGCAATCAGACGTCCCAAAGATTCATTTAATGCGCTGTGGCCTGAGCGTAAATGCATTTATTCACCATACGTGGTTCTTTTGAAATAGCACCTCCCATCTCATTTAGCACACCGCCAAATCTCATCAACGTGGGTTATTTTTCTTTTGAAGGATCGTCTCGCATCCAAAAGACTTTGACTCCTCGACATCTTTGTGATAAATATTGACACGCATCACAGGAGGGGGACGCAGCCTTGGGAGAGGCGTACCTGACTGCGTTTTAGCGGACGACTCGGGACCTTGACGCTTCAAACGCTGCCATCAAACGCAACGGAACTCTAAAAGCGCCACATTGACACGCTCGACACATTCTTAAGCGGCGTACGCACCGACTGATTTTTGAAATCTAAACACGCTTCAAATATTGACGATTTTCTGCCTCAACCGTTTGGCGAGCAGATTTGTTTAGGAAAAAAATCTTGACTCAACCAAAATCATCTTTCAAAGACGTTCGATCAACAACACTTTGTTAACGTTTCTATTTTGGGACTTTATATTTACTTCACAGCTGATGAATAAAGTCGCACTTCAGAAACTTTTACTTCTAGGTAAGCACACCCCTCTTAACTATTTGACGTATTGATGTAAATAGGTGTCCAATCTGTTTTTAGTGGGAGTGTTTGGCAGCAATTGTAGAGCTATGTAGGAAATGCACTTAAGTGACCTGCAAATGTCATATAATATCAGTTTTACTACATACATTTAGTTTTAATCAATACTAATAAATAATTCACTTTTCAAAATATTTTTAGTTGTAAAAAGCATCCATATTGGAATACAATTTTCTATCTAACCATAAACAATCACTTTGGTTTAGTTTGGAAATGCCTTTGATTAAAAAGGGGGTAAGAAACAAAAGCTCAACTTTGTATTAATTTGCCTTCCCCCTGCATTTTATCTCGCCTATTGTCAGAATTGACAAATTGCCGAGCTTGCACACAGCTTTTTTTTTCTCTCCTTCCATCCATCCATCCGTCTTGTTTGTTTGTTGTTCTGACGGAACTTTACATGGGCGCACAAGACTGATGGTGACACTTTCAGTTTTACTGGCTGTAATGTAATCCGTCTAACTGTTCTCCATTGCACTTCAATGGGCCTCATTCACTCTCACTCTAGAAGTTTCCCCCTTGGGCGCCTTCCCCCCCCCCCCCCCCCTCCCTCCCACACCCTCCCTTTTCCTCTCCCACCGACATGGGGGCAGTGGGGAGCTTTTTTTCCCAGGACAAAAGAGATGAAAATATAATGGAACAAGCTGGACGTGGGTGGAGGGGTGGTGTGAGAGACCCAAAGACAGCGGGGCGTTGGAGTACTTTGGAAGGGGGATAGCAGAAAGGGGACTGGCTTGGGAGAAAGTTTTTTTTTTCTTTTTCCACAGAGCTAACTAGTAACAGACGCCCGCCCAAACGAAGGGTGTGGGATCCACTAAATAAATGAATGCATCATCCACACTGAAATGCTATCCTAGCAATGAGCAAAGTGAAAGCGGCCATTGTAGATAAAAGTTTGGACGTTTGAACTAGATGTAAATGAAGTTGGAAAAAAATGCTGTTTTTATAGATGGAATGTGTTACAAAGTTGGAAAAAATTAGGAGATTTTTGATGTGGTACTTGATTAAGTGGCTGACGTAGACGTCGAATCCGGTTGAACTTGATGACCTTGAAGTACACATGGTCACTGGACCATTAGCTTTCCTGAGTACTTTTGACTGCATTTATACTGTTAAAAGTTGGAGTATTTTTTTGTAAATGCACTTTTACATTTGTTTTTTTTAAATACATGAATAGAGATTTATATAGAATAGAATGAATAGAGAATAATATATTTAAAAATCTATATGGATAGAAAGTCACTATGTTCTTGAAGGTTATTGTTGTAGGTATCCCAGTTAAAGCTTTTATATGTTTTTTAGATTTTTTTTTTTTTAAACCTCAACTTGATCCCCTTTTTATTTTTTTTTATTTTAATATAAGACTATTCACCACTGTTTCACTTGATGGCTTCAGTCAGTGAGTCCCAAAGCCTAAGTGGTCAATGATGGGGTCATTTTTGCCACGCAGCCTTATCCCACCTCACTCTTTCTCTTTCTCTTTCTCTCCCCCTGGTCAGGCAGCACATGGTACAGTCCGCCGAAAGGCTGCATGTCATCTCTGCTCCCTCCTTCTCCGAGAGCAGCTGCTCGCAGCACGTTCTCCTCCGTCTCCTTTCGCTCTTGTCTCTGCGTTCACGTGCGAATAATGCAGTAGCGGGTAGACGTCATCCTCCTCTGGTGGAAGGCGGCATCTCTCTCTCTCTTTCTTTTTTTTTTCTTAAATATATTTATCTTTGGGGAAAAAAACTTATCAGGAGTGGCTGTACCCTTCCTATCAACTTTAACATCATGCCGGCGGTCTGTGTGGATGTGTTCCTCAGGGGAAAATCCTCAAAATGATGGAGGACAACAAGCAGCTGGCCCGCCGCATCGACGGGGCCATCCGCTCGGCCGGTCAGGAAGTCAGCAACCTGCGCTCGGAGCTGACCGCCAGCAACTGCAGGCTGGCCGGCCTGGCCGCCGGCAACCCCGCCGCCTTGGAGAACCGCCGGCAACACAAGCACCACGCCGACAGCCTACGGTATCGAGGTGAGTGCCGGCCGGCCGGCTCCCTTTGTCAGCGGGAACATGTGTCGGGGCGTTGGAAGCATTTGGGGAATGCCGCTGCTAACTGGGGGCTGCGTTTTATGGGGATGGGGTGAGTTGGAGCACAGACGCTTTCCAGGGTGCCCGTTCCAAGTGGCTGCTGGGCTGTCTTCCATCTGGAATCTCAAACAAGTTAAGCCAAACTTTTGTCTATGGCGCATTTCTGACCGCTTGAAAATATTCTTGGTTTTTGTCCAGTCTGGGAGACAGTCTTGACGTTTTTCACTTTTTTTTTACACTGCTGTCGACAGCAATAGGCGTCCAATCCATTCTGGCGTTGAATGCTCGCGATCGCGTCCATGAATGAAGTCTGACTGCAGAAACTTTCACTTCCAAGTTTGCGTCCTATGGTTGTGTTTTGGGTAGCAGAGCGAGCTTGATTGTTGAATTCAAATTGAATTGAATGCTTTTATTATCATTATGTTTTGCTTCTACTGACGGTGATAGACGTCCAATCCAATTGGACTGGGAGGTTTTGGTAAAATGGATTGGACTTCCAAAACATGGAAAATTTAAATTATATATGACATTATCATTGTTCAATATATTGTGATTTTCTATATAGTAAATGGTTGATTCATGAACTAACTTATCAGTACAGTACTTTATAACAGTAAAGCCAATAGGACATATGTGGACTTAGTTAGAGCATTGTGTGTAAAGTTACGGTTTGATTAATGTAAGAGCAGTTCGTTTTTAGAGCAGAATTGGTCGGCCAACACTGTCAATGGCAGCTGATGAGTTAAGATCAGTGAGAATTTTACTTGGCGACTATCACTTCACGGTGCTGTCAAGTTTTTGGCACTTCTTTTAATTGGAAAAACATACAAGTTCGCATTGGATCCGCCGTGTCCATCCTCACTGTCGGCATTCCTCGCTTCTCTCGCTGTTGTGAAAGCTTGACATTCCCACATTCCTGAATGTCAGGGCAGTGATGTCACACTTCCTGTTCCCAGACGTGAGGGCCGGCGGTCAGGTGACCTGAGCCAGACAAACTGCTTGTGCTCTTGTGATCCTCTCATTGAAGGGGGACTTAACAGGCCATGTTTTTTGTAACCCTCGTAGCCTCTTTAAAAATGGCTAATAGTTTTACTTTTCTATTTTCTTGTTTGATTTTTCAAACCGCTCTAACAATAAGGAAAAGGAAAAATGTTCCCTCCTTAGGTTTCGTGTTCAATCAAATTGAAATCGGGATTCAAGAGCGAGTTTAAGTTTATCAAGGCTTAGCTGACAGATCAGTTTAGGACTTGAGGCAATGATGAGTCCAACGGATTAGGCGGATCATACTCGCCTTGGTAAATCCTGCCGCGTTTGTAAGTCCGTTTGTTATCTCTCATCAAAGAAAGTCTTTGATATGCATGACATGGCGTCCTGAATATGTATTACGGACACCTTTGCCAAAATGTCAGCTTTTCCCGTTTCCTTTCGACTCGCCGTAACGACCCAGACAGATGCTGTGACCCCCGCGTTGCCTCCGGCCTCCTCGCTGAACTCATCATCGGGGACGTGGGATTAAATCCCTTTCCCGAAATTTCACCCTTCATCGGGATTAACTACAGTGCCACTTTTTACACGCATTTTTTTTAATCAACTCCCCCTTCCTGTGAAAGTAGTCCATTCTGAACATCATGTATACAGTGAGTCCTTCGTTTCCTATCCTGCCAACCTTATCCAATTAGCTGAGGTGTGCTAATGCAGAGAAGGGCCTGACTCAGCCCTTTTAAATTGACAATATTCACACCCCTGCCCTGCAAAAACAAAAAAAGATGCTACTGCCAGACACCCATTGTACCTTTTTTTTCTTATTGACAAGGTAGGCGTTGACATGCGATGGTTTAACTTTTCCTCTGAATGCAGAATTTCACTAAATTTCTTATTAATAGCTAATAATGTGCAATCGTTCAGGTTTTATGTTAAGAAAAAAATATGGATATAATGAAATACTGATATAGTAACTTTTGGGACTCATTATTGAACTGCGAGCAAACCCACGGTATATTTAGCCAAGCTGTAAAATGTGAAATGTCAAGGGTATAAAAGCAAAAGCTTTGAGGATAGCACCTCAGTGATAAGCTCATTTATAAGGCGAGTGCATTCGGTAATGAATTCACCTCTCGATTGGCTCGTCAGCGTGAATCCATCACAGGGACGTCAGTTGAATATTCCTAAATGACTCAGATACTTTAGGAACGAGCCAAGTGCAAAAGCGCCATACTATCAGAGATGCGTGAAAAAACGTGAGGTAACCCTGTGGGGTAAAAGCTTGCATCTAAATATCTAAGTGGGCCGCTTTTGGATGCTGAGACAACGTCTCAGTTGCCGTGATTGATCGCTTTCTGCCTGCAGATGACATGGGAAAACATTCTAAGACTGTCAAATGATCTGAGACGTCACTTTTCCGTTGAAAATAGGCAACGTGTGGGGGATTTAAAAAAAAAAACTTCAAATTCTTTCGACACAAATAAAATAAGGTGAGCATATTCAACCACAGACATGATATTAATGCCTTTTATCTTTTAGATCGTGCACAAATTATAAACTCCTCAATGGGTTGCCAGAAAATCACAGTGCTTAAATTTGTCTTTTTGTATATTAATAGAATTTATTTGACTCATTTTTTCCCCAAATGGATCCTTCAATGAACTAATTATACAACCTAATTTTCCTCACTGCACCCTAAATATTACCATGTAAAATCACGATTGGATGCAAAAATAGGGTCCCCTAAACATTCTCCCATTGGCCAAAATGGTCCATAGGCTGCAAGTTTAAGACTATTTTGTAATTTAAAAAAAAACATAAAGCCTATTTAGACTCAAGACTATACAATAAAGACAATTTACCGCACCTTCCTGCACATTTGTGACTTCTGCCTAGCAACAAGCGCCATCATAAACTGTCAACTGCTAATTTACGAGACCGCATTTGACAGATAGGTCGTGAAGTTCTTATTAGTTGCTGTGGTTTACACCGTCATAACATTGCCGTCACAACTTTTTAAGCGCTCTACTGGAATCATATCATAAAAGCGAAACCTGCCTCATGCTACTAAAGTACGCATAGAAGTAAATAATAGAGCACGAGCGTTTAAAAAGCATAATCGCCTGCTGTGAAATAGTCGTGATGAAGTATCCTCTTGCATCATCTCTGCAAAAGAGAAGCCAAGCGTTGTCCTACAAAGTCATTGCGCGACATATCTTGGCTCTTCTGCCCCATCTGGGCTGAGTTTTGCATCTCTAGTTTTATTTTTTGCACCAGCTGGAACGTGAACTTTTACATAGCAGAGCCCCACTGCCGGCCCCCCTACTCTATTGTCACTCATTCTATTTTCCCAAGGCTCTCCAGGGAACTCCCTCGCACATGCGAAGAACGTATGCAATGCTCTCGAAGCTCCCTCGTGGACCACGCCGACTTGTAATAGTTTAGCCCGCAATGCCCCCCCTCGGTCCACGCCGCATGAGAGTAATGGTGTCGAAACAATAGCAAGGAGAGGCGTCCCCCCCTTTGACTCTTCCTTTTCCTTACCGCGCTTCCTCCGGTCCGGGAACTGAGGGACTATTTGATTACATTTGCTTTACGTTTCTTACGAGGGATATCGCCATGACATGTTTTTGCGTGAGTGTCTGGGTCACCTAATTTTAAGGAAAGACGATACCAAGTCCCACTCCGATACCGTAGGAATGTGCTAAGGAGGGGGCCGGCGGGGGAAGCACATCCAGTTGTTTATTATCAGAGCCCCATAAAGTGTTTTTATTACGTCAGGATTTTTTGGGATTGACGAAGCGCAAAAAAATTTCAGTATATCCAGTTTGTTGGAAATTAGGTAGGCTTTTAGTACAAGTGTGCAACCTCTCTACATACGTACTTGTCTTATTTCTGCAATTATTTTTTACAAAGCATACAGCTCGAGCAACCTGGATAAAGATTAAACACAATTAAAACAATAACAACTCTTAGGAGATAACGATCGAGTTTTTCAAACGAGCCTAACTGCAGAGAACTGAGTTAGGATTATTTCCCTAAAACGTTTCTTTAATGTCTATCGAAATAATAGGGCCATTTCTCATGAATAATTGAAGAGCCACCTCACCCTTCCTTTAATATGTGAGAAAGTTAGTATTATATTGACTCTCGACATTTAAAAGAGCTTTGTAAAATCCCAAGGATACTTTATGAACTCTGATCAGACCTGACTTGTACACAAAATTCAGGATCAATAAATATGTGAAAATAGCCCAACAAGCCATTTGGGATGTTTGGTTCTCAAACATTTTTTGTTTCAAAAAGGGCCGCTCGTTTTCACCATAGTTACCAGAGATGCAAATCTTCATAAGCCAGAACGAACATTTTTTCATTTTCTATTTTTATAATACAGTGGTACCTCCAGATACGAGTTTAATTCGGTCCGGGACTGAGCTCGTATGTCGATTTACTTGTTTACGTATCTCAAATTGCTCGTATGTCGGGGCACTCGTATGTCGAAGTATGACAGTATCCCCATACCATCCATATGACCGGTAGACATAAATACTTCAAATAATGACAAGGTATTTTTCCGTTTAAAGCAATTGCCCTCAATTACTGTCTTCATAATTCCTTTACTTAAAAAAAACAGGTTTTAACGTAGTTCCTGTAAAACTGGTCATTTCTGTACTGATTTTTGGTTGATGAATTAACAATGACTGTCTGTCTATTTGTTGTGACTGTAATGGAAGACAAGGCGAGTGCTGACCTGGCAGCTCGCTGCAGACTGTCTGTCACAGCGTTGTCCGGGAGTGTGTGTACGTATATGCGCTTTGACCCGGACAAGCGTTTGATCTTTTGATTGTGGTCGTCCGAGTGTTAGGAGGAATGAAGCACAGCTGAGAGCTGAAAATGCACTTTCATGTGCTCGCACGGTCACAGGAAGCGCTTGACTCTTGTTGATTTGATGACTTGAATGGATGCCAAGCCTGTAGTGCAGAAGTCCTCCATATTTCAGCTGAATTTCAGGTTCTGGCTGTGGGAGAGGCGGAGTTTAAGAGCTGGACAGCAGCTGCGCTCTCAAAACAAAAAGCAGGCCTTTAATGTCTTCCGGATCGTTTTCCGTATAGAAGCTTCCACCTCGTCCAAAATTGTATACGTGTAAGAGTAACAAGGAAAAGCTGTCACACGATTATAGAAAAAAATTCCAGTTGTCCAAGCCCTGAAGCATTAAGCAGCCCCAGACCACTGCTTTGTTTGATTTATGTTCTTTTTACATCACTTGTAATAAGAAACCAAAGTTTGAGGAAGTTTCACTTTCCACAGGTCAATCTATAGAATATTCTCCAAAGGTTTTAAGTATCATTCTGCTTTTTATGAGTTGGATTTTTAAAAGTAGGACAAAGCTTTGTTCTTTTTTTTGGGTCAGCAGTGGTTTTCGCCTTGGAACTTTGCTATGGGTGCCATTTTTTGACCCATTCGCTTACATAATGTTAACTCATGAGCATTGACCTTAAATGATGCCAGGAAGGCCTGCAGTTCTTTTATGACCAACTGGATGAGTTGTCACTGAGCTTTTTTTGGTCATTTTTGGAGGCCCGGAGCTTCTGGGAAAGTTCAGCAACGTTTCATTTTTCTCTGATTTTGAATAATGGCATTCTCTAGTGTTCTCATGCTACCGAAATAGTGCCATTAGCATTTCCTGACTGATCTACATTCATTACTTTTATTCTTATCTGGTCTTGAATTTTAGACTTGGAGGACCAACTTTAAACTAGATATTCGAAGTTTGGGAAATCAATTGTTTAATCCATTTGTTTGTGAACTTATTTTGGGGCTGCAAAACTGGAAAAGGGATGCAAATGCAGATTTGTGATTGGGTTTTTTGTTGTTGTTGTATTTTTGGTGTTTTTCATCCATAATTTTACATTAACCTAGCTCGAAAACCCTTTGAAAAATCATTTGGTGCGGGTGTCACAGTTGTACCTGTAATCATCCAAATCCCCTTTTGAGTCCAAACCTCAAGCAGTGCTTGGAGGCAGGACGCCAGCATTCATTTCCAACGCCTCATTGCGTTAACGGTTACGAGAGCGACCGCCGCCGCAATACAGTCGGTATTGTCGTTGCGCGGGCGGCTCGTTTAAATCCTCCCCGGGTGCAAAATGGAGTCGGCGTAGAGGAAAATGACTCGTGAGGAAGCTCGAGGCTCTCGCCGCCAAAGCGTGACATTCCCGCTGGCCCGACGAGAAACAGAACACTTAGTGATGCCGCCGCCGCGATGATGTTCTGCAAATTCCCCCGTGTTGCTTCTTTGAAATGTATTCCGCACGTCAGTCGCTAGAATTCTAAACACTTGATTCAGTTTATTCGTCGATTGTAAGCAGAGACACGTTGAGACGGTTGCTAACCAAAACTTTGGAGTGTGTTGATCATCAAGTTGTGTACTGTTATGTGACTCCGGGTTGAACTTCATTTTTTTTCTTGTTTAGAAACCTAGAGTTATATAGACATAAATTTGTGCATCCTCATGACGCCCGCGCATGAAACGTTGACATTTGATGAATTGTTTTGTTCCGTGCGAACTGTCACCACTTGCTTCTGAAAATCCTGCCTACCGGAGAGCTTTTAAGGCAAATATTTATCAGGACGCCAATTAAAGTAGCCGTGCTGTGCTCGGGCAATACACGCATTCAGTGGAAGTTGTGTATATGCATTCCTGCAGACTTATGTCACATTTGGAGGAAAATGACAGCTTCCATTTGCCCTCAAAGCAGATGTTCCGCACGGGTTGCGTGCACGTGTTGTGATTCAAGCTACAGTCATTCAGATGTGAGTCTACTGCAGTCAGTGGCTCTCAAACGTAAAAAACTACATTTTGATTTAGTTTTTTTCCATGAATATATGCATTTTTTTCAATTGAGAAGATGCTCATAGGAAAGTAAATAAGCCAAATAAAATATGATAATTTTTTAGGCATGAACAGGTCATTTGCTGTTGATTTTGGGTCACGACCTGTTCAATTTGGGACATCTGTGGGTGGCTTCCATGTGACATTTCTAGATCACTTCCTAGACATTTAGGTTGTTTCCTTTAGATTTTGATTCAATTCCAGGTGATTTACTGTTCGCTTTGGTCTGTGTTGGTCATTTGGGGCATTCATGGGTTATTCTATTGATTCAGATTCAATTATAAGTCATGGCCTGTTGATTTTGGGGCAAATCAGTTTCACTTCCCAATGATTTTTGGATCACTTACTGTTGATTTTGGAGCATTTATGGGTCACTCTGTTTTCTCTCAGGCATCTCCATGGAAACTGGTTCCCACAATAACACCATTTTTTTTTTAAATTGTGGTATTTATGAGAATTAATCCAGGTTTCTATTTGGGGAGGATGTAGATTGATTTGAAAACATGCATATCCAACAAAACAAATTCATTGCCTTCTGCTTTTCATGTTAGGCTCAATCTAGCCTCTCCATTAAATGGAAATAAACATTTGAATGTTTTCAATGAGACTAATCCTAAATTGAGTTTTAAGGCAACTTCATTGTAATGCAGAATTAAGATCCCAATTTCACGCTAGAGAGCGAAGAAAATGAAACATTTAAGAGTCACAGGCTTGTTTTCTTTCTTGAATTAACGTGCGGAACATCCCGCAAGTCAACCAATCATAGATATAGTATCCTCGTTCTTTCATTTTAGACATCCAATCATCTTGCTGTGAACTGAAATGATTTAACAACATTCCTTGAGTCATTTTCTGTTGAACTTAGTTTTTAAAATCAGTTACCTTATTTTACAAATAATCACAACAAATACTATGGCAAGGAATGAGTTAAGCCAATTCCAATATTAATGCCAATCAAATTATTTGGTCCAATGTGGTGAGGTTATCATGATATATTTCCCAAAATAGAAGGATTTTTTTCTTTGATCATGTCCTCTAACTTTAACTATCATTTTCTTCATATTATGAATGGATTTCTTAATTTTTTTTTGATCAAGATAATTCAATCCTCGTGTCCTCTAACCTTATCTATCCTATTTTTCCACATTTTGAATAGATTTCTTTCCCCCACATTCAATTCCTTGACTAATATTTCCTGGTCAAAATTCAATTTGACTCTGTTTAATCATATTTCATCGTCTATTTCCGTCAAATATGCATGGCTCCCTCTTCCAAGTCTTCCAAAGACAGCACCCACCATGGAATCTTCTACCCTGGCTACTGAACAATGACTTCCATTCAAACATGGCCACCAAAAACTTCCAAGTTGAAGTGCAGGCTTTTTGTTTTTTTCTCTCAAAGGGAAGGGGGGCTTTCGCATTCAGGGGGCTTTCCCCGCCAATTCTCCCAAGTAACCGCCCGCAAGACAGTGGACGCTCTACTTTGTGTTAGGGAATGTGCTCCCAAACCACTAATGAATCCTCCAAGCCATCCCACCAACACGCTTTGTCTCTCTCTCTCTTTCTCTCTCTTCCAACAACAGTCCACGCCTTTTCATGCTGCAGCACTCTGCTGCTCGCAGACGCCGTGATGAGCCTTTTTCCTCTTTTACGGCCGCCGTGCGTCAGAATCTTCCAACCACTCCGTTACCTGGTCGTTAGGCAGCCTGTGCGCGTGCCTACGATATCCAATGCGGCGTCCTCCCAGAGTTCCGCTGGCCACTTTGCCTTATGAGACCAGATGAGAAGTCCATTAATAGAATAGGCATGATTCGGGGGGTCAGTTCATAAAGCACTGTGCTATTCTAACCGTGGCATCATTTCAGGGTTATTAGAGTGAGGGGGTGGGGAGTCATTTATACAGGTGCCTTTAGAACAAGAGGGGGAATTTAGTACGCTTTCGTCCTCGCTCATGCTTTGCCACTGTTTCATAAAGGCGGCCTTATGGTCTCTTTAACAGTCTTTGTTTCATTTGCACCTGTAATGTCATTCAACTGTCTGGTGCAGTGTTTCTCAACCTTTTTTGAGCTGCGGCACACTTTTTGCATTGGAAAAATCTCAAGGCACACCACTATCTGAAAATCTTCCTTATATTATTTTTATTTATTTATGTCGCTTTTATTTGTTATTTTTTTTTTGTATGATTAAAATATATATATATATATATATATATATATATATATATATATATATATATATATATATATATATATATGTGTTTTTTTAATTTTAATGTTTTATTATTATTTATTAGTTATATTAATTTAAAACGATGTCACCTATATTAACATTATGAAGTCGTTCTCATTTAAATTTTATTATCAGGAATTAAATCCCACTCAAATTATTTCAAAATCAATTTTTTTCAAACCAATCTAACGTCATCACAAACAAACATAAGCTGACACGGTGGAAACTGTGAAATAACATTATAAACCCAATCCTAACACTTTCTTGGATTATTACGATGTATGATTTCTTGTAATTTCCCACGGCACACCTTAGCATCCCTCGCGGCACACTGGTTGGGAAACACTGGTCTGGTGGACACAGTAGCGCAGTCAAGTCATTTTTTTGTCTTTGCAATTTCACTTATTTCCGTCCTTTTCTGTGGAAGACATCTGAAGCTATTTGCGGAAAAACGCAATTTGTATAAATGGGTTGCCTCCACAAATTAATTGATTTACTACTGGGTTATCGGATTCATTCAATTTGTTCATTTGTTTTCCATACCGCTTATTCTCACAAGGGTGCTGAAGTCTATCCCTGCCGACGTAACTAGAAGTCCTCCTAATCTTTTACATTTTAGTTCTAGCAGTTCACAATTCATATTTTATAATAACATGGCGAAAACGGCAAAACCAGAAATGCTAAATATTTGTAGACCAAAAGCACCTCTGTGATGTGTTGCTGGGCAGATTTCACAGGCCTAGCAAAACAAGTAATGATACATTAATGAAACTTCAGCCTGCCAGCTTGCCCAGTTCTAACCGACTGGACGTCTAATGGCGTCTATCTGATAGTTGGAGGTTCATTCGTTGTCACGAATTGCGGCTCCATCTGGACTCGCGTAAAACTCCCGTGTGGCTTCAGTCGAGTCCTAATTCCTTTTAATCTGTGCATCTTTCCCTAATTAGCCAGCGTTGTGACCTTTGAACACGGGCCCTGTGAGAGATTAGCCCACATTGTGCACACTTTATGAATAAATGAACAGCACCTGCCGATAAGTCGCTCTTGCCTGCTGATGCACGGGAGGAAAGTCGGAATAAGATTGTCTATCGGCTCCTTTTAATTGGAAATCATTTCATCAAACCACCATAAAAGATGGGTATTTGGTCTCAGGGTTGCCATTTTTGTCTAAGACTGCTTTCTGCTGTCATCATAGGAGAAAAAATTACATATATGTATATATAGCTCTTATAGTCTTATATATCTGTAATTCAATTGCAGCCATTTTTTGTTAGTCTTTACAGCAGCAATCTTTCCCTGTCTCTAAGCCAAGTTCTACATATGCTTCAGTTCTTTCTTTGGGTTCTGCCTCCTTTTTCTTATCCATTCCTTCTTTTTTCACGTTCCCCCTTGAGTATGTTTTCACCACACTATCTCCCGCTCCGTGCTGTGTGCACACATAATCGATGGATACAATCTTACTTAAAGAACTCGTGCTGCCTTTGCACCACTACCATTTCCTCTGGTAGATGCACAACTACAGTGGGGCAAATAAGTATTTCGTCAACCACCAATTGTGCAAGTTATCCTACTTGAAAAGATTAGAGACCTGCAATTGTCAATATGGGTAAACCTCAACCATGAGAGACAGGATGTGGGGAAAAAAACTGAAAATTACATCACATTTTAAGTTTCTGGAGTGGCCTAGCCAGTCTCCAGATCTCAACCCAATAGAAAATCTGTGGAGGGTGTTGAAAGTCTGTGTTGCCTAACGACACCACCAAAACATCACTGTATTAGAGATCTGCATGGAGCAATGGGCCAAAATATCAGCAATAGTGTGTGAAAAGCTTGTGTTGCCAACAAAGGGTACATAACAAAGTATTGAGATGAACTTTTGGTATTGACTAAATACTTATTTTCCACCATAATTTGCAAATATATTATTTGAAAATCAAACTGTCATTTTCAGTTTTTTTCTCCACATTCTATCTCTCATGGTTGAGGTTTACCCATCTCAAATCTTTTTTCAAGTAGGATAACCTGCACAATTGGTGGTTGACTAAATACTTATTTGCCTCACTGTATATATTTTCTAATACTGTAAAAGAACAGCTTCTTGCCCTGAGTCACCCCCCCCCCCCCCCCCCCCCCCAACACTCACCCTTTCAAAGTCTCCGTGTGGGATTCGGGGGCCCATTTGATTTAGTTTCAACATCTTTCACGAGAAAAAGAAACTTGGGCAGTTTGAAAAGCAGATCTGCACATGCTCAATGGTGCCGACATAAGCTTGAGCGTTGTTATTATTCCATGCGCCAACACAGACCCCAACACCCCCACACACACTCAAAAAAGAGAAATACAGAAGCTTTTATAAGTGCTGTAATGCTGCTTCTCACCCTCTCTTCTCCCGTCGTGCATCTCGTCTCCTTTGTGTACAATTTCCTAAAATGTAAAGCAGCTCAGTTGGCGGGAAACTATTTTCTCATGGCAAAATAGAAGCGGCGAAAAGACAGAATGATGCCGAACACGCGAACCGAGAGGTGAAAGGTTAGAAAAACAACAACGGATGAACCAACCGGGAGACTTTTAGCCAGGCGTTGAGCTGAGCTCGGCGAGAGGTCGGCAATAATGAGGAGGCCTTGACGCGTGAGGGCTTCCCAGGGGAGGCAGTCGCCGGATTCAATAAGAAATAGAAATACAATTGCTTCATTTCAACATTTGGTTGTTGTTGTTTTGTTGATATGACTTGTGAAATGTGGAAGGAAAAGCCAAACAGTTTTAAGTCATTCACTGCCAAGGGGAGCAAATGAGGAAAGATAGTACATGCAAATATGTTTTATTTGGTCAGTCGCGTATAGTTTCTTACATTTATCCTAGAGGAAAAATCTTGTGTAATGGCTGCCACCATTTATGATGACCACTTCCAGGAAATATTTTACGACTAATACTTTGACCTTTTCGACCTTCTTTCACCTTTTTGGGTGATGCAAATGGCGAAGAATGGAAAGAGTTGATTGACGGGACAAGCAAGAAATGTTGTATTTTTATTATCTTTTTTCGACGCTATTATACAAAAAAAATGAAATTCTATTTTTTTTTAATTAAGCTGAAAACGTTTTACATACAGTGGTACCTCGAGATACGAGCTTAAATTGTTCCGGGACTGAGCTCGTATGTCGATTTTTCTTGTAACTCAAACTAACGTTTCCCTTAAAAATGAACTAAAAACAAATTAATTTGTTCCAACCCTCTGAAAAAACACCCAAAACAGGATATTGGAAAAACATTTTTTATTTGTTCTAATTCACCTTCTATTAACAAATTATCAAATAACTAGTGGTTTAATAGTATACTAAAAATTATTTAACAGAACTAAAATTAGACCGATTTTTGCGGAGGGTTGAGAGAGAGGGGGGATGAGGGGAAGTTCTTTTGCATGGCAGCGCGCTCGTAATATAACAAACAAATTTAAATGAACTTGGATGATGATGCAGACTTACTCAAAAATAAATTTAATCTAACCTTACACTAATTTTGTGCACTCGTATGTCGAGGTACCACTGTACACCATGACTATATTGTCATGAGCCCACCTAGAGTGAGTTGAAGCCCACCATGTAGTGTCTGACCCTTACGAGAGTAACCAACAGGGGGCTGGCCAAGAGCTTCGCCGAGCTTTTGTGAGCAAAATGGATGGGAGTGGGGGTGAAAGTGATGCGAGTCCCAGCCCCGCTGCTAATCTCCCGCACATCTGGGCACGAGTAAGCTCTTGCTCCGCCCCCCCGTCCGTGATCAGAAGGCTAAGAGTGAACATGAGCGAATGTGACAGCGAGGGCCGACCGACATGGACTTTGGGCCACACGGCCGGAAGATGCCGAGACCCAGTTGCATACCCTGGAATTTGCACGGTTCCGACAAGCGTCGAGGTAAAGAAATGCGGGTGTGTGACTTTGCGTGGGAGCCAATGGGAGCGCAGTGACCTCGCATTTCACGAGATTGCGTGTTTTCCACGGCCTTGTGTTGAGATATGCATGCAAGCGTGCATACTCTGCTGTAAATTAACCTCGTGATCCCCAATATGTGGGACTCTGGCGTGTGTTCGTATGTAGATGACAGATGCGGCGATAGTTGCGACTCAGATGACGTGTTCTCTTCTGAATTGATTAAAAAGGGGTTCATTTGCAATGCTAGCCATTCTATAGAAACCAGACATTGGGGAATTGTGAGCACTTGGGGTTACAGCTGTCCTTTTTGCGCTAAAGACAAGCTGTATTGTGCAGCATTGTCAAAATGGAGATGTTTGAATCCGATGAAGAATTTCCAAAGTACAGTAATTCCTTGATTATCGTATTTTTAGACTGTTGATTAATTAGTTTTTTTAAGTTCATAAAAATGTGTAAATCCACGCTGAAACTCCTAAGCAGAAGCCACCATTGTTACTAAGACTCGGCGGTAAAAAAAAATAGTGAGTTATTATAGGTGTGACCCTACAGTGCGATTTTTTTTTTTTAATTATCTGCATTAAATATCCCTTTTTTCATATTATGAATAGATTTCTTCCTGAAACTAGATTTCTTTTCTTTGATCAAGGTAATTCTATCCTCATATCCTGTAACCTTAACTAACCTATTTTTCATATTATGAATAGAATTATTATGTCTGGTCTGCATTAACTGCGATATTTGAGGGATTATTATAATCACTTTTTGGGAGAATGTAAAATGGGGAATTGGCGGAGGTCTTACCTATGCATTAGATTGACCTGTAGTGGTGGCTTGTTTTATAGATCCACAGGATGGACCTGTAGTAGTAGTAGTTTTAGTAGTAATGATAGTAGTTCTAGCAGTGGTAGTGGTAGTTGTAGTAGTACTAATAATACTAGTAGTACTAGTTGTAGTAGTTGTTGTAGTTGTAGTAGTACTAATAATACTAGTAGTACTAGTTGTAGTAGTTGTTGTAGTTGTAGTAGTACTAATAATACTAGTAGTACTCGTTGTAGTAGTTGTTGTAGTTGTAGTAGTACTAATAATACTAGTAGTACTAGTTGTAGTAGTACTAATAATACTAGTAGTACTAGTTGTAGTAGTTGTTGTAGTTGTAGTAGTACTAATAATACTAGTAGTACTAGTTGTAGTAGTTGTTGTTGTAGTAGTAGTTGTAGTACATTGCAATGTTGCCATTGACACTGATAGCAGCCAATGTGGTAAAATACCTTCTGTTGCACTATTTTATCATTGTGTCATTTTGCTTGAAGTTGCCCTAACAAAGCAGATGTATTTGTTTAATGGTCAAATCGGGCAGCGCTGACGACGGAATTTCTGCGCTCGCTGCGAGAAGTCAAAACGCAAAACAAATCCAGAGGCGGCCAGGCTCTCTTCTGTCCATGGCGGATCGAAGCAATCGACGGAGCGGGTTCGTCGCGGGGGCCAGCGAGGGGGCCATTAGTGGCGGCGTGATGGTGCGAAGGTGGAGAGCAGTTAGAGCAAATCCCAAAGACGGGGACACGGTAGATGAGTTGAGGGATTTGGAGGGGGTTAATCCTTGGAGAGGACTGATTGATGAAGGAAGGATGATGGGAAGGAAAGGAGGCAGAGGAGACAGAGAAGGGAATCAACTGACATTTTGCCCGTACTCCTTCGGCTAATGAGATGACATCAATCACTGAGCGGAGATCCAAACCTGGCCGACTGGTATTGGCGCGGCAGGTGGAAGCGCTTTTTTGGAGGACGTCCATGTCCTGGTGTTTGTAGTCGCCACGTAGCGATGACAACTTTCTGGCATTGTCACAATGAAAGCAGGCTGATGATGTTCTGATGAAGATGAATAACCGTGCCGACTATCAGCACACTGTGATCGGAGGGGGGGAACCGTGAGCCAAGTTGGAGATCGTGAGCTTGCTACAAATGAGTTTGTTTTGTTGGAGCGACGCATTGTTTCGCACTTGTTTTCGTTTTTTTTCAATAGGGAAGGAGAAAATGGAAATTGCAGTGGAGTGAGCAGGGCGGCGAGGTAATGTTGGGTCAGTTGGCGACGTTGGCAAGGATTTTTTGCTTGTTTTTTTGAAAGGACGCATTTGAAAGCCCCTTTTAACAATAATATTTATGTGGTATCTGTCAAAATGTGTCCTTTTATCGAGATTAGATGTGTTTATGGATAGGAAGATTGAAGACTGTAGTGACTGTTGATTTTTGTCATTAGCATTTGCCATGATGTTTTCTCAAATTGAGGCTTGGAAGTCCCTCAGCATGACATCCAGTCCAATTTTATCTTGAATATCAGCCCAATTTGTACATGTCCATTCCGTTATCTCTGGGCTATTATATGTGCTTCCACTATTCTCGACCAATCAGGACTCAGCATGCATAGTAGATTCTGTTTGCCTGCTCACTATCCAATCACAAATAAGCAGAACAATCTTCCCGAAGCTTACTTAAATGTGTCTAAAAAAATGAATCCCATTGATTTAATTGAGTAATTTTGGTTGTGATTGCCTTAGTGTTATTTTGTTTAATTATTGGTGGACATTTTCACTTTGTTCTGCGGTTTTGAATGAAAAGCAGGCAAGTAGTTAGCGTGTCGGCCTCACAGTTCGGCGAAAAAGTTTGGACAGCACCGCTGCAGATTTGTAACCACGGTAAACACAATTTAGCTTCAAGTGCTCTATTGCTTTCCAGGATGAATTGTCCATTGTCAGGTTTGTAGCTCGGATGCGACTTTTAGAAAATGCGTTACCCTAAATAAGCGAGTGACCTTGTACGCCACGGTGACTGTCATTGGCCGACAGCGTAACAATGCGCGTTAAATCTCGAAGGTCAACGCCGTGGCGCTGATGCAGCGTTTTTCACCGGGCGACGTCTCGGCGGGAGCCGGAGATCATCACTTACCTCCTCTCCGGGACTGACGACTTCCAGCGTGGCGGAGAAAGCACTTTGCGATATGGCGTCGTCTCTAATGCGTTGGGAGACTGTGTGAAGAATTGTAAATTAGCCAGCGCCGTTTTATACACTCCATAAACACGCCGGGTTGCCGTCGCCGCCACCACCGCTGCCACAGCTACTCTTCATGCATTTTACAAATACTGCAGCTGTTGTTAAAGTCTAGGTGGATTTTCAGGGCTTTTGTTTATTTGTTTGAGGAAAATAGCAGGGCAAAACACTTAAAAAGCTCAGCAGTCGGAAAATAGGCGGGTTATTAGCGGGTTTAGCACGTCAGCCACAGATTCTGAGTGGATTTTTAGAAAAAAATGTCTGTTAGGTTCATTGAAGATTGGATTAGGAGCATCCAAATGTTTCTTCCGGGGGCCGATTTCAGAAAATAAACTAAAAATTCAAGGGCCTTGAAAGGTTTCCTCAAATATTAGACCGTATTATTTTCTATCGTCGTCAATAACAGCCAATGTGTTAAAAAAATGTGCTCTTCCTCTGGCCAATTAGAGGTTCTATCCACCATTTGAATTGGGAGGATTGGCTGTTTCAGTTTAATTAAAGTTTTAATATGAAATAGGTATTTTTCAAATTGCAGTGTATTAAGAATTTATATGAATTTGCATTTATAAAGGCCCTTGGAGTTTGACTCTCTGCCCTAAATTCTCAATAGGTGTGAATGTGAGATGTTTTGATGATGAGGCTGATGATGTGATCATTGTGCAAAGTATCTGCAGTTCTAGTAAGAGGGGGAACAAAATACTTTATCCTTGAAAAATATTTTTTTACAAATGTATCAACAGTCAGATTTTCTTTGTTTGCCTTGAATATATTTTATCATGTGACCATTTTTCTTTTGATTGACCAGTATTTAATAGAAATGACAGTGGTTCTTTACATATGGCACTTTTCAATGGAGTTGCAATTTTGCTACTATGATTATTTAAGTCTTAAAATAACTGCAACACGCTTGTAACATAACATAAACTAATTTAAATGAACTTGAATTACGATGCAGACACACACAAAATTTTACTCGTATCTCAAATTGCTCGTATGTCGGGGCACTTGTATGTAATTGAGAAAATATCTTTGAGAAATACTTCTAAAAATACTAAAATCATTTGTTTTCCTTCCACTTCTTGAAAGACAAATGACATATTTCTACAGTCATGTAAAAGGACTTGGGACTCTTTCATTTATTCATTCATCTGCTGTACCGCTTATCCTCACAAGGGTCCATTTCCCTTGATTTTAGCAGTAGTGGTTCAATTAATAAGTTAGATCTCTTGTTTCCAGACCCCCATTGTGGTATAAATATTACAGTCATGCATTTTTTTTACCATCAAGGTAGTATTTTGCCTATCGATGCAAGAGAATACGCAATTTCATATTCAGCTTGAATGAATATTTTCAGGTTCCACCATTTTTCCTCTGACTGGTTGCCTCATCCAGAGGCGCTAACAAGCTACTTTTAGTTCTATTATTGATACACGGGTTCCTAGACGGCGCTTCTCAGTGTCCTGCTATCAAAACATAAAAGCAGCAGAGCATGAAGAGTCTAAAGGAGGCGTCCGTATTTCTTCGTATTATGAATCTTGATGAGGAGGGGAGGGGCTTCTCTAGCAGATGCCTTCCATCTTTGAATCCGCTCAACTAGTTATTCCCTTTACCTCCTCATTCGCGCTTGATCGAAACGGGGTGCTGATGAATACAGAACATTATGGAAGCTGCTGAAATCAACTGCTATTATTAGTATTATTATTTTTTTTTTGCAGAACGTATATGATCTATTCACTGTCGTCAAACCACTCCCGTTTGTTTTTCACGGCCTCAACAACACAACAGGATAAAAACCTCATTTACTTGTAGTGGTGGTAGTAGTAGTAATAGTAGTAATAGTAATAGTTTTAATAGTACTTGTAGTAGTACCTGTGGTAGTCCTTGTGGTAGTCCTTGTGGTTGTACTTGCGGTAGTACTTGCCATAGTACTTGCCGTAGTACTTGCCCTAGTACTCGCCGTAGTACTTGCCGTAGTACTCGCCGTAGTACTCGCTGTAGTACTCGCCGTAGTACTTGCCGTAATACTCGCCGTAGTACTTGCCGTAATACTTGCCGTAATACTTGCCGTAATACTTGCCGTAGTACTTGCCGTAGTACTTGCCGTAGTACTTGCCGTAGTATTTGCCGTAGTACTCGCGGTAGTACTTGCGGTATTACTTGCGGTAGTACTTGCAGTAGTACATTTTCTTCTGCATTTGTAACTTGCGACCATTTTGGGAAGAGACACCGGTGCTGGCCAATACATAACATGATTTTTAAATGCTGTATTGGGTCGCCTTCAAATCCTAGTATGGGTATGGATGTGACTTTTTTTTACCGTTGCAGTTTTTGGCAAATAAAATAAAAAGGTATAGGGGCTTTTTCTGGTGGATGCAGATCTTCTTGTTTAATCTTCCCCTCTTTTTCTATAAAGCCAAACTCCTCTATCCATTCTGGTTCAGGAAGGCTCATGTGGGGCCCCTGCCAAGACCACCAGTACCAGCTGTGACCCGCAGTATTAAGCAGATGAGCTATAATACTCTTACATTTGTTGCGCACACGCTTAGCAGCGCTGCACTTTTAAGTCCGTTTAGCCTCACGTTCACGGCTTTTCGCTCGGCGGCGCGTTGCTCGTTGCTCTTTTGACATCATTTTAACGTGTATGTAAATAAAGCAATGACATTAAAATAATCCCAATAGATTTCAGATGTAGGCCATGTTGGAAATAGGAATGTGAGCTCATATTTGGTTGAAATTTGGTCTCCAGAAGTCGGCAAAGGTTTTTGGATGAAGTTTTGGAAAAAGCAAAAATGGGTGGAGAAAGACAGAGTGACGACGATGTCGTCACGTAAAACTGACCTTTCTGCTCAGATGAAATGTTTTTGGCCGAGAATGTCATGAAAAAGCTGTTTATGTGATGAGTACTTGCTGTGACAATGTGAAATGTTACACTGCTTGCACACCTTTTGACTCTTTCAAGAATAGTTATTTTGCCATCAGGAGCACCTTTTCATTGCTTTGTTTGGTATTTTTGAAAAGGCGTTGTTAAAATGTTTAAGGTGTCTTCAAAGCAAAACTAATTGGTTTTAGGTCACTAGTAGGTTGTTCAATTTTTGACTCCAAAATAGTAATTTGTGTGATGATCCATAGCTGATTGCTATCATTGCTATAACTCAAATGCTTGACACCAACCATATGTATACATCTACATCTATGTGTATGTAGATATGTATATATATATCTATATACATACATATATATATATATATATACATGAATACATATACATATGTATATATACACATAGATACATATACATATATATACACATATATATATATATATATATATATATATATATATATATATATACACGTGTATACATATACACATACAGATACATATATATATACATATACACATACATATATACATATATACACACATACATATATATACATATATACACATATACATGTACATATATATACATATATACACATGTACATATACATATATTACATATACACATATACATATACATATACATATATATACACTGTACATATATATACATATATATACACATACATACACATATATACACACATATACATGTGTATATATGTGTATGAAATATATATATTTCAGCAGCCTCTTATTTGGTTATATATTTCTTTATTTAAACTTATTTATTCATCTAAAATGTATTTTCCCCTATTCTCACGCTCTTGCTACTGTGACAATGAAATTTCCCGAATATGGCATCAAATCAAAAGCTTTTATTGTCACTATAGACAGCTGTGTATAACAAAATTGGTGGTGCTACTCCACAAAGTGTGTTTTCCCAGTAACAACATAAATAAGTTATATAAAAATATAAAAAGTCACATACAGGCAAGGTAAATTCTAAAATATTGCACATTGTTATTGCACACCCCGAAGTTATTGCACAGAAGGGATTGTGTGTCGTCCTGATGAATAAAGTAATTTAATCGAAACAGAATATGGTGCAACCATTATCTTTAAATTTGAGTTTCATCTCAGTGTATTTTATTTTTGGCGAGACTCATTTTTCACAACATCACCACTATTTTTATGACAACTAGCAAGCATAAATGTCTGTTATTTTTAAAACGTGCAAAGAAAATATCTCAAATGGCCTACTTTGGAGCTAAAACCTGTGGCGCCATCCCAACTAGTTTGATGACATGAGACCGCTGGATGCTTTGTACACAAACGGGCGTAAAAATGCAAGAAACTTCACAAGAACTTGAAGTCAATGAGGCATGGCAGCGCACGCCACGCTAATGAACGAGTAAAAAGACTGGCAGCATCTTTCCTCTCACACTCTGGAGTTTTCAAACCATTAATTCCGAGCAGGGAGCATCGTCTCCCTCATCTTCCTCCCTCGCTGTGTAACGGGTGCGTCCCTCAAGGCTTTTTTTTTTGTAACGCCACGGGGGACGGAAAAGGGGGAGACGGAGGGGGGAACCCACGTGGCGCTCAGCCGGATTCTTTTCTAGCTTCACGTTGATTGATCGCGAGGACCCGTTGATACGCTCGTAGGGATAAAAAGTTGTTCGGCCGCAGGCGGGTAAAAATGTCCACGACGCTTTGATTTAGGCGTCCTGTTTCGCCGCTGGGGAGAGATATACGACGTGAGGTTTCACGTCCTGTGTGTCCCCTGGGGGGGGATATGGGAAAGTCACTTGGTCTGGGTGTTGGAAAAGTCTTCTATCTCAACTTTTTTAAGCCGGCAAAAAGCTTGTTTAAGCATTTCATTGATGGTTCTTATATGTGTTATTTTTGTGTCCATTATTGTCCGTAAAGGAGAGTCGCGAGTTAAAAGAAGCAGATATGTTGAAGTCATTTTTCATAATTGGCTTGTTGCATATATGTAATTTCTTGGAACATTGTTATATTTGCTTCTTTTCTAACACATTTGGTTTTTGACCAAATACTTTATTTGGAAGTTTTTATTGGTTTTGTGGATTAGAAGTGTCCAACACAAATCGATATTTAACTCATTGAATTCCAATGACTGCTCTCGATGTCTACCCCGGGGTAGGCTGGGGTCACTCGATCTCTGCCAGGTCTAAGTCACAATTAATTGGACGATTTAATAAATTAGAACTTTATTTCATCCCGTATTCGGGGAAATTCCCTTGGTTGCAGTAGCAAGCACAGACACAGAAGACATTGTAGACCTAGGTAAATAAAACTGGAGCCACACACATCGGAAGTCCACAAGGTGGGGACCTTCTGCAGACTGAGACATAGGTTAAATATGCAGAATCACTCTTTAAAGCTTAGCACTATCAAATGGCAGGGAAACTAGTCTACAACCATTCATTGACTAATTGACCACTACAAATTGCCTGAAATTTCTATACATTTTATTTTAGCCCGAAAAAACTTTTACTGTCCTGACTCACAGTTTTTTACCTAGGTCTACAATGTCTTGTGTGTCTTGTGTATTTCTTTGCTACTGCAACCAAGAAATTTCCCGAATACTGGATGAAATAAAGTTCTAACCTAACAATATGAACAGATCTAGCTCTCGGGCCTCGAGTTTGACGCCGACCTCTTGCATTTTTAACGTAACATGCATTTTCTACGTTTTTTTAAGCTCATTGCAAAATTGTTTTTCCCCTTGGCAGATCCATCCGTTCATCACAGACAGAAGACGGTGGTGAGCGACATGTGCTACCCGACAGAGATTTCCAGCCTGATGGACTTCGGCTCCCCTGACTGCTCGCTGGGCAAAGGTACGAGTTTCCCTCTAGTTAAATTGAACGGGCCTGAGAGGCGTTGCCTAGGCGACCACGCGCACAGGGATTTATCAGAGTAGTTAGAAGAGACAGGAGGGAGGTTAAATAAGAGAGCAAAGGTTTGCGCTGACCACCTTACGTACACATCCAGGCAGCCTTTGAATGTGGGAGGGCAACATGCGACAAAAGCATTTCCAGGGTATTTTCGAATGGAGTCGGATCAGAAAAGAGTTTTCCTGAATACAGAGGGTTACAATGTCCTCGACCTATGAGGTTAGAGTATTTATCTGTGTTTGTGCCTCAAAGTATCTTTGCCTTTTTTAACCACAGTTTTTCCACGTTATTGGACAAAAGAGGAAATCAGGACCTTCAAAGTTTATTCAATTTTAGATTACGTCGCCAGCCTAGGATTCGCTGTATTCATAGATGAGTTTTTTTGGGGTGGGGGGTGGAAATAATTGGGGTGTCCAGTCTGTGATTATTGTGTAAATGCTCTGCAAAGAGAAACCGTCATGTACCATCAGTCACACGTACATAAACCCTTTGTATCCATTTTTTTAAAAATGTCAAGTGAGATTTTAGACCCCATTTTTTCCCCCAGATTCAAAACTATAAACGGGCTGTGCAATAGTAATCGCAAAGATGTGATGAATTCACATTTTTTTGTACATATATATTCAGACTAACGTGATGGGAACAGTATTGCTAGTATCCAATAGCATAAAAGCGATTGACAAAAAAAAAAGGATCATCAATCTGTTGTAGCTATGACAACCCAGCATGACCTACGCTAGTTCATTGTAATGTTGTCATTGCAAAGTGAGCTGGCCAATGAAAAACATTACAGTCTTGCCATTTATTCCTGAAGGGAAAACATCAATACGAATCATAATCTGGCAAACAGCAGGGAAAAAAAAAGCTTCACACTCGTGTCAGGGCTAAGAAGAGAGTCAATACAGAGGCTAGCATCCTGTCGTTGTCACGGAAACACTTTCAATTATCTCTTCTCACCATTTGCCTCTTTGGCCAAATAGAAAACAGGTGTTTGTCTGTCTTTTCCCATGATCAAAAGTGGCTGGTTCTTCTCAAAAAGTGATGTTTCGGTTTGTTTCCAGCACTTTTCGGAGAATATGGCGGCTCCGTTAATAACGCAGACTGACAGTTCAACTGTGTGTGTGTTTTTTAAAGCCTTCCGCTGGCTTTTAAAAGCAAGCGCGGCCAATGAATGGCACGGCAGCGTTAAGCCGCGGAAAGAAAAATGACGACGAGAGATGTAGCGGCTCAAGAGACGTCGGGATGAAAGCCATGAGGGTGAGATAGAGCACTGGGGTGCTGGAGGTCAGTCGGAGCTTTTAGAAGAAAAGATACGCCGTCCCCTTTAATGAATTTGGGTAGAGTTATTGCAGCAATTTGCAGTGGGTGTTAAAAAGCCCTAAGGGGGCAACATCATATGGAAAATTGACTTTTTAATGGCTTGTATACAAATAGTGGGGTCTCGGGAGTGCTCGCCCACCCATTAGGCTGAAACATTTGTGTTGGCTGGTGCTGCAAATGCACATGGTTGTAATGGAATACTGTCTTTGCAATTTGAAAGGATGTTGTTATTGGTTTGTTTTTACAGCCCAGGCTGTGCTTTGGCCAAATGAAGGAAATAACGAAGAAATAAGACTTGCTTTTTAACACTCTTCTATGAAGGTTCCAACTAACCTTTGCTTCCATCATTGATGGGATTTTGTGGTGTCTCCAAAAGCCTTAGCCTGTGACATTTCAATGTGCTAATTGAAATTATTGTATTTTAAAAAGGCATTGCTTTTTATGGAGTAAATAGAAGTAGTAATAGTAGTAGTGGTGGTGGTGGGGGTTGGGGTTTGGTGGTGGTAGTGGTGGTGGTAGTACTTGTGGTAGTGGTGGTGGTGATAGTAGTACTTGTAGTAGTGGTGGTGGTGGTGGTGGTAGTAGTACTTGTAGTTGTACTTGCATTAGTAGTACTAGCATTAGTAGTACTTGAATTAGTAGTAGTAGTACTTGTAGTAGTAGTAGTACTTGCATTAGTAGTAGTGGTTTTTGTAGTAGTAGTAGTGGTAGTACTTTTAGTAGTAGTGCTTTTTGTAGTAGTAGTAGTAGTAGTAGTAGTACTTTTTGTAGTAGTGCTTTTTGTAGTAGTAGTAGTAGTAGTAGTACTTTTTGTAGTAGTGCTTTTTGTAGTAGTAGTACTTTTAGTAGTAGTGCTTTTTGTAGTAGTAGTAGTAGTAGTAGTAGTGCTTTTTGTAGTAGTAGTAGTAGTAGTAGTAGTGCTTTTTGTAGTAGTAGTACTTTTAGTAGTAGTGCTTTTTGTAGTAGTACTTGTAGTAGTAGTACTTTTTGTAGTAGTAAGAGTTTTTGTTTTTTAATTTGACTTTTGGAAACCTGTAGGAACCCAGAAAAAAATGGTAGAAAAAAAATGCATTTGTCATGTGATTGTCACAATGTTGATAGGGACTTTCCGTTGAACTGGTTCGTCGTTGAGAAATTACGCTTTACAGCCAACAGGGGTTGTCAGTGTGCTTCTGACTCACCTGATGTCACCTGAGCCCTCAGGTGCGCTTTCCCCTCCCCCTTTTTACTCCCAGAGGAGCTGGGGGAGGGTGACTCACTGGGTGTGTCACTCCAAACAGACGTAGAGCGAGAAGGACGCTCTCGGGGATAGCTTCCTGGTTACCTGCTCGGTTCTGGGGCGGGGCCCTCACCAGGGTGGCGCGCGTCGCTCACCGCGCACTCGGCGTCGCCTTGGGCTTGCTATGAGAGCTCGCGTCGACGGGTCCCATCGTGGAGCCCAGCCCAGACGGGGCCCACGCGGCCATGAGGTCTGACGGGGAGGAAGGGAAGCCCGGTGAGTAGAGAGCCAATGCCAAGTGGCCATTTTTACGGCCTTGTTGTTGCTCGGCGCCAGCGTGAGTGAGTTCAAGTTCATAGTGTCAAGTCTGAGTGTAGTGCCAGTGTGCTTTTTTTGTTATGACGTTGGAGGTCAAACTATTGCGTGGGTTTAATTTGAGCCCCCGCGGCTGTCATTGAAGTGGCTTTCGACTCGACGGTAACATGATCGTGCCGCTATATTTTGCTTTTTGCTTCTCTTGGTCTCCTTTCAAGGAAAAACCCGCATGGCCAATTGATTTTATCAGAATGTGCCCATAAATGGCTACGAACAAACAAATGATAAGACAAGCTGGCTATGTTTTTTTTTAAAGCAAACGTATTACAATATGGTTCCTTATTTTGCCGGGGTTTCATATTTTAGGACAAATATTGTTTAATTTACTTTAAATACTATACATAAATTACCATGTCGTCATGGCCATGGAAGTTATTTCACTGCATTTTCTCTATTAGAATGAATTGTGTTTCATTTCAGTAAGCTTATTTTCAAATAAGTTCACTAGTTTAGTTTATAGTTTATGATTTCAGCTTTTAAAATAGGTTCACTGTTACGAAAATTAACAAGTTTCAACTTTTGTTTCCTTTCATTATGCCAGTACATAACTTTAGAGTACTTGGATTTCCCCGTGTGCCTATTATTGACACATTTAAAATACATTGATCTATTTCTTTAAATCAAAATTGTAACTGAAAGTTATTTTCCCCCAAATCCACAAAATTCTGGAATAAGCATTGATAAACTCTTCAAAAGCGGCTTCCATGGATGAATTACCCCCCAAAAGACATGCAATGAACCCATTGGTCATTCGGGTCCTTATGAGATCACCTCCTGTAAATCTTTTAATCATTTCCAATTGATGTTTTGGGCCTTTCCTTTTGATTTGAGGGCATTTTCCAGTTCAATTTATGTGACTTTCTCTTAGTTTATGGGGCATTTTGTCTGGGGTGACGGGTGGAATTTTGATGGGTGTATATGGCTCTCCGCTTTATACTTTTGAATTGAATAATCTTTGAAAATATGAATTGTTTCTCAGGTTTGATAACGCTGATCTAGGCCTGTCATTTTTAATAATTATGGATTGGTTTTGTGTAGTGGAGATGTAGTCTGACCTCCCTGTTATCCTTTTCTGACGGCCTAGATACGCTCCTGTATGGACGAGCAACTTGCTTATCTGTTAATCTGTCACAATAGACTGAAAGCATAACACGCACAAGTATGCTGATATGTGGATATTGTGCGGAAAAAAGATCGGGAGTAAACACGCTGGTGTCATTTCTCCTCGGATCACACGCTCATATTTGATACATTTCATTTGGAGTTTAATAACACAATGGCTTCCATCGATGATCATTGCATTGAAAGAGTTGGCTGTGTAAATCCCGGCTGTTTTGGTGGTGTTTTTTGTTGTTGTTGTTGTTGTTGTCTACAGTCACGATCTCAAATTCCAGACGAATACCTTTTCGAGGCGGTTTTCACACGTAGAAATAGCAGACGGTATGCTAAAAAAAAAAAAATGATGGGACCCCACGTAGAGCAAGGCGCCACTCCGCCATTTACGCTCTTTGTCCTCGTTAATATTTCACGTAGTCGCTGCGATGAAATCCGAGGACTAGTTTTGCGTCTATAAATGAATGGCGTGTTGAAACCCTCTCATTAAATATCTTTGATAATGTCTCCATGGCGGATCATTGTGCTGCGTAGACCACACGCTAGTTCATATTTAAAAGTGTGTATTGTGTACGTGGCTTTTATCAGTCCCGTGAAATGTGGCACTCTCATAATTTTATGAATTCTCTCTCAACGTAAGAATAATCCGGCATTAAAAAAGGACATCAGTTTCAACAGGCGACTGAGAGGTCATTGCTTGTTCTATGTCCTGTGCTTGTGTGGGTTTTCTATGGGTACTCCGTAGGTTAAATCATTTTTAATTCATATGAACTTGCTTCTGTTTTTCCTATTCGAGAAACTAGGTGCATTTAGTCCTCGTTTTTTGCAGATAATGTTGACAAAACATGGCCGTGAAGTAGGAACAGCCCTATTTTTACTACTTACCATAGTATATATACTCTTGATTGAATGTTTCACTCAACTGCGTGATCAAAACAATTTAATTAATTACATTTTTAATTGAAGTAAAGCTTGCGCTCTTTATTTTCATTAACAGTTGCCTTCTACTCTTAAAAAAAAAAGCTTACACTAGTATGCATTTGCAACCCTGCTACTGTGATCATACCAAATATTTTAAATCTCAATTAAATTGTACGGTATACCATTTTTTTTTTATCATTTACCGATTATTTGTGAACAGAAAAACAGATAAGAGAAATGTCCCCTATGTGTATGTACCGTCTGAGTATGTGGGCGGAGTTAGAAAGCAAAACATGTTATCAGAAATGCCATAAATTGAAAATGTAGTCGTCAAATCTAATGTTCCCCCCACATAAATCCAGCAAATTGTTTCCCATCGAAAGTCCCCTTGTCATCTAGCGCCATGCTTTACGGTGACATGGCGCGACGCCGCCACGAGATACGTCTGAACGAGTGGCGGCGGCGGCGTCCTTGGACGTAGGCGCGTGTGGTGAACGTGTGAATCAATTTCAGCTATATCTGCGCCTGTCATCCTGGCGCTAGGCTCTCTCGTAACACAAGCCCACTGGCAATTCATTAGCCCTTCCCCCATAGACGCTAAAACGGTAAATAAGATCCGGATGTCTACTGAAAGTTACGCCGTGGAAAAGCTGCCCCTGAGCAAGAGCCTACTTTTGATTGACACTTCTCCAAAGGTCACGCGGGGAAACGTTTCCAATCATCATGCATTCACATCGTTTAAGTGTTGAAGAGACTTCACATCCTCTAATGAAAATAGATGGACAGCGTCCTCGTTTGAAGAAAAGTGGGAATGCAGTAATCCCTCGAATATCACGTCCTCCGCTTGCTATTCGGACTGAAATAAATTTAAAAAATGATCACGAGGTTCCATGCGCTTGAATGAAACATTTAATCGAGAGTATATAGTATGGTATGTAGTTCCTATAGGGGTGACCCTACTTTTTCAGTTATTGCGGCTATGTCTGTTCTACATTAACCGCGATAATTGAGGGATTACTGTAACTGTGGTATTTTCCGGGCTGTAAATCTGTTGTTGTTTTTACTTTTAGAGTTGGCTGGGCTTTTCGCAAATAATACTAAAGACTTGAATCGATTCTGTTTCGATTTGGAGTAAGATTTGGAATCAGCTAAATAAGTTATGTTGTGTTTTTTAGGCTAAAGTTAGTGTAACGATGCCAGTTAAGCTTGTTGTTCTCAATGTTAGTGTTAAAACTATCCCATTCAATGGACTTAATTACATCAGTGCAACATACATTGAATGTTTTTAAAAATACATTTTTACTATGATTTTTAAGGATTTGGTGTCTAACAGTGAAAACTGTCTGCCAATTCCTTTTTTAGTCTCTCATGCCCTGCAATTGGCTGGCACCCATTACAGCGTAGTTAGCTGGGATAGACTCCAGCACCCCTAGGGGAATGTCTACGCATCGATCCTCAGTCCTATTTCTATCATTTTGCTTATCTCAGGGCAGATTGATGACATGAACTAAATGTCCTCTTATTGTGGGTTACGAATTAGCCTGGTGGTCGTAGTTCATTTTGGTAGGTGTTTTTTTAATGTAAATTTCCACTGCGCTCCATGTACACAAAATAGTGGCTCATTTACTGACTTTAAGGGGAGCCAATGACTCGATAGACAACAGCTAATAGATGCGTCGATCTTTTGAAACCATCAGATAGCATTTGCGATAAGTTCAAGCGTTTGTTACGCGAGGTGACTACCAAACTGGCCTGAGTTATTCCGCCACACGCCGGTTTCAATCGCCCGAGACTCGTCTGTTGCCCTGACGATGCGTTTAATCGAGAGCCCAGAGTCTGATCTTCCCAGTGTAATTAGATGGAGGGAGGAGGGGGCTTCGAGCTCAGCCAACCGCTGCTCCTCTTGTAATACACTGCAGAAATAGCAATGCTGAGTGTACACTTGCCTAACTTTTGCACAGTTGACCAAGACGTCACATTTTTTAAGAGGGTAAAAATACTAAATATAATTCACACCCATTATCTTTCTGTGCACCCGATTTTATTTTCAGAGCAAATTCCAGTTGCTCAACGTCCGTGTGTGGTTCTTATCATCTTCCTCGTTTGTCGCTAGTTTTGGAACCGGCAGAAACATGTTTGTTATCTATCACCGACAATAAGATCATGTTTTAAGGCACAGGTGGCAAAGTGGCGGCCCGGGGGCCAAATATGGCTCGACGCATCATTTTGTGCGGTCCGAGAAAGTCATGAGTGCCGACTTTCTGTTTTATGATTAACTTTCAATGAAGATTATCCCCTTTTTAAATCAATTGTTTTAGATCTATAACAAACTTAATATTTAGGGATTTTGGTTTCTAGTTTCTAGTTCTTTTCATTCAATTTTTTTAAGTGGTAACTAAATATCTTATCTAAAATGTTTCCTTTTTATATAAAAAAACAAAAGGTTATAACATATGATAGATCAGATAATATTTTCCATATTTTCAGATTTTAAAAACAGATACATTTAATAAAATTCCACTACAAGAGAATATTTGCTATTTAGAGGCTGAAAGAGAAGATTTGTACTCATTTTAATGTCCAAAAAATATCTCTCCATGATCTTAAAAATTCAGAAATTGATTAATTTTGGCAGCCTAATTGGAAGAAATAACAGCCCTCCAAGTCTTTTAATCATTTGTTTTTCATTTCAAAAGCAAACGTTTTTTATGATGTTCAATATTAAAGTGGAAAACAGAAAATACATATATTTATTTTTACATTTTACAAAATGTTGTTTTAAACTAAAAACTCAAAAAGCAAAAAAAATGCATTAAAAATTGCAATTATGTATTTAAACTGGGAAAAATCAGGAAATATAGTATACTATAAACTTCATTTGAACTTGATACTAAGGGAGAAAGTCAGCACTCGTGATTTAATTTCTCGGGCCGCATAAAATGATGCAGCGGGCCCGATTTGGCCCCCGGACCTTCATTTTCACACCAGTGGTTTAAGGGGACATTCAGGCAATTGAATGGCAGCTAATCAGACATCAAACCCTTGTTGATTCCGAGAAAGGCCCGACGAACTTAAGGCGTCTGCTCGATTTCAACCTCTTTTTAAACCGGCAAAAGCCGACTGTTGTGGGAGCAAATTGCCAGGGTAAAAATCCCACTTAACACACCGAACAACAAAAGAAGATCGCTCACGATCTTGCAGGCAATTCTCGACTTGAAGTAATTACGTCACCTTACTTAAATGGAATGTGCAGCACTGAGATGATTGCTCTTATCGCCGCCATTTTCAGACTTTCCCCCCTGTTTGTTTGATGAAGCGCTGGTTCCTATCAGCTAATTGCCACATTAGTCCTTTTCAGCCTTTTTGCACGCAAGCGGAACATTCGGCTTATTCTTGCCGCTTGTACTTTCAATTCGTCGACGTCCACACGTTGGAGGATTACGAGGAGTTACTTATTTTTAACCGTCTTGTAATTCACCGCAAACACGTGCCGTTTATTGGAATAAAGCGGCAAGAGAACCTCCCTCGAGCTTCTCTTTGGTCGTCGTGGCGACTGTCAAACGAGCGCTAATCCCGCCGATTAGAATTGCTTTGATTCCAATTCTTCACATTGAGATATTTCTGTTTCCCGCGTGCAGGATAAATAAAACACCGTCAAGTTGGGATTTTTCTTTTTTCCGTAAAGAAATGACAGTCCTTATCGCCGTCCCTTGCTTTGAACGCTGTCGCCGCCGCCGCGTTTGTTTCAGGCCGAAAAGCCGATAAACCGGAACGGGCGGGAGGGAGGCCTTCCGTATAGTCAACTCCAAAGAAGATGTCGGATAGAACCTGCTTTGCAATGGCAGCGTACAGCTGCGCCCACAAATCAGCTTGCGTCTTATTGATGGAACGATTCCAATGTGCTTATTATATGTCATCCATGAGGCAATTGCTGACATACACATTCACATACATATATATACACATACTACACATAAACATACATATATACACATACTACACATACACATACATATATACACATACTACACATACACATACATATATATACACATACTACACATAAACATACATATATACACATACTACACATACACATACATATATACACATACTACACATACACATACATATATACACACTACACATACACATACATATATACACATACTACACATACATATATACACATACTACACATACATATATACACATACTACACATACATATATACACATACTACACATACATATATACACATACTACACATACATATATACACATACTACACATACATATATACACATACTACACATACATATATACACATACTACACATACACATACATATATACACATACTACACATACACATACATATATACACATACTACACATACACATACATATATACACATACTACACATACACATACATATATACACATACTACACATACACATACATATATACACATACTACACATACACATACATATATACACATACTACCCATACACATACATATATACACATACTACCCATACACATATACACACATACTACCCATACACATATACACATACTACACATACACATATACACATACTACACATACATATATACACATACTACACATACATATATACATACATATACACATACACATATACTCAAATTACTTGTATGTCGGGGTACTTTGAAAACAATGAGCAACCCTTTCCAACCATTTTGTGACAAGCCCCAGACCTAAACAGCAAGTCAATCCATTTATTTACTTATTTATTTATTTTTAACTGCCCATTGCATTTCTTCATTCCATTTTAGTGGAGCGGCTTTCATCAATCAAGTCCTGCGATAGTAACTAGCAATTCCCTTTCGCATCAGCGCAATCTGTTTTCCAGGGACTAAAAACGTATGCCCCGCCTTTCCTCCACGCCAGCCGCTTTGCCACTTTGCTCACTCTTTTCCAGGCGCGTGCGGTCTTATCGCCGGGCGTGAAGGCGCTTTGATGGACATTTTAATAAGACGACGGGTCCAGAGGTTAATTGAACGGGCCTTCTAACGAATAAGGAGGCAGTCTCAATGGCCGCCGTCAAATCACCCTCGAAATACAAACAGTGATACGTATTCAACTTTCACTCTTTCATGCACCAATTATTATTATTTTTAACCCTCGGCTGCCATCGACAGCACGAGACGTCCTATTTATTTTGACTGGGAGGTCAGATTCATCTTTATTTTCTATTATCTATTATAAGATTTGAAAGAAACTTTTTTTTGGGTGGTGTGGGTAACTCAGGGATTTCTCGCCTGGCCCCCCAGAGACCCTAGCAACGCCTCTGGGAATGAGTTAAAGAGCAGGCTGAAGTAAATGCAATGAAAACAGCCACTCAGCAAATAAAGGCCATCCTGCAGGTAAACACATCAGCAAATGGATTTTGCCTGCAGCAGGGAGGCCTACTTTGCAGCTTGTAATGCGCCCCCTTTTTTAATTTAAACACTTCTTCTCTGCTTTGCACTACTTTGCATTTTCTGGTCAACTCAGCTCAAACTATTCGACAGATTTTTCGTTTTAGCCGGCTAGGGTGTCCGATCTAGCAATTGGTTCTTTCGATCTCTAACGTCGATGGCAAGAAACCTTAAAATCCGTCAAAAGCATCTGGCAAACAGTTTGCATGAATGTGGCCCACCAAACAAGATTTTGACCCCCGTTTTGCAGCCTCTGCAGTGGCAATTGTAAGCCCGCCTATTTGCACTTTGAATCCGTCAAAGCGGGGGGTTGCTTTTGCTACACCTTGTCAAACTTGTTTGTGTGCCAGTTTTGCCTCGAGGCAAAAAAAGGGAGCATTCAGCCAGCCCTGGGTTGAAGCAGTGGGGCACTCCTAACCTGTGGTGGCAATCATGTGATGTACGAATTCAGTTGTAAATGTTGACAAAATCTCGTATTTTTGCAGTATTATTGCACGAGGAGGTGGCCCATCTTCAGGAAGAGGTGCACCTGTTGCGGCAGATGAAGGAGATGCTGGGAAAAGACCTACAGGAGGAGTCGCGAGGAGGGGGCAGCGCGGGCCTGCTCTCCGCCGCCGACCTCCACGTCCAGCTGGTCGACAAGGAGCAGGAACTGGACCGTGCCAAAGAGGCCTTGCAAGGTTGGAACCAGCACCCTTTTTCATTTGTGAACATCCCACCATAGGGCAGTCAATCATATTTCTGTTATTTTTTTGCAGCCAAACATTTTATTACATACTTAAAGGGACTTTATAATGTAATATAAGACACTTTTATAATGTGCTTTCCAGCAGAAAGAATCATATTTATTTCAAAAATACATAAACACACAAACACAATTCCATTTTCCTGAAAAATTATTTTATTGTCTATTTTTATGCACTTAAAAAACACATCTCTTTGATGATGCAAAAAGCTCTCATTCTTGTATTTGCCACAAAGGAAACATGAGAAAAGTTTTTCTTTGACATGTTTGTCTGCAAAAAAACGCCTGACTTTGAAATTGGAATGCAATCAGAATACACTAATTACTGGGCTTTGTTTTCAAGTTGCATGACACAACACTCTTGGCAGTTTGGATTGCGTTAGGCAACATTGTCCATGTCGCTTGCACTCAAAAATGACGCTTCACATGCGTTGTGTAACCATCACTCAACAGGTTTGGAATGCCGAGTGTGAAATAGGACGAAAGGAGATGAGAACCCTGACAGCAGGCGGGCTGGGGCTTCCCTGAGATCTGGGGACCTGGCTTCCAATTCCCGTCTGTCCACCTTTTCTATCTAGTCAAACTATAGCAGGCCTGGCAGCCCAGTGGTTAGAGCGTCGGCTTCAGTATACCATTTGTTTGTCTTGTTGCGCCCTAAAATCATGTCAAGACACTTGGTCCCCCCACCAAGACACTTGGTCCCCCCCCACCAAGACAGTTGGTCCCCCCCCCACCAAGACACTTGGTCCCCCCCCCCACCAAGACACTTGGTCCCCCCCCCCACCAAGACACTTGGTCCCCCCCCCACCAAGACACTTGGTCCTCCCCTCCCCCCACCAAGACACTTGGTCCCCACCCCCCACCAAGACACTTGGTCCTCCCCACCAAGACACTTGGTCCCCCACCAAGACACTTGGTCCCCCCCACCAAGACACTTGGTCCCCCCCACCAAGACACTTGGTCCCCTTCACCAAGACACCCCCCAAGACACTTGCCCCCCCCACCAAGACACTTGGTCCTCCCCTCCCCCCACCAAGACACTTGGTCCTCCCCCCCACCAAGACACTTGGTCCTCCCCTCCCCCACCAAGACACTTGGTCCCCCTCCCCCACCAAGACACTTGGTCCCCCCCCACACCAAGACACTTGGTCCCCCCCCCACACCAAGACACTTGGTCCCCCCCCACACCAAGACACTTGGTCCCCTCCCCCCCACACACCAAAACACTTGGTCCCTCCACCAAGACACTTGGTCCCCCCCACCAAGACACTTGGTCCGCCCCCCCCACCAAGACACTTGGTCCCCACCCCCCACCAAGACACTTGGTCCCCACCCCCTACCAAGACACTTGGTCCTCCCCCTACCAAGACACTTGGTCCCCCCTCCCCCACCAAGACACTTGGTCCCCCCCCCCCATCAAGACACTTGGTCCTCCCCCCCACCAAGACACTTGGTCCCCCCCCACCAAGACACTTGCACCCCCCCCACCAAGACACTTGCACCCCCCCCCCACCAAGACACTTGCACCCCCCCCCCCCCCCACCAAGACACTTGCACCCCCCCCCACCAAGACACTTGGTCCCCCCCCCCACACCAAGACACTTGGTCCCCCCCCCCACCAAGACACTTGGTCCCCCCCCCCACCAAGACACTTGCACCCCCCCCCACCAAGACACTTGCACCCCCCCCCCCCACCAAGACACTTGCACCCCCCCCCCCCACCAAGACACTTGGTCCTCCCCTCCCCCCCACCAAGACACTTGGTCCTCCCCTCCCCCCCACCAAGACACTTGGTCCTCCCCCTACCAAGACACTTGGTCCCCCCTCCCCCACCAAGACACTTGGTCCCCCCCCCATCAAGACACTTGGTCCTCCCCCCACCAAGACACTTGGTCCCCCCCCACCAAGACACTTGCACCCCCCCCCACCAAGACACTTGCACCCCCCCCCACCAAGACACTTGCACCCCCCCCCACCAAGACACTTGGTCCCCCCCCACACCAAGACACTTGGTCCCCCCCCCCCCACCAAGACACTTGCACCCCCCCCCCCCCACCAAGACACTTGCACCCCCCCCCCCACCAAGACACTTGGTCCTCCCCTCCCCCCCACCAAGACACTTGGTCCTCCCCTCCCCCCCACCAAGACACTTGGTCCTCCCCTCCCCCCACCAAGACACTTGGTCCCCCCCCCACTAAGACACTTGGTCCCCCCCCCACCAAGACACCCCCCAAGACACTTGCCCCCCCCCACCAAGACACTTGGTCCCCCCCACCAAGACACTCCCCCCCACCAAGACACTTCCCCCCCACCAAGGCACTTGGTCCCCCCCCCCCCCATCAAGACACTTGGTCCTCCCCTCCCCCCCAAGACACTTGGTCCCCCCCCCACCCATCAAGACACATGGTCCTCCCCTCCCCCCACCAAGACACTTGCCCCCCCCCCCCCCACACCAAGACACTTGGTCCCCTCCCCCCCCCACACACACCAAAAAACTTGGTCCCTCCGCCTATACACTTGGTCCCCCCCCCCAACAAGACACTTGGTCCCCCCCCCCACCAAGACACTTGGTCCCCACCCCCTACCAAGACACTTGGTCCTCCCCCCCACCGAGACACTTGGTCCTCCCTTCCCCCCCCCACCAAGACACTTGGTCCCCCCTCCCCCACCAAGACACTTGGTCCCCCCCCCACCAAGACACCCCCAAGACACTTGCCCCCCCCCTCACCAAGACACTTGGTCCCCCCCACCAAGACACCCCCCCAAGACACTTGCCCCCCCCCACCAAGACACTTGGTCCCCCCCCCCATCAAGACACTTGGTCCTCCCCTCCCCCCCAAGACACTTGGTCCCCCCCCACCCACCAAGACACATGGTCCTCCCCTTCCCCCCACCAAGACACTTGCCCCCCCCCCCCACACCAAGACACTTGGTCCCCTCCCCCCCACACACCAAAAAACTTGGTCCCTCCACCTATACACTTGGTCCCCCCCACCAAGACACTTGGTCCCCCCCCACCAAGACACTTGGTCCCCCCCACCAAGACACTTGGTCCCCACCCCCTACCAAGACACTTGGTCCTCCCTTCCCCCCCACCAAGACACTTGGTCCCCCCTCCCCCACCAAGACACTTGGTCCCCCCCCACCAAGACACCCCCAAGACACTTGCCCCCCCCACCAAGACACTTGGTCCCCCCCACCAAGACCCCCCCCCAAGACACTTGCCCCCCCACCAAGACACTTGGTCCTCCCCTCCCCCCACCAAGACACTTGGTCCTCCCCTCCCCCCACCAAGACACTTGGTCCCCCCCCCCCACCAAGACACTTGGTCCCCCCCCCCCCCACCAAGACACTTGGTCCCCCCCCACCAAGACACTTGGTCCCCACCCCCTACCAAGACACTTGTTCCCCCCCCACCAAGACACTTGTTCCCCCCCCACCCCCCCAGACACACACTCCAAGACACTTGGTCCCCCCCCCCACCAAGACACTTGGTCCCCCCCCCCCACCAAGACACTTTGTCCCCACCCCCCACCTAGACACTTTGTCCCCACCCCCCACCAAGACACTTGGTCCCCACCCCCCACCAAGACACTTGGTCCTCCCCTCCCCCCCACCAAGACACTTGGTCCTCCCCTCCCCCCCACCAAGAAAACTTTGGTGAGAACACATAATTTGCATGATGAGTATAGACTTCCAAATATGTCAGTCTGATAGACTAAGTTAGAATTAATTAGTCAATTCCACTGCATCACACAAAGGCACTTGATTCCTCCTTCCAGCACCTGCTATTTCCAGGAAGGCTCCTACCCAGGTCATAACCAGGCCTGAACTTGCTTAACTTTGGGCATTTCCAGGGTAATGTGCCAGAAAGCCAAGTAGGACATGAGTGTGGATATTTTGAGTTGCACCTGAAGCCTTCTTAGCAAAATTTGTGAAGAAGGCACGCTGCACTGTTTTCTTCTGTCCAAGCAAACGCTGCCTTTTCTTTTGAAGTGAATGGCATTTCTTAACCTGAAAAAAAGAGAAATATCTAATGTCATACACAACAAACTTGAAACGTTTCTACATAAGCTTTGAGTATACATACAAGGTCATTGGAACAAAATTCTATTCTATTATATCTAACGTGATGTCATTTGAGAGCTGTCGCAAAAATCCTCCCATTGGATTGAGATCGATTTTGAAACTAAAAAATGACAACTAAGTCTACTATTATGTCACATTGCAGCCATGAAAGCCGACCGTAAACGTCTAAAAGGAGAGAAGGGCGACTTGGTGAGTCAGATGCAGCAGCTGTACACAACACTGGAGAGTCGAGAAGACCAGCTCCGAGAATTCATACGCAACTACAACCAGCATCGAAAGGCAAGTCCCTTTTTCACAAATGCCAAAATTTGGATTTCTCAGTGCTCGAGATTTTCCAGATTTGCTGGCCCTTGTGGCATTTACCTGTGATGTCTACCAAATAACGGTCACTAAAAATAATAATAATAATAATCACCAATTTCATTATACGCAGCTGTGTATGATGACAACAAATGAAATAATTTTGGTTAAAAAAAAAGTGTCATAAACTACAGCTGTGGTTTTTCCAAAGACCAATTCTCAGAGAGACATTCCACTTTGTAGGAGAGTGAGGACGCGGTCAAAGTGCTGGCCAAGGAGAAGGACGTGCTGGAGAGGGAGAAGTGGGACCTGAGGCGGCAGACCAAAGAGGCCACCGAGCAGGCTAACCTTTTACGCTCTCAGCTAGACATGAAGGAGAACCGGATCAAGGAGCTCGAGGCCGAACTCACCATGGTCAGTCAAAAACACAGCCGTATTTTCTTCATTCTTTTTTCTCCGCCTGGCAAAATTCCCTTGTATTTACCTGCAGGACAGACAATCCATTTGGATTTACAGTAGCAGACATATAATTGAACAATAGGATTGTAGAGCTGATCCTAGTATTGCGTGTATGACTTACATGGATGGCGTCGCTGTCTTCAAGCCAATAACCTTTCGATGTGATGCCGCTGGTGCCTCATCCGCCATTCAGTTTCCTTTTTTTCCACCTTATGGCTCCAAAGAAAAAAGCTGGGCATCTAGTTTCTGTAGAAGGAAGGAATAGCAATTATCACAATGTCACCATCACTTTTTTATTTTTTTCCCCCCACAGAATGATTATTTGAATTCAATGCTTTTGCACAGGCTATCAAATGAGTGAACGTGATGCATTATTGCTTTTGTTTCTGCGAACAGGCCAAGCAATCTCTGGCCACGCTGACCAAAGACGTCCCCAAGCGCCACTCGCTAGCCCCCGGCGTCAACGCCGGAAACGGCGGCGGCGAACCGCTGGTCAACGGCAGTCAAGAGTGGGTGATGCAGGCCGACCTGCCGCTGACCGCCGCCATCCGGCAGAGCCAGCAAACCCTCTACCACGGCGGACACAATGCCGACAGACAAGGTAGCGCTCGCCTCGCTCCCCGGACGCTTCATTAGGTACGCACAAACTGCCGCTTTGTACTGGGTCCCAACAGCGCGTACCTAATGAAATGGCCTTGGGGTGCCGTCTTGGTGTTTCTACTAACTGCTATCCTCGAGGTTTCGTCAACTAACGGTGGGCTTGTGTCCATTCTGGGACTGCGCGTGTGTGTTTGTGCGTGGCCCCTCACCCCAGCCGTGGTCAGAATCAGCCCCTGCCACTCGCGCCAGCCGTCCGTCATCTCGGACGCCTCGGCGGCCGACGGGGACCGCTCGTCCACGCCCAGCGACATCAACTCCCCCCGCCACAGGACGCACTCCCTCTGCAACGTAAGAGCAGTCTGCCATTAGTGTGTGTGTGTGTGTGTATGTGTGTGTTTGCTAGTGTTTGTGTGTGCGCGTGTGTTGTTCTGCTGCTGCAAGCTAACATGGCTTCTTGGTGTTGGTGATGGGTAGAGATTTTAAGTTTGGCTATCACGGAATATGACACACTAAAGAAGTTTAAATTCAGTCTATAATCTGTTGCACTTCTCAGAATTAAAACTAGATGGAGTTAGTCACTTAAACAGTCTCTTCTCCATTAATTGTAAGACATTGTTGGCTGCAAACGTCATACAAAGAGCTCTACTGGATGATCATGTTAGAAGATAAGGTCATACATACAACAACAATCTCTACTCGATGACCATGTTATTTACTAAATGGGGGGAATTTTACATTTACTTTAAAAATACAAACTACAATAAATGTATCTAATAAACATACAATGCTACAAATTGTGCATTAAGTGCAAGCATACGTTGTTAACATACATAATTGTTTAACATTCAATCACTCATGGTAGAAAAATCTAGCTCAGGCAGTCTTTCCACTTTTTTTTTAAATAAAATGTATTATAAAATAGAAGAAAGAGATATTGGAATGACTATTTTTCCCCTCCAGCTTGCTACAACCTCTCTTATTTTCGCATACTTTTTACCAACTGCTTTCTACACCAAGGTAATATGCACAAAGAACTACAGAAATTAACCACGGTGTGCTTTTGTGTGCGCTTCAGTCCATGGAGGACCTGGAGGATCAGAAGCGTAAGAAAAAGAAGGAGAAGATGACGCTGAGCTCGCTGTCGCGTGTCTTTGCTCGTGGGAAACAGCGCAAGTCTTTGGACCCGGGCCTCTTTGATGGTACTGCCACACCCGACTATTACATAGAGGAGGATGCTGACTGGTGATACTGTGTGTATGCGCAAGTGTGTGTGTGTGTAAAAGTGTGTGTGTGTGTGTGCAGGTAAGAGTTTGTATGAGATGGGCTTCTTTGGGGGGGGGCTGTCCAATTAAAAAAAACAAAGCCTAAAAGAGACTGCTATTTCACCAAATGTATAGTATATGAAACTCTTAAATTGTATGTATGTAAATGATATATATATTTATAGATGTATGCATATGTACATATGTTTACATGCATATAAATATATAGGCGGGGTTATGTGTATTTGCAGACATGCTGTATTATTGTCTTTGTTTTTTTTACAACTGGAGACTTGAAGGACTGCTGTTTATGTGTAAATAGGAGCAATTTGTCTTTTTAACCTTGTTTGCTTCCCCCCCCCCCCCCCCCCCCAATGGTTTTTACTACATGGCGCTTTATACATGGAATAATTTTGGCAGGCAAAGTCCACTTCACATTCATGTGTGGGGAAAAATACCCAAAAAATTACTATTTATCCAGTTATGTGTTGTCATACATATCATAATCGCAACATGGGCCAGGAATGGAATTTCATCATCAGTTAATGATCCATAACAAATGTGACGCTTACCCTGGAAAAATACCATATTTCCTCAAATAGTGGCTTTAGCATCATAATACTCTGTTATACTGGTGATTTTACGATAACTGTATAATGGTATAATATTTTGGAAACATACATAATGCCATAAATATAAAGTACATGATAATAGTGCTCATAAAGATATATATAAATTACTTATATTTTCTTTTTAGAGCTTTTATGAAGTATTATTTAATTCCTATAAAAGAATATCTGTATAATAGATGAAAAAATACAGTGATTAACAAATATATTAGACCAGCACTTTTATGTTTGTGTTATGTTATGGCAGATATTTTATTACTGTCATTCTAGAAGTGAGAAAAAATATAGTTGTTGAATGTATTTAAATTGTTAAAGTTTAGAAGTATTTTCCATAATGCTGGAAATCTCTATAGCACAGATGGTCCAATCAGTTTGTTAATCACTGCACAGTTAATGTTCTGCTATTTAAAAATAGGTGCATATTGTTTAAAATACTAAATACTGCACTCAAAATTAATAAGTGGATGGAACGACAATAAATATAAAGAGAATGTCATACCTGCAATATAGGCCACTATTTCAGGAAGTACGGTCATTTGTTGTAGTCTTGCTGTCAGTACTTGCTTCTGTCATTTCTTCCTGAGAGCCTCCTAACAAGCCAAAATGAATTAACAAAAATACCATTATTCTCATTTCTTATGCTTCATTCATCGCTTCTTCAGCAAAAGTGACTTGCACTGGAAATGCAAGCCTTAGTGTTGCTTTATTCTCCTGTTTGTGTAACACTCTTCCTAATACGTCTCTATTGAATGCTTTGTAATGTAGGCAACATGGAATAAAAGAGGAAATCTATGGATGTATTTTATTTAACAAATAAAAACAAATATTTATCTGCTGCAGATAAAGTTTTTTTGGGGGGGAGGCATGAAATCTTATTTTCTCAAAGAGAAAAAAGCCTTACTACATACTATGTTGTTGTTTTTTAAGAAAACTGCTTTTCTATACTGTGTCAAATCCTAGTGCTTGCAAACATTTTCCCACTATTATTCAGGTAAATCGAAGAAATAAGAGTACAAGTACTACTACTCACTCTCACAGGGTGGTGGCCCAGTGGATAAGTCATCGGTCTCCCACCTCTCTGGTCGTTGGTTCAAATCCAAGTACCTGCAAAAATTTTCCCACTATTATTCAGGTAAATTGAAGATATAAGAGTACAAGTACTACTACTCACTCTCACAGGGTGGTGGCGCAGTGGATAAGTCATCAGTCTCCCACCTCTCTGGTCGTTGGTTCAAATCCAAGTACCTGCAAAAATTTTCCCACTATTATTCAGGTAAATGAAAAGGATAAAAGTACAAGTACTACTGCTTTCTCTCAGAGGGTGGTGGCCCAATGGATAAGTCATCAGTCTGCCACCTCTGAGGTCCTGGGTTCAAATCCCAGTGCAGGCAAAGATTTTCCCACAATTGTTCAGGTAAAAGAATAAGTATTAATGTCTAAGTGTCTAACTGAATAAGTATTCAGTGGTGGATGAAGCATTTTGTCAAAAAAATGACTAAGTGTTTCACCCAGTTTCCTTGGATAAAACGTTTCAACACCTATGTATAAGTGGGGCACGAGTTGGTGTAGTGGGTTGCACACTCGCCTTTGCACCGAGAGAACGTGAGTTCGCTTCCCGGTGTCGGCGGTTCACTGACCAAGCAAGCGGTCGAGGGTCGGCCGAAGGCCGACCCGAGAACGCCTTTCGCACAGACAGGTCCATCAAGTGTCTTCCGAACTGCCGAAGGCAGTTCGGAATATAACCTTTTGCTGAAAAGTATGACTAAGTGTGTAATATAAATTAAAAAGTTTTTTCTTTTTTTTCCCTTCTTCTTATTCCATTGACCAATTCTTCTTTCCAAGTATTTTCAGCCAAACGACGGCAGCGGGAATCGAACCCAGGTCTCCCACACGGGAGTCCTGTGAACTAACCTCTGCACCACGCAAGTGACTACACTTTCCTCTGTAATCATTTGAGTGTCTTGATTGCAAGAACACAGAAACAACTAAGTGAAAATGTGTCCCAACCGGGATTTGAACCCAGGTCTCCCACACGGGAGTCAAGTGACTTAACCTCTATGCCACCAAGTAGCTACACTTTCCTTTGTAATCATTTGAGTATCTTGACTACAAGTCCACAGAAAGAAATAAGTGAAAATGTGTCCCAGCCGGGATTTGAACCCAGGCCACCCACAAAGGAGACAGGCGAGTTAACCTCTGCGCCACTTTACCCTCAAGCAATGATGTGCAATTTAGAAAATGATCGAACAATTTTCTATTCAAAAAGAAAAAAGCCTATGTCATTTTTTAAATGACAAAGTATTTTAAAGTTCTATTTTACCATATTAAGAGTCTAAGAATCGGTTCACAATATGTTGTCCTTTCAGTCTAACGCATTGGATTAGGGTGGCGACATCTTTGCTGAGGGACGTGGGCCTAGCACAGTATTGGAAAAAATCCTACACTCACCTGGTGGATGGCCGGGTATTGAGTTCTCTGGACTGCGGTGGGTGAACCGGAGGAACACCTGGACGTCAGCGACCACTCCCACCAATCCAGTCGACTCCTGTCGGTGCAGCTCCTGCATGAATCAAAAGACCCTTTAATAAACATTTAGAACTCTTGTTTCTTCTTTTACTAATATGATTTTTTATTCATTTCAAATTTTAAATATACATATTACAATTTCCATTACTTTAACTGTAAAAACAAAAAAAATTGAATTTTTAAAAATGATTTCAATGTTTTCCTTTTTTGTTTTTACAAACATTTTTTAAAATAGAGGGATAACAAAAATGGATAATATCTAATTATATTCTTTTAAAAACTAATTGAAAATATAGATGTACTGTGACTCACATTTTTATTTTTAAAGTTAAAAAAAACATTTCTACACAAATAAAAATACAAAAGACTATTTGTTTTTAAACCCAAAAAGATCACCCTTTTTTAAAAAAATTCTCTAAAGTTTAGGGTGTCAAAAATACGGCCCGCGGGCCGGATCCGGCCCGTCTGGTGGTTTGGTACGGCCCGGGAAGAAAACTGCATTGTATAAAAAAATATGAAGTCTTTCAAATCTGTAAATCTTGTATTATCCGCTAAAGGGCGCAGTGTTTTAGTACGTGCAGACAACATGAATTGACAGTTATGTTCTTATGTTATTCTCTTGTTCATAATATAGTGTTTATAATGTAAAAGGCAAATGTTGTTAATAAACATTTTGATAATTCACTCATTCTTTGCACTAATTACTAGTATTAGTAACTAATAGAAAGGAAAAAAGTGGGTTTATTGTTAGTTCTATGTAATTTTGCAATGAGTTTACTGGTCCGGCCCGCTTGATCTCAAATTAAGCTGTAATCGGCCCACAGACCAAAGGAAGTTTGACACCCCTGCTCTAAACAATTCAATCAAAATAGCTTAGTTTAGCTTAGTTGATTAATCGTGGCATCCCTGTCGGGCATACAATGCACGCCTGTGTTAAACATGAGCTTGCTCTATTCTTCTACCTGGTCCATATGTTGTTTGTGACATATTGAATGCCTTCATTTGGATCATATTGTGTGTGTACCTTTTGTCAATATGTGTCCAGAGTCCTCTGCGGTTCCGCTCAGCAGAAGCTCACGTCCATTCGGTTTCTCGAAACTCGCGCAGCAGTCCCATTCGCGCCTACAAGAGTGTGGACATCACCAACATATGAAAACAAGACTTTGCTGTGGACATAGAAGAACTTTACCTTCTCATTTAAATGCAATATGATTGAAAATTGACCTCTTCTTTTGGAATACTATTAACAAAACATCAATAAAAAAATCTTTTGTTATAAGAATATTTCTAGTTGACTCATTCCTGGTATTGAGAATTTAAAAAAATGGTTGGACATTGAATAAACATGACTGTATGGACTGGATAATGTAATTTTGTTGATTTGTTGACATTTTATCAACTAATTGTGCTGGGATGCTTTTGATAAAAAAGTATCCAATTTATAATATCCCTTTGCTTTGGGGAAATGTATGGAATAAAGCCCCCTTCAAATAATTATATTCAAGTTTATGATTATTATTACACGATGAAAGCCTGTCAAGTTGTCACTAAGGTTGTTGATCTTGTGGATATTAATTTAGAATCCTTACTCCTCTCATTGGTGAATCGATCGTCCATAAACTTGGTAGCTAAGTAGCACAGACTAGGATTGATCGCCTGATTTGATTTTTTTTTCCATCAGGGATGATTAATTAATTTCATAATTATTAGTAAATTCGGTCATTGCCAATAGAAGGCAGTACAGATTTTGGATTCACGGCTGATGCTCTTTTAACGTAAGGGCAATACGGGACAAAAACTCTATTAAAACACAGTGAACTCCAAATATGCTGCGAGTGTTCCATTATCATAAGTGAGATAGTGAGATTATATTTCCAAAACAATGTAGTATGCTGTTTAGTCTTAAAACAAACTTCTGTTGAGTGAAAAACAGGTTTGCCCCCACATTGTGGGCGTCGCCACGTGTTGTTGAAACAAGGCGAGCTCAAACTTGCAAAGGGACGTCAAGTGCTTGAAAGAATTTGTTCTCCATGCTCACCTGGCATTTACGGAATTAAATTCCTGTTCAATTTTATTGCAGTGGTAGATTTGGCCACAAGATGATTTTTATCTTCTATAAAGCTCCTCAAGTGTTAAATAGCCTAATTTCTGAAGTCCCCAAAAATCAACCATAAAAATGGCTAACAGGGATAAAATCAACATTTTTCTCTCACTGTTGTCAAAAGAATTTACCTATTTTAATATTCCAAACTAATGTTTTCCAAAAATGTCTGAATTGCAGCAAATCTACTTCATACAATATTTTGACTACCTATATTTTTAAAATAAATGAAAATCAAGTCAGAACCATAATAAGCTGGTTGGATATTAATAAGGCTCTCAGTAAAATAACTCACCTTAAGTCTTGTACTCTGACGCAAGATGGCTGCAATGAGCTCACGCCCCAGATCCCGTCTTAAGTCATCTAGTCTTGAATACATGATATCTTGGACGCCAGGGGCAGGGAAGAGGTGGGGCTGGAGCGAGGTTTCCCTATGTGGAAGGTGGCGGTACTTTACACTCAAATTCCTCGCAACTCATTAAACTCCGGGATTAACGAACATCGGATCATTTGACATTAGATAGCAACATTACCTTTTCTTTGGAGTCCAGTTCTTTCATCGTCTGCATGTGCCAGTGAGCTGGGCGAACCCACCTGCCTGATTCAGGTAAGGCACCCATTAAGGAAGTTGAGGTCGTTGTTCGATCTACGAAAGAGCACACAAGCTTCGTGAACAAATCGCTCTGTTTAACTGGAAAACAATTGAAGGCAAACATGAGTTTAAGTTGGCAGAAATTAATTGACGATCCTTCCTTCTAAAGTTGGGTTACTCACGTAAAGTTGGCTCACTGGTGGGGTGGTCTAGCAGAAACTGCAGCCCACAATGTGGCTTGGCAGTGGTTAATGATTGACACCTGTTGTAAAGGAAGATGGCTGATTTCGGTGTCACCGAAAACAGAATCCGGGTGGCTAAAATTGAATTAGAAATTGTTCACTGAAATAATTGAATTAAGACACTCTACCTGAATAAGGTCATTTGAACCATTGCATTGAAAACTGAATTTAAAAAAAAAACTCATTCACCTTAAGGAAAATTTTGATTGTTCTTTTTTTGCAGTTTTCAAAATACAAATTCAGTTTGAAAATGCTCATTCAAGTGGCAAAATTTGGATTTAAGTTTTTGGGGGATGGACCGTCAAAATGTTTTAAATATGAAACAGAAATTGTAGCACACTTTAGAGGACTTCAACTTAAAATAAATGTTTGGAATGCAATGTGTATTTGTAATATACACATCTATATAGTGAGCATTTCGATTGCCTTGCCTCTGCATGCTTTAAAAAATAGCATATTTTGAATATTATATCTGAATTATTTGTCACAGACAGCATGCGACGACTGTCGTGTTTTTTCAGGAACCACCAATAAAAAAGAAAAAAAAAGAAAATTAAACATCCTACAGGAAATCCAAGGATTGGAAATGCCCACATGAACTTTGGTGTTTTTCTCAGTACGTCCTGCAGGGATGTGTTCCAGTCGGGGCCTTTGCGGCAGGGGCGAGCCAGCCACCGACCGGCCCGCCCGCTCCGGGAACACTGGTTCGGGGGCTCACTATGCCCTGTGCGCCCTGGGCGTGGGTCTCATCGCGCTGGGCGTGGTCATGATCGTGTGGACGGTCATCCCCATTGACGGAGAAGCGTCGGGCACCCCTACCAACGCGTCCAGCAACACCACCACCACCACCGCTGCCGATGACGATAGCGAAGATGGAGAGCTCTCCAAGTCGTCGTCGGTCGCCATGGTGTTGGTCGGCGTGGGCCTAGCCATGCTCTTGCTGTCCATTTGCCTAGGAATTCGGAGCAAGCGCAGAGCCAACAACGAAAGCAACGAGCAATCGGCAACGGCGGCGGGGGCGGCCTTCTTGGATCATGTGGCAGGCGAGCAAGAAGAGTGAGTACGCTCAAGTTCTAGTCCGCCAAATGGGAATGATTCAATTATAATATTGTTTTTTCTTTGCAATCAACTGTTAAAATGATCAGATGGGTGTTTTTTTCTTTTAGTAACTCGAGAAATTATACATTTTAGGAAGCATGCAAACTTGGCTTCCAATGAAAATCTTTCAATAACATTTTCAAGTCGCCACTTTGTCCAATACTGCCCCCTGCTGTTAACCGATATTTTAACCCACAACAGTCTGATGCAGCAGATGTGAATTTGGTTTAATCACTTTTGCAATTAATTGACCAGTTCATGTAAAAATATCCTTCTAAATTACTCTTAACATTTTAGCTGTGAAGCGATAAATAAATTCAATAACATTTATTTGAAATAAATGCATTTGAATTGTATTTATGTATTAATTCATATCATTAAGTGCTGGCAAATAATTTCCTAATTTCATAATTTCTTCTCCGTTCACAGTGTCCCGGATCCGACCACGTTCAGCGTTCCGAGCTACGAGGAAGTAGTGGGTAGCAGTGACTACCCCGTGCGTCAGAGCAACCTCCGCCAGAGCAACACGCACCTGCCGTCCTACGAGGACATCATCGCGGCCGTGGAAAACGAAGGCGCCGAGCCACCCGCCGAAGACGCCCCCTCAAACGTCGACTCCCCCTCGCCGGCCCCCCAGCCCGAAGCGGCCCGTCAGCCCAGCTTGCCGGCGCAGCGCAGCAGCAGCCGGGCCAGCCGCCTGTTGCGCCCTCTACGGGTCCGGCGCATCAAGTCGGACAAGCTGCACCTAAAAGACTTCCGCATCCAAATCCGCAGTCCCACGACCAACCCGGTCACCATCGAGCCTATCACGCCGCCGCCGCTGTACGACAACAAGCCGCCGGAATTGGACTGAATGCAATTACTTGTGGACTGCTAACACTCCCAAAGAAACCAGTTTTTTTACGGCTGCTACTCAACATATCGGTTAGACGTCGCTGGGAGCGCCTATTTACGAGATTGAGGAACTTTGCCCATTGCATTCTGTTAGCTCGCCCCTCTGCGCCAATTAAAGGCAATAAAAGTGGGATTTCAAGGGCAAAAAAATAGGGATATTTAACATTGATGCATTTTGTATTTGTGTTCTTAATGAAGATTCATTCATTGAATGGGAGGAATTCTTTGTTAATGTTTTAAGTGTGTCTTCAAGTACCTAAAATTAAATATTGTGGTGCCGTAAGGTAATGGTTTGACTTCTTTAAAGTATTTTGTATTCAAATAAATCAGGTTTCAGTTGCAGCCTGCTTTTAATTAAACAATTTCAAGCAGAAATTTCAATGCAAAGTTATTAATATGCTTTTTTAAGGTCAACCTTGGTAACTGAGGCCTTTTATTTGGAATGCTGTTGAAACAAATGGCAGTTCAGATGAAAGGAATATGTTGAAGGTGGGCAAGTGTATTCATGTTGAGCAACATTGCTGTCTTTGTTGGTTTCGTAATAAAATCAGTATCTATTTTTTTTTAAGTGGCACTATTTCTTTTTTTAATTTGGGTTGGTGTGCAGTGCGAATGTCAGTGAGATTGCATTATTTATTTATTTTTAGTCATTTGGGCCCTTAGTGAATGGAATTAAATTGAGTATTAAAGGTTTTGTAGACATGACGAAGAAGTGAATGATGGTTGCACAAAGTTTTTAAGATGCACGTACCATTATTCCAGGTCAGGTTGTGATGTGAGGGCAGCAACTTCAGGAAAGAAGTAGCCATGTTTTTAGACCTCCAAGCCATCAGTCCATCTTCAACGGTGGCCGGGTTGTGGGGCAACAGCTTCAAACCTGGGGTAATGGAAATAATGTTAGAAACAAAATTTGCCATTAAAAAAAGCTTTAGTGCTAGTCCTGCTCCTTCAATGATAGACAATTAAAATAGTCCAGATTCCTGCAGGCAACATTATATACAGGTCACAGGGTCAGTTTCACAAGCAACCTCTAGATGGCGTTAAACAGCAAGAAGAGTTGAACATACTTTTACATAGTTAACCTTATTTTTTATTCTCTTTTTTACCATTTTAATTCGTTTATTTTCTTTGTAATATAAAAGTTATTTTGTTACAATTATAAATTACATTATTTTTAATTAAATATATTTTAATACCATTTCAATAACTTGAAACATTTACAATCAAACTCAACTAAATCACCCTCTTATCGTTTCACCCTTCGTTTTATTTCACAAGGAGTATTTTTACACCCTTTTCTCAATAGTTTTTTCTTTGGGTTTTTTTCTGGATGTGCAGCTGCCATGTAGCAGTGGGAGGCACAGCTGTCTACGGGAAGAGCCAAAGCCCGGGGAGTCAGTCACATTCCTGGCTGGGATTCAATGACTGAAGCAGACACAAACAAACAGAGGGAGAGAGAGAGAGATCGAGGGAGGGAGGGAGAGAGCGAGAGAGGGGGGAGGCAAAAGAGAGAGAGAGAGGGCGAATGGGTGGCACAATTGAAGCGCACATTAAGAGCAGTGCGTAAACGGCCACGGAAGGCGTAAGAAGAAGGCAACACTCGTGATCGTGGGGTGTTTTCTTTCTTTCAGGGATTTTCCGACAGTGGAAGTTGTTCATTAGAGAGAGAGGACACGCTTCCGTGGATGATTTTTTTCCTTTTCTCTCTCTCTCTCTCCCCTGAATGGGTTGCACCGGGAAGGGAAGCTGCTCCTCGTCCGGGGGAAGCTGTCTGACTGGCGGCGGCGTGGAATTGCTCTACTCGGGCGCAGAGTGAACGACAGCGATAGACGCTTCGCAAAAATAACAGCAACAACAACCAAAAGCGATTATTGATTGACATTTTCCAAGTTTTTTTTCTTTTTCTTCTTCTTCTCGCTTTGTCGCTTTCGCCTGGAGGAAGATGGAGGCGAGCAGCGTCCAGCCTCACCCGGGACTTCAGCAAACTCTAAAGCAGTTCCATCTGAGCTCCAGGCTCTCTTTGAGCGGACCGGCGTCCTTCTCGGCCCGCTGGCCGCATCATGAGTCCCTGTTGAAGGAGGCCGCCGCCGTCAAAGCCGAGCTGGTGCTCAGCTTGCCGTGCCACACACCGCCGCTCATGTCCGGGCCGCTTTTCATCCCGTCGGACCGCTCGACGGAGCGCTGCGAGACCCTCCTGGAGCGCGAGCCCATCTCTTGCTTCGTGGTGGGCGGCGAGAGGCGGCTGTGCCTCCCGCAGATCCTCAACAGCGTGCTGCGGGACTTTTCCTTGCAGCAGATCAACTCAGTGTGCGACGACTTGCACATTTACTGCTCGCGTTGTACGGCCGAGCAACTGGACATCCTCAAGGTGGTGGGCATCCTGCCCTTCTCGGCGCCCTCCTGCGGCCTCATCACGCAGACGGACGCCGAGCGCCTGTGCAACGCGCTCATCTACGGGGGCTCCTACCCGCCGCGCCGCCGCGGGGGAGGAGGCAAGGAGCGCCCCACGGCCGGTCCCTGTGCTGGTGGTCCCGGCGCTGCCTGTGGCGCTGTCCCCCACCCCGGTCCTGGCGATGCTCTCCCGGAGCTGGAGCGCAGTGAGGCCAGCTTCCGGGTCTACCATGAGTGCTTCGGCCGCTGCAAGGGCTTACTGGTGCCGGAGCTCTACTCGGGCCCCGGGGCCGCCTGTGTGCAGTGCCTGGACTGCAGGCTCATGTTCCCCCCCAGGAAGTTTGTGGTGCACAGCCACAAGCGGCTGGAGAACCGCACCGTGCATTGGGGCTTCGACTCGGCCAACTGGCGGGCCTACGTGCTGCTGGATCCGGACTATGGCGGCAGAGAGGAGAAGCCCAGGCTAGAGCAGCTGCTCAGGGACTTTAAGGGCAAATATGACTTGAGCGCCAAGATGGCCGTCAAGGCGTGCAGGGTAAGTTGGCTCTGGATTTATTTGCTTCCAAACTTTGCTTGCTTGCTTTTTTTGACAAATCTGACTGGGCAAAGTTCACGAGGCAGTGCTTCTCCCAACTTTTGACAATCTGCAACAACCAAGGTTTCCAAAGTGTGGTTGGCGTGCCATAAGCGGCACGCCGATGATTTAAGTCAGTGTACAGTTGCATCCTGAATGAACATTTATTTTGAATTCTTTGGCTGGCGTGGACTGGAGTCTATTGCCGGTAATGAGTGTTTAATACTCAAATTTCAAGTTACAACTTTCATCAAATACATTTTTAAAAAGTGTAATCAATTAAAGAGAGAACAACAGAGACAAAGTGTGGCCAATGTGTACTTTTCTCTCTGAACTGTTTCTTATTAGTAATTAAAATTTAGTTGTTTTTTTCTTGTGACCGCACAATTAAACTTCTTTCCGGTTGATGGCAAGAGACGTTAAATTTATATCAATTGGAGGAGGTCGGCCCCAATAATTTCACAACTTTGTCACATGAACATGAAACACCAATACAAGTTTAAAAGTTAAATACAACTGAACTGCACTTGGAATTTATAGTAAATAAAAGTTATACAGTCTTACATCTACTTATGAATGCTTCTAGGTACGAAAATTTCAGGTTACAATTTTTTATATACAAATGGGTGACTGAAGTTACAAAAACGATCCAAGTTACCAAATCCCCCAAAAAGTAAATGCATTTCCTTATTTGTTATGTAATTTTAAATTTCCCTTATTAAGCGATCAAAAACTGAACACACACACACACACAGGGCTTTTGTATTAAATTGGGACACTGTCTAATTTTAAAGTGTTTAGTTGGTAGATGTGTGAGCACCGTGGAACGAATGAGAGATTTACATATAAAGTACATATTTACTTACGAAATGTTCAAGTTACGAAAAAGTTTTGGAACCAATTAATTTTGGAAGTGGAGTACTGTACTACATGTTTTTTTTTTAATTCCCTCAATTATGAGATCACTGATGGGTTCGTAGTACATTTGCATGTCGCTTGAGTTGTGAGAGTGATTGGCAGTCAGTCTTTCTGCGTGTCCTGCGACTGACGAGTGACCAATCCAGGGTGACCAAGCCCTCCTGTGGGAACACATCCTCTCCGTTAAGATAAATGGAGACCCGATCATTTTTAGGCAGGATGAGAAGGAGGGGTGAGCGGAGGCTATTTTAGGTGGTGCTGGGGTTAAGAGTTTAATGAGGTTTGGGATATGGATGTGTGTTTGAGGGTGGCCGGGGAGGGACAAGCTACGCGTGGGTGGGTGGGTGTGGGTGTCACCATGATGGCGTCCTGCGTGGGTCAGCGTGGACAAAAGAGCATAGAGGATAGGGGTGGGCGGCCGGAGGAGGGGGGGCTGGCTGGCTGACTGGCTGGCTGGCTGGCGGGCGGGCTGGCTTGGTCACAGAGCAGCTGCTGTGTGGGACTCAGGCAAATGAGTGGACACCATTGCCGTCTGAGCGCCAGCCAGGAGATGCGTCATCTCGGGGAACCTTGGGAAGAAAAATTGAGCAAAGTTGCTCAACAGAGAAGTAAATTCCGACTGGGTGGGATGTCACAAAATCACTTCGGAACTTTGGCTTAAAGGTCCAGTTTGGTCATAATGCTCGCAACATAAATCATGAGTGTGAACATTAAATGTTGTTTGTCTCCATGTGCCCTGCAAATGGTTGGCGACCAGTTCAGTCTGTACACCACCTCCTGTCCATAATTAGCTGGGTTAAGCTCCACAACATTCACAAGCCTTGCGAAAAGAGGTATGGAAAATGAATGAACGTACTCCTGGTCTTTTTAGAATTGAATTGTTTCATTCGTCATCATTTTGTTGATTCCGTGTTTGTGTTTTTTGGAGCTGAATTGCAATATTATAGCAGGTTTACTTTGGTTTATTTTTGGAGCTTGGAATGGATTAACATCATTCAAATTCATTTGAATAAGGGAAGATCTTTTAAGGAGTGAATGACGTATCTGAAGGCATCACTATGCTTAGTATGCTCCATAGAAGACAATGGGATGGCCGGGTGGGGGCGAGGCTGGCGGGCAGTGCAGTGCAGTGCAGTGCGTGCTGGCTGTGGTTCACTGTCAGTCGTGTCCCACTTAGCAGACAGGCCAGGCACCTCGGGGAGCCGCGCACCAGCGCCGCTGCCATACATCAGCCTGACAGGCCAAGCTGCTCAAAGGCCAGACGGCGGCTCGCACACCAAGCTTAAGCCGGCCAGCCACGCAAAAAAAAAAAAAAAAAAAAAACGGGCCACGTTATCGGCCGGCCTCAGACTGCCTCACATGTCACACGCTGGCTTTATTAAGAAGAAGTGCAAATTCTGCAGTTTGCGCTTGATTGCGGATGCTTGGAAGTCTGGTGATCAGTGGCAATTTACACAATTGCATATCCTTATAAAATAAGACTTTGGAATGCTGCTTATTTGTGTTTTCTGCTTCCTAACGGCTTGATATTGAAATTCAAGCTAGTAGGAAACCTCAATGGAGTAAAGTTGATGGTAACTAGCGTCCAATTCATTTAAAAGGGGAGGAGCTTCCAGTGAACAATCACTACTAGAGTTCCTAGTCAAAATGGATCTGGTGTCTTTTCCCACATTGGCTTTCAATAAGATAAAAATTAACATTTCTACCTATGGCTAAAATCCATTACTTTATCTCTAGTAGAAGAGTTAAAAATGAAATATTTTCTTCCTCTGGCCAAGATGCACACTTTTACCAAATAGTTAATTATGAGCAGATGTCCAATCTATTTGAAGTGGGAGGACTATCAGCAAATGAATGAATATAGAGAGAGCATGGAATCGGTACTGAGTATCAGAAACGGACTATCGAGAGCCAAACAAACATAAAAAACACTTTTGCAGCACTAGTATTTCCCAAAGCATTATATTGTAATTTACAGTAAAATTCTGGCAACCACAGACAGCTGCCCATTTTTTTACCACCAATTTAAAACAGATTTGTGCATTACAGTGTACTAAAGTCACATTTATGAATGACAATCTCTACCATCTTAAAGTATTGTGGTATAAATCAACAGTTCGGAAAAGGCAAGCCAGCAAGTGTGATTGCCGTAAACTTGAAATCAACCACACGTATGTTATATTGTCACCACATCTTGAAGCAATGGAAATAAATTGGATCTGGGCGCTCCATAAACAAGCGCCCGATAGCACGATTAGTAAATCAGGCCTGACTAGTTTTTGCTGGTGAATGCTATGGTAAGAAATGAAAGGGAATGTAAACATGTTGTGTCACGGGAGTAGTAAAACAAATTGCATTTCACTTCTACTAATTCAGGCCGTATTTGCCTTCTGCAATAGCCTTGGAAACAACTTTGGATTGAGCGATTTGAGGGATGTGCGTGGGAGTTGGTCAAACCGCTTAGTCATTGTGTCCGTTCCGCACGGCGTCCGCCGATTCGTGGACGAGAGCAGCTTGCCGGGACGCCCTTTGACGTGTGGTCAAAGGGCCGCGACCCTCGACCTCTCTCCAAAGACACTAACTCGGCCGCCCACTCCACCCCAATGGCAGACCCGACCGCTGGACAGATGGCCGTTTGATAAAGAACGCAAAGAAGGATAGAGTGGATTGGCGCCTTGTTTTGTCAAATTTGACTCATTGATTTTAGAAATGAACATTTGCTTCCAAATTGGCTCCAAAAAGCAGTGCAGATTGCCACCACACTTATCTGAAAATATCAGGGTTTTTTAGCTTTTTAAACTAACAGTACTGCTTTTATTATATATTATAAGATGCTTAATTTAGCCAATTAATGCTGTAAATTATTTTCTTTGCCCATTAACGTCTGAGCCGCTGAAGAAACATTTAAGACAGTTTTAGATTAATGTGGTCAAGTAAAAATTTAGGCTAAGAGGGAACTACTTGTCTATATTTACTTTTCATGATACCTCGCTATAAGTAGCATTGCAAGCTCATTGCGATTTAATTTGCTGAGGGCGTGGCCTGTACGAAGAGGGTACATGTAACGACCAATAAGAGTCAGGGAGGAGTCGGGACAGATTGGGGTATGGCTTTAACTCATATATAAGACTTTTGACTTGATCATTGGTTTGTGCGAATGACCAAGTGACCCTCATACTATATACAGAATAAGAATATAAAAACAAATTCAAACTAATAATATAGTTCAAATGGACTAGACGTCTATTGACATTAACTGACTTTTTAGGAAAAATGTCAAAAGTACGCTTCAATGCATCCGACACATTGTTCATTTGCTCTCATTTGGATTAGAAAAGCAGGGATTGCATTTTCCTGTTTCTTGTTGCGGCTTTCAGTTAGAAAGCATTAACGCACAAATGGGAGCGCATAAGTTAGTCCTTTCTTTCACGGCGCAACTATTAAAGTCATTGGGCTGAGGCCAATTTATGCCATTTTTCATCCCATTGTTCCTCTCCGTGGCAAAAATGAGCCTCAAACGTGGCGTGAACCAATCAAGTGAGCGTCAAGGGCTTGTGCTTCCACTTATTCGCGGCCATTAAAGTTATTGAATTCATTAAAAATAGCAGTCTGTTACTACTTCTACAAATTTAACTTCTTTGTCTGAGAAGGTCCACATATTATTATTATTATTACCTTTTGCAATCCACAATCATATCAAGTGTGTCTAGCACTTATTGCGCAACATTATGTGATGTTTGTGTCAGAAAATAGAATCCTGTAGAACTGGTTTTCCTAAAATATAGATTTCTGCAACTAAAACTAATAGAAGAATTAGCTTGAATTGTACTGCAGGAGGCAGTTGGTATAAAAATGAAGTCATTTCAATGGATTTCTTAAACAAGCACGACCTATGTATGGATAAGCGGAATGGAATATCAACTATGTAGTATAGTTTTTAATTTACAGTGTTACCTCGAGATAAGAGCTTAATGCGTTCCGGGACTGAGCTCGTATGTCAATTCTCTCGTAACTCAAACGAATATTTCCCATAGAAATGAACTAAAAACAAATGAATTTGTTCCAACCCTCTGAAAAAAACTGAAAAACACGATTTTGGATTGGAAAAACATTTGTATATGTTTAATTCGTCATCTATTAACAAAGTAATAAATAACTAGTGGTTTAATAGACCTAAAATGGGTTTAATATTATTAAATTTAGATGGATTTTGTGGAGGGGAGGTTAGGGTGGGACTTTTTGCATGGCAACGCGCTCGTAACATAACATAAACAAATTTAAATGAACTCGAAATACGATGCAGGCACACAAAAATAAGTTTAATCTAACCTTACACTAAACTCAATTCAAATTTTGTATTAAAGTTTGATACCTTTCTTCTGTCTCAAATTACAATGAATACAAATCTAAGAAATACTAGCATGAAAGTAAGGATGGAAGTAAACAATGTGACGTATGACTTATTTGTCGTTTTGGAGCATCAGGGCGTTGGCACGCACACGACAGCACGTAATGACGGGATGATCCGTTGGCGGCCAGATTAAAATGAGCTCTCGGGGCCGGCTCATTTCCATTCCCATCTGTCTGCTGACCTCTAGGAAGCCGCCACATGACATCCTTGACGTGGCCGTCTGCGCAATGTCCGTCCTGCTTCTTTCTCACATCTTTTCCTTTCATTGTGGCCTCAGCCCTTTTTTTTTCTGGTCCCTCCGGGCAGCCCCCCCACCGGAGACCGTCACCTTGTCCCCACGGTCAGGCGCTCGCGGGGGTGGCGCCCTCCATTCTCCCAGGGGTGACCTCATGTTAAAAGAGTGTCAGCTGGGGTTCTGTCACAGGCGACGCGGGCGAAAGATCCGCCGTTCCTTTTGTCCCCGATTCTGGCCTTTCACCAGTTGTCAAGTGCGGCACTTTTTTGGGGGGGATTTGTTTTGTTACAGGGGTCTCGCCTCTTTCGGGGGAAGTGCGGAGAGCTTTGCATACTCTCCCAGGGTGGAAAATTTTCAGGATCTTTTTCGGCTGTTTTGAAGGACACGTGAACTAACTGAGTCAAAAAGTGAAGATTTTCACTGTATTCTATTTGTCGGCTTTTAATCAGATAAATCGTTAAAAATACAAAAAGGGTATATCGGGCCCATCCTTAGACTTTTTTTTCAAGATCGGACATTGTCTGAAATAAAGTCGAAACAAAAGAATAAGTGCTAAATTCGCAATTTGAGTAATGTTCCGTCATATAAAGATTGACCGATATATTGACTTTTTCCGATATTATTTGTAATTCTTCACCACCTAGTGGCCAGTGTTAGAAAGAACTTCTATATAATGAGTGTAATTGCCTTTATTGAGCATTTCAGTTTAAAATATTGGCTCACAAATTGCATTTAGACATTGCAATTCAGAATTCGGTAATTCCCGAAATATCGTAATTGGATGTAAAACATTGGCTTTTTAAAAATGTATTAAATTATTTCCCTGTTAAGTATTCACAAGTAGTTGAACATATGAAAAGTAATGTAATAGCACCATTCAAATATCCAAGGAGTGGCGTTAATAGGCATCTATCGGCTACGGAACAGATGTCTGCATTGGGTTAGGCGTGATCAATTTCCCCACGATCGCCACCCGATTTCCATCCCCGTGATTAAGAATCAGGCCCATCTGCTGGGGAGGCAGGCATCTGCTGCCGACGGAGACGCTAAGCCGCCCGCTGCAGTTGAGGGGTGCGGCACTCGCTTGGTCGGCGAAGACTCGGAACTACACAAATCTCGCTTTGCTCCTGGAATGCCAAGGGCGTGCGTGTTAGACCTTCCCGATCTGCTTGGTACGCCTCTTGGAAACTCAGACGGCCATTACGTCATCATCCAGGCTCATTCAAAGTACGGCGGGCCTATAAGCATCTGCTGTGGAATGCCATAATTAGAGCGTGCATCAAATGTAGAGCAGCGTCTCAGTTGCACGTACAGTGCGGGGAAAAATGTGCCACAGCAGGCCGCAACAGCCATTTCATTGGCTTATGCTAAAACATACATTTTTAACACTATTTATACTATGTTTCCTACTATGCATGTTTTTATTTGGGATGTGGGAGGAAAAGAACAACAAGCACCCACATAAAACCCACACAGACACATACAAAGTCCACCGAACTGTGAGGCAAATATGCTAACCACTCTCCACCATGCCACCCGACTATTGAAATTCTATAATAAACATCATTTATATGACAGTCTGCCTCTGCATAGTTGAAACCAATGACATAAGTCACAAAAACAATCTGGTATAGGCCAAAAAAAGTTGGATTGGTTAAGTCTGAGGAACATTACTTAGCCCCTCCCTGTCGAAATGGAAAGGACGTTTAACACCGTCAATGGCACGTGAGCATTCAAAGTATGATTCCCTGATTTAAATGAATAGGATCTCTATGGCAATTGATGGGAGGAGTTTGATATTATTAGGGGGGTTGGGGGGTCCACTTTAGAGTGTATTTCTGTTTTGGGGACCACTTTAGAGGCAAATCTTTACCCGCTGGTGCCATATGACAAAACGGCATGTTACCCGTGTCTCCGATTCGCCCATCGCCAAACTCCAAAGCCAAACTGGGATGGAGGATTAGCTCACGCGGTTAAAAGCAAACAGACTGCTGCTGTGTTCAGACAGATTTGACTCCAAATCTTGTTTGCGCCTCCTGTTTTGATGGCTCTCATCACCAGCGGGGTCGCGCCGCACTTTGCAACTGGTGCCAAGCACTGTTTGTGCGGGTGCGTTGACGGGTTGGGGGTCGGAAGGGGGGGAAGGAATGTTTGGAGGATTCCTATTGCACAACTCCCCTGTTATTTGGGAGATGCATAATTAGTTTTGGGATTACGATGTCATGAAGTGATTAAGTCTTCCCCAGTTAAGAGGATGTGCTTCCAGTAAAGTCAACATAAAACTAAAGCCACATTTCCACAACTTGCTTTAGGTCAGTTTGACTTGTCGAGTTAACAATTTCTTTTTATATACATTTCAAATGATCATTGTATATAAAGTCAACGTCAGCTGAAATGGTGCAAGCCAATTTGGTGATTTTTTTTTTAAATTCTGCCTAGCAACGAGTTGTAAAAAGTATGAACAAGTCATTGGGAGTCCCAAAAATCTGAATTTGATATTTATTAGACTAGTGACTTCATTATTGGCATAAAACTTTTAACTGTGATAATAAAATTCATGCTTAAATTTATGGATACAAATTTATGCGCCTGACTATAAAATGGAAAAAAAATGACACTTTTGTGATTTAAAGAATTGTACAGTACTTCAAGAATTCTGCATAGCTAAAAAAAAATTCATAATTCAACTGCCAAGTCAACATGTCGGACTAAATTTTTTTCATGACGACTTTAAATGAGTTTTGCTTTTTTTGCTTACAAAGTAAAGAGTTTAAACGTCAAGCCTTTCATTAAAGCTTTACAATTGTACAATCTTTTGAAATCTCCCGCAAAGTGTTGGTCGCGCATACACACCAGTTCAGATTTGCGTCCGTCATGAATTTCGCCCGCCGACAGATACGTGCGTGATCTAAGGTTTGCTTGAAAATCGCATGTGTACACAAAGTTATTTTTGTTCCGATCTGGCTTTTACTCTGAAAAAGTACGCTCAGGGGTTAAATCTGCCCAGCAACAAGACGCAAGCTGTTTATTTCCGACTAGTCTTTCCTAGTTTTGCCACTGGACGCCAATTGTTTGTTGTTTGGTGCCGATGGTTCGTCCACGATACGTGGACGACGTCGTTCGTTTGTCTAGTTACTGGCCCAAATCCTCCGAAATTTTTTTCGTGTGAATTGGTGGAAAGCGTTCTTATGAGAAGACCACAGTGTCTGGCAAACTAGTTCCGTGCGCAGACCGGTTGTGTGTGGGCAGGTGAGCGTTGTCGGACTGAAGTCACGGTGGTTAGCAGTGGGCCGGTGTTGATTGGAGGGCGCCTGCGGTTGCTAAGCAGAGCTGTGCTAAATAAGAACTTGTTGGCTCTCGCCGGCTCAGAGGAAAGCGCAGCGCACGATGGCACACATATATATATGTTCAGTTCTGTATACGGCAGACCTCACGCTACACGGCCCTCTCACAGCTGAGAGACCTCAGCGCTTCACTACTCCCTCGCGGCCCGCGTAAAGCCAGCCTCTCCATCAGCGAGACCATTCACCTCCTCCGTTTGACACGGGGTCGACCCTGGAGGACGTACCTCCCTGCATGGGCTCTCCTCCAACTGCAGCGCACTCCCCCTCACGCTGTGTTCTACTCCAGCTCTACCTCCACTCACTCTGGCCTACATACAAAGGACAGATGGATGGACGGATGGATGGAAAGATAGCGGGAACGTTTACATGCCCAAGAACTCCATCTCAATTATTAATCCGAGGCCTTTAGTCACAATTTAAGTCTGCTTAATTGCATGTGGTGATGTGTTAACATCAAATAATGTACTTTTCAAGTACAGTAATCCCTCAAATATCGCAGTTAATGTAGACCAGACATTGCCGAAAATTAAAAAATCGTAGGGTTACCCCTATTAATTTTCTTACTGAGAGTGACATTTAACATTGACGGCTATCGATGTCAAAATTCCATTTGAACTAATTCAGTGAGTTAAACCTAAATTTCAAGCAATGGAAATAGAAATCCCTTTCAGCCAGCCAGCATTATCTAAAATTAACCTAACCATGTTTTAAGTAGGCAGTACTGGGGATTAGTGGTTCTGCCTTTCAGTTCTGAGGTTCTGGGCTCTAATCATGGTTGCGGCATTCCTTGTGGAGTTTGCATGTTCTCCCCACATTCCATTCTTTCCATCAATAGATACTCTTAAATCATCCGTAGGTGCGAATAGCTAAAACATGGGCCCTCGTAGCACGTTGACAGAGAATTGAACAGTCTGTTGGAGTGACGCTTTGGTTATAAAACAGTCACCCTGGGAACTACTGCACTGGCTTTGTCCTGACTTCATATTTGAAACAATGCCAGAGAGAAAATTGCCAAAACATACTTGTTTTTGGGAGCCTGAAACTAAATCTGAAAAAATAGAATGCTCGAAAATGGAAGTGTCCGTTGTAATAAACATATTACAAAATGTAAATGACCATATCATTGGTGGAAAAAAAGCTAACAGTAGAACAGAATTGCCACTCTATTGCTGTCACTATCCTCGGATACGTACAATAGGAAATTTGATCAATTTTTTATGTTTATAACCTATTATTGATGAATATAGAAAAGGCTTTTTGGGGAGGTTTGATTTTTCGGTGTTTGCGGCACGCATCTGGCAGGACTCCCAAGACAAACTAAGACAGACAGACAGACGAAGGTGGCTGAAAATAGAGCGCGCCCAAGCCTTTATCCTATAATGACCACCAGACTATTACGAGACACAGTGTCTTACACGCACGGTGTCGACGGAGGAGTTTAGCTAATTAAATTAGCGTGCCAGGAAAAAAAAAAACAGCCGGTAAGATTATTGCCAGAAGCATTGAACTCGTTTGTTGCCATCGCCAGTTTCCCAATTTTGTTTTCAACTTTGATACCGTTCTTCTCCCCGGTTGGCTATATTTCCCTCGCCTCCACCCTGACTTTCAGATGAAACCTAATGAGGGTTGTTTACTTTTGCATTCGCTTCAAAATCTTCAGAAAATGATGCACACCAACGTCCTCACAATAGGATAACTCACCCCCACTTGTGGTGATACTGAAATCAGCTGTGTAATGTGTACGTAAAGTTCAGTCCGCTTACTCTACTACAAAATCCAACTTGCATGCGCAACACAAAAACATTCAAGATCATACATTAAACGGCCTGCTGAGCTTTTACAGTTGACATTGTGTTTGGTTCATGTGTCTCACATAGAATGTATGAATGATTCCAGAGGTGATAAAAGATCATTGTTGAGGGCGTCATTCGCACAAAGCTGTACCCCCCCCCCTACCCCCTCATGCACCACATCTCCCCTCCAGCTGCTGCACTGTACACACCGCTGCAACATAATGAGTCGCTCCAAAGAGATTAGTCGCCTCATCATCAACGGCGTTCCCTAATTTCTCCGCCTTTTGTCGCAGTTGCACGCGGCACCCAAAACAAAGGAAGGCGCTCTGCGCCCACAGCAGGTGCTGGACCCCCACCCCAGCAAAACACCACACCCACCCATGAATTACCCCCACGAGGTGCCGTTGACATACTCCAGCAACCTTCTGCAAGCTCAACTTGAACCCTCAGTCACCGCCCGAGAAATTCCTCAGGCGAATGGTTTTCTCTCCCCGAGCCGCTTCTGCGCACACATCTGGTGAACAGCACAAGCACCTCTGTCATCTTTTACAGCGTTGAGGTCATTTCCACCCTATCAGTAAAATGGAAACACATGATGTGCAGGCCCGGGCTCTTAATGGGGTGGGGCTGGCGTGGAGCAGCACTGACGCACGGCCTTCTACAGGCCGCCAAAAACGACGCTCTCTCGCGACGTTGGGGTTTCGGTCCAGTTAAAACGCCGAGTCCATTCCGGTTGCTGAGAATCGGACGGCTTTGGCTTCATTCGGAAGAAAGGGCGTGTCGGGAGATTTAATTAGGATTCTCCATCCGTAATAAATCGTGCTGGTTTCCACCATACCACGCCATCGTTCCCAACTTTGCGCCATTGTTTCCTTTATTGTTGACGTGGTCGCTATGTTGCATGGAAACCGCATTGGACACGGCGCCACCACGGTGTATTGGTGATTAACAGTTTTGCGGATTGGATTTTAACTGTTGACTATTCAAGGGTGTCTACATTTCATTTTCCTGGCCGGCAAAATCACTTTTTAAACAGAGCGGACTTTATTCGCAACCAGTCAAAGCGGGTTCTTTCATTCCCTTTAAATGTAGCACGTTATTTTTGATGAAGTGTCTTAAAATGTAAGCACTGTTTTTCTGTCTTATTCATTTTGTTACATATAAAAGTAGTCTATATTAACTTAAGATGACTTAAGTGTCTTTTATTTAAAGACCTGCCATTTGCAGACAACCAGACCAAGTTGGATCCAGCTACCCGCATTAGGGCTAAAAAAAAAGTGAGAAAGACTCCTCTAGCGATTGTACGGAAGTTTTGAAAAGTCAATTATATTAATTTGAGAAATCAGTGAAATGAAAAATTATGAAGTGATTCATTAATGAGTTGACGTACAAAGTATGAATCATGCCAAATACTGCTCTATGGCTCTGGGCTTCAGATTTGAGCTGTCAATGTTGAACCAAAAACAAAGTTGGACAACGAAACTATGTAACTACATCATGGTTTCCAGATGTTTGCACATATCTTATTTTGATTAATTACCAAAATAATCAGTCTGCTGTCATTGAGAACGACGGAAATTGGAGAATATTTACTGTTGAGAGACTGACAGAAGCGAATTTGGACTATTTTTAGCCAAGCCATGTCCCAAAACGATTAGTCACCTTTCAAAATAGTAATTATTTGCAGATTAGCTGATTAATCATGGCCAAAACTTCCTTTTCCGAACTGCACGACCTCAAATTTGGGTTCTCATACTGTCCCAAGATTTCCACATTTCTGCTTCATGTGAACTCCTCAGACACATTTTCGCTGATTTCTTCTCTCTGCATTTTAACCATCGGCGTCACATGAATTCCTCGTCTTAACGCTTTTTCTTCCATACGAGAAGTCTGCGAGCCATCAGTATGCAACGAGCGCTTTCTCCCTCCTTGTACATGTACATTCCAGCCACTCTGTGGTTTCCATTTGGCGGGCAATAGAACCAAGGAAGGAGAAGAGAATGATGGGGTTCACAGTGCACGGAGGCGTCCTCCAGCAGGACTTGTTGTTAGACTGCGGCGCGCCTCCGTCCTCATTACCTCTGCGGCAGCTTTGCTTCTCCGCCTTTGTTCTCGCTCGCTCGCTCGTCTTGGCTTGAAACTGGAGAGGACGCGGAGAAGTGCTGAAGCTGCACTTTTGCTCGACTGCCCACAACTACTTGTGAGGGAGGAAACGTAGCACAGACGAGCACCCCCTCGGGCCCCCTCTTGTCTACATAGTTCGGTGAAAGCAGCAGAATGGTTTGCTGTCTTTCTCAAATTGTAAGCCGTGGATACAGTCAGTCCTGGTGTATTGCGTTGGCAATTTTGGGGAGAAACATCACTTTTGTATGAGGGCTGCCACGAGTAATTGGCAAGGAGTTGATTATTGAGTGAATCCACAATGTGTTTGATAGTCCATTTGTCCTAAAACTGCCTGTGTCTTCCTTTTTAACAGTAGGTTTTCAGTATTGTTGATGAAATTAATTCACTTCTGCACTGAGTATCCTCACAATGGGTTTCATAGCCTATCTAGAATGATTATTTGATTATCTCATCTCATTTTCTGAAGCACTACATCCTCATTGGGGTCACTGGAGGTGCTGGAGCCTATGAATTGGTGGTCGCAAGGAACAAGGAGAAAAACAACCATTAAGGCCCACACTCCTACCTAGGGGCAATTTAGAGTGTCCAATCAGCCTACCATGCATGTTTTTAGAATGTGGAATGAAAGCAGAGTACCCAGAGAAAACCTACTCAGGCCTGAGAAGACCATGCAAACTCAACAGAGGTGGAGGTGACCTGGATTCGAACCCAGGAGCCCAAAGCTGTGAGGCCAATGTGTCAACCACCACGCTGGCTGCCCTATTTGATTATTATTTACTAAATAATGATTTGACCTTGTTATTCAAAGTTTCCAAAAAGAAAACAAAAACTCAATGACAATTACAAAGTATTCATGGGTAAATAGTTTTTTGTTCCAATACAAATGAACAACTTTTACTCAGACTGAGGCCTGAAACAGCAGCGTCTAATGGACAGACAGTAAAAGTTTATCACACTAATGACCCACACAGTCAGGTTTTCTAATGGCACACATAGCCACGCCATGCAAACGGGGTTGGCCAGAGGTCGGCTAGAATTGCGGCTAGGGACATTAAATGGGCCTGGATTCTGACCGCTAGACTGGAAAAAGGAGGGGTGCTTGAAACAAAGGGCGCATGAGGTGAGGTGAGGTCAGTAGAATGGGAGGCGGCGTCAGATTGGACAGCGAGAGAAATATGCTAGCACAATGACCATGACTGAAATACGGGGCAAACTTTTGCAGTTGAAAATGAATAAGCCTGATTCTGTAGCTTAAAGTTACCCAAACATTTATACGCAACTCAGAAGGCATTGTTACTTAAGCTAATATTGTGGTGAAGTAATAATTGCAGTAAATATTTGTATGAAAACCTTTCAAGGACCAAAATTGCAGCAAAGCAGTTCATCTTACGTAACTTCAAGTTGTAACGATTAGACTGTAAAACATGCCAACAAATGTTATTCAAAAAGATTACTTGAAGGGGAAAAACTGTGTTAGTGTTTCTTATTTAATCTCATCTAACTTGGAATTTACAGTGTCTCATATATTCCTATGCAACCCTGTGTGGAAAAAAATGGGAAAATAATGTCTTTGGCACTGAATGAGGTAACTTGTAAATCAACAGTTTGAAGATATCATTTAAAAATGGCTTGGTTTCTCCTCATGTCCCGTGATTGGCTGGGATAGGCTCAAGCCCCCCGTGACCCTTGTGAGGATAAATGATAACAAAAATGAATGAATAGCTGAAAATATTCTATTGTTGTCCAATAAATTAACATCAAATCATCATAAAGTGTCCCTTGAGGATTACTTGCATACCTTTGCAAAAGTAGGCTTAACTGTAAAATAGCGGAATAAAAGTTCATATGAAATATTATTTTAGCAAAAAAGGTGGTTGGTGTTAAGTGCCTTCTTAAAGTAACTGGCAAGCATATTGCAGTTTAGTCAATTTCCAAAAGTATTGGCTTTCACTATGGACGGACATCCATGATAAAGCATTTTGTCTATCTTTTTTCTTCAAATAACGAGGCTCGAATCTGTCCTTTTAACCCCGTTTCCACCCAATTCCGCGGAGACCTTGGCTCGTGTCCGCGCCCGCCGCCGAAAGGCTACGAGTCCTACGCAAGTGACTAGCCAGTGAAAATATTTGCGGCCGGTTTGGTCCGAGAGCCAAAGTGGAAGATAGAGGAGAGGATTTGTTGGCTTTCTCCCCGAGGCGGAGAGGGCTCCTTAGCGTGTTTGCGTAAGGTGAAGTATCAAAACCGAGGAGCCAGACGGCGGCGGCGATGGCGCGACCTGAACTGGGACGGACCGGAATACAGACTGCTTTCGTTTGTTTAGGCAGAAATCGTCAACCCTGTCAAAGAAATGCGCTTGAGCCGGAGGGTCACATCCAACCTATACACACACACACACGGGAGACGGGAAGTATGGGGGTGTACCTACATCTGGGGTGCACGTCCTCTCGTAAAAATAAAAAGGGACGGGGGTGGCTCTATTGCTGATGAGATGGTGTTTGACTGTCGGATGTTTGTGTTTTGTTCCCAGCCTTTTCATAAATAACCCCTTTTTCACATGGCGGAGGTCAACTGGTTTTACTAGACTAGAGAGAGGCAAGTCCAGAGGCAAGAAGGCCCCCCCACCATCTGGCAGCCATAAAAAAAAGGGGGAGCGAAAGGGTTTTTTTTTTTTTTTTTTTTTTTACAGGCGGTTTATGGGATGGCAGGGTGAAGAGAGCCAGAGTGGATGGTGGACTCTGGTTGCCCCCGAGCTGCAAAGCTTCCACTGCAATGTGCATGACGGGTCAGAAGTTCATTGCCTTTCCACAACTAGCCCTCCCTCGTCTTCCCGGCATCTGACTTGGAAGGTGAAGGAGGGGACGCCAGGGGGTCAAAGTTGGAGGGCAAGGGAGACGAAATAGAAAGGGAAGAAAGAGGACGTGGGGGCGTACTGACAAATAAAGGAGGTTTAAAACTATCTTAAGTCGTTCACAGTCATTGACGGCAATGGACGTCCGATCAATCTTTCAGTGCTAGATTCTTAATACAGTGCTTTGCAGAGGATAAAGAATATAAGTGTCGGGATATTTTTATGAGGTCTTAATATGTCGATGCTTATGATATGAACTTTAACATACACATTCCTACAAATGTAAATACAAATGTCAAAGAGTTCAGGTGAATTTTTAAATGACCAAAAAATAGTCATGTTAAAGAGGTTAAGTGTCAACTTTTGACTAAAGGGTTAATATCCTATTTAGGGTGAATTAGGACTGCCTGCAGCTCACCTAAATTTTTGGGGGTTGTAATTTCTGGTCAGATTTCTGCTGAATTACTCAAAGTGGTAAACAACAACAACAAATATAAAGACAGTTAGAGTGAGGGCAAAAACTGATTTCCATTCAAATTTCTAAAGTAAAAACACTGGACCATTGGATAAAGCTAAACTAATTATATTCCACCATGACATGAATTGAACATTGTTATTAAATTTGTCTTCCTATATCAGCTTTTTACAATAAAAAGTATCATCCGGTGGAAAATCATTTGAAATTGCTGCAATCTGAGGCTTTCCGATGCAAAAATACCCCTCCTTTTCCAACTGATGTCTCCCCCCCCCCCCCCCCAATTTACGTAAAAACAATGTGGGGATTGTGAACATTTATGGAATTATGTGGAGAAGATTTGAGTTTTCTGTCTCTCATGTCATGCCGTGTTGAAGATGAGTGCTACAGATGGTGTTGAATTATGTGACTGCGTAAACACCGATGATGAATCAATGGCTCGGTGTTATTTGGCTATGCGTCATCCTCTCCAAAGCCACCAGGCGCACCACGCAGACTAGCAAACATTTTTTTTCCGCCATCCAGCCCCATTACTGTAACTTCTGCACGAGACTTTTTAATAAAATTCATCAGTCCTACCTGACCATGTCCTCGTCATTCACATGCAGCCAAACAAGGTCCAGATTGCCACGGGTGTAATCACAACCACTCTGAAAAAAAAAAAATGGTCACTTTAAGCTTTTCAGAACCTTTTTTCGGTGATAAAATCCTCATATTGCCTAAAGAACTCATAGAACAGCATAGTCAGATTGTCTTGGAAAACTATGGATCGAGGCTAAAAATGCTACAATGGAAAACATGTTGTTGTTGGGTAACGGAACATCCAATTTAGTAGATGGAATGTAACGTAAAGTGGTAACGTCCCCATAAAACTCCAAGCTGAAAAAAAATGATCCGAGCTAGTCGTTAAAAATCCATAAAGCAGCCATGTTCTCAATAAAGCCACAGAAAAAACCCTAAAAATATGGACGACGTCAGGTAGCTTCTTGATTGTGAAAACGCCAGACGTTCAAAGGCCCCATCTTCTTCATAATCGTGTACCCCACCCTAACATTTCTCGTCCGGGTTTGAAGAGGCCGAGATCAAGTGAGTCGGTGTTTGTGAGACTAAACGCGAGTGGCTTTGACGCTTTTCCAGAATGAGGTTATCATTGCAGAGGTCCGCTTTGCTGATTCTGGCATGGAGCGATTTCCATTTTCTTTTTTTTGTCCTGCCTCAGCTGAGACGCATTAACCCAATTCACCCTTTCGCAACGTGTCGATCATTGGAACCTTGTTACTGTTCGGCACGCCACGTACCTCCCAAACGGTTATTTTTTCCAACAAAGGGACTCGTTCAAAAACATTATCCTTGGCCGGAAAATTGCTCTGTTGCTTGCGTCAGAATGGAATTCATGTAAATGAACTCCACGGCGATAGACGGCCAATCCCATTTGATTGCACGCAGCAAACGAACGTTATGGTCAACTTGGCTGTACGTACAGGCAGTATTTGTTACAACATATGGATATTTTCACATTTGACACGCCACAGAGAACGGCATTGTTAAGCCTGCCAAATTTGAACAATACTTAACGAATTCCTTTAGCATGATGTTGGAGTGTCATTCAAGCGAAAAGCAAATTGAAGGTAACTCGACATTGTATCCTCAAGACAATAAAAGCAAAACAAGCAGCCTCCTGCCTGGTTGGTCTACCTTAACATTAGCCAAATGTATCATCAACATGATTTCCAAGAATCCAGGCAACGGAATCATTAAATATTCTTTAAGTGTGTCAACCTGACATTTCCATTAGTCATCCTCGGATAAAGTACATAACATGATTCAATGATGAAATTGCTAAATGTTCTTGAGTGAACCAGGGCAAGATATTACACTACACCCAATTCTAGGGGTGACGCATTGCAGTTTTGTTCTTAATTCCTTTCTTTTGTCTTTTGAAAAAAAGGGGATTTTTTTTCTATTTTAAAAGGATTTATTTTTATCATTTTAAAGATTTGATTATTCATTTAGGTCACAACATTCTGGAATTCGGTAAAGCTTTTCCTATGAAATGTTCTAAATTATGAAATTCCAACAGGGGAGTGTAGGCATTTTATATATATATATATATAAATAGAGATGCCGTTACACAATACAGCCATGCCTCGATATACGAGTGCCCTAAAATATGAGCATTTGAGATAGGAGTAAATTATAGAGCGAATATTTATCTTGAGATACGAGACAAATTTTGCATTACGAGCAGACAATGGACGTGAGAGGCTGCTCAGAAGAACATCAGCAGTTTCGAATCTCGAGGTAAAATAAGAATTATTGTAACCATCAATTTATTGGCTGCAACTGTGACAGACGTCTTTTCCAGTTTGACTGAGAGGGTTAGTTCAAATTGAATTGGACGCCAATCGCTGTCAATGATGGCGAGCAAATAACTCAAAGTTGCGACCGTGACTAAAATGGCAAGCGCTCTCCTACGAATGCAAACTTCACCCCACTGTAAATATTTTGAACATCCACATGGCTATTAAAAGTGACCTCAGGTATTGATTTATGAGTCAAAGGAGAAGTGGGACCTCGCTTTGGGCTTTAAAGCATTAATGAGTAATAAAAAGTTGGTGTTTGCGGTACATATGAGTCACGTTTGCGCCGTCCTTTGGCGCTCGTTGGGGCTTTGCGCGACCCTCGGCTGCTCGTGTGTGGCGAGGAGAAATAGTGCTGACAGCGGAATGAAAGCGTGTTTGGCAGGCACGCCCTTGTAGGTTTCTGTGTCACTCAACTCTTACATTTTTAATGGTTTCCTCAGAATGGCGTGGGCTTTGGCGTGCTCTTCAAATTTGAGAAAAAGCTGCAGGTGCAGGTGAACCATCTAAAGAATGAAAAGGATGTGCTGTTAGAAGGACATGGATAATGTATTCATTGTTCCAAAGTATAATACTGTATTGCAACAGGGCTTATTTGGAACATTCAGTATAATTTGTGGCTCAATTCACTCAACTGTAGATCCAATTAATTCTTCAAAGGTATGGTCCTAATAAAAGAAAAAAAAATCGAGAACAGATAGAATAAAAGAAACTACCGTATTTTTTGGACTGGATGGGCCTGCGAGTAATACTCAAGTGCGACTTATGTTTTTAAAACCTGTTTTTTTAGGCTATAGTTATCCCAAAAAACTGTAAATGTTACATTAACAGGTGCCTATTTTCCCTGTTGTTGTCCATTTAAGATTGAAACAAGCACTGATTCTTAACTAAAGAAAACAAATAGATATATCCTACAAAAATTCGTTTTTCGGTGTCCACTTTCAGTTTAATGTCTTTGCGTTATGAGCCCAAATTTTCATTCGCTTTAGATAAACCGTCACACACGCCAAGTGGAAAGAAAAAAAGCGCAAAAGCAATGCCAATGAACTTTCAATCGAGACAAACAGACAAACCCAAAAATGAAAACACCTGCAAGGGGCACAAGGAAGAAAACAGCAAGTGCAATTATTGAAACCAACATTGACGCATTCTACCAAAAACCCTCTTTCCAAACCCACGACACACGCCAGAACTTTGGGAACCCTCCCACCACTTGCCCTTGAATCATACTACAATCACTTAGCATAAGAGCAGAGGATTTAGCTCGCTGCCTCTTCATTGGCCCGCTGACAAATTCTCGCCCCGAATGGTTACGCCGCTAAATAGAAAACGGCCGGGGTGTGTGCGAGGGAGCGAAACCGGAGACGGCGACGTGCTGGGGTTCACGTTTGGGCAGCTGAGCCCCCTCCAAGATGGCGGCCTGGGCTCTCCCGCACTTTCTTCCTCCCTCGTAGCATGCCACGGGGAGGGGAGGCCCAAGGCAGGAACTCAATAATAACTTTCAGCAGTCTAGCCAGGAGGCTGGAAGCCCAGACTGCGGCTGTTCCCTCCCCCCCGGCTCCCTCCCTCTGCGTCCTCCCTTCCTCCCCTCCCCCCCCCCCCCCCCCCGACGCTCCTCCCCCGTCCTGGCCTGCGTCTGCTCCACGGGACTGATGCATTTTGCAGACAGGCTTTTAAAGAGACACAGGCCCGCATTTTTATCCCCTGATTCAAAGCGGTGGAAGGAACGGCAGATCACCGGCGAGGCCACCGTACAGGAAGGGCTACGTTTTTTGGGGAGGGGATTTTTGCGTGAAATTTTACCTCACCCTCTTCAATTGCGAGTGAATAAACAGGCTGAGATTGTATGCACAGAAAGTCTCAGAGGACCCGTCCACCTTTGATGCTTTTTTCTTTTCAAAGACATAACAATGTCAAGAGTGAGTTGGGGGGCTTTGCCACAGCGGAGGTCTGGTTTAATTCCAGTAAATCCTCGGAATGAGAACGTAGCACACATGCAGCAGCGCGCATGCCGCCCGGCTGTAGGTCACATTGCACACGCGACATTGAGACGTCCGTTTGAGGCCGACGACAACTCCCGCTGAGTTCGTTCCCGGCGAGCATAACGCTCGCTCTTTGGCTGCAAAGGGCGGCCCCCGTGAGTGAGATGGGGGTCTTCGTTTGACTCAATCCACGCATTAAAAGAACTTTGTCGTAAACTAGAAATACCAAAAAATATTGATCACTTTCAGGGACAGGGGTCACTATGATTGAGGGCTATTTCAAAGTTGACATTTCAGACTGTTAACTGCTTTTGGAGAAAGTCATTTAAAATAAAACTTGAAGCTTAAATCTTTGTATTTTTAACCCAGTTTTTAACTAAGGACACACCACTGAGGCCAATTTCAGGGCCATGCGTTTTAACTCTGTATTTTTTGGGGGGCTTTTTTGAAACCCCAGTTGCCCTAATTACGCTTTTATATGGCTCAAATGTTGGGATAGATTTGCTTAAATTGGGGTAAAATCACATTTTCTGATCGGAACTCAGTTTTTTTCCTTATAAGGTGAGTCGGACTCACTTGCGGAAAAATATAGGAAAAAGCCGCTCCTCTAAGAGAGTAAAAAGGAATGAATTCGCTGCCAACCTCTCAGTTCAAACTTATTGTACGTGTATCACAAAAAAATGTTATTGAACGCGTTCAAAACATCCAAACCGGCGTTTGACTTTGGAGGCTACGAACGTCACGCAGCATAAGAATACACAATCAAAAGGCACAAGCGGCACATTCTGTTACTTGTGTTATTACTGTTTTGATTTGATTTCTTCATTTTGACAGCCTTGAAGTGTTTTTCATACCAATATTTACTGTTATCTTGACATTTTACAAGTTCTAAACAGTCCGACTTTCTACGTAACCGCCCAGCAAGCAAAGACACGCTTCATTACCTACTTTCTTACGCTTTGTCATTTATTGTTTTATATTTATAGTCAAGGTCTGTTTTTCATACAAATATGAGAAGGCCTTTAAAATCAATATGGTGGCTGTAAGTTGATATACAATTTGGTGAGTCATGTACAAACGTCTTTGTTTTTTTTGTTCCTGCTACTACCTCTGACCAATTGCTTCCAATGCTTTCCTGGCAAGGGTAAAGACACTCCCCATGCCTTTGTAGTGCATATTAGTGGTTGTTTTATTAATAATTCACTGGGTAGCCAAAGTAAGTATACGTCAAGTGAAAGGCAATGGAACAAAAAACACGCACAAGCTGAGCCCCAACGCACGGCACGGAACGGACCTGGCTTGTCCAGGGATGCCAAATAAGCAATGTGGGTCACCATGGAAATAACAGAGATGTTATTCCTGATTATAAATACTCGTAAGATCTTTCTGGCCAGCGTGAAGAATGGAAAACGGACAAATTGACTAGTTTTTTGGGTGCCTTGGCCCCAATGGTGCGTCAAAATTTTGCGGTTTTGAAAGGCATTTACGCGCGAGTGAGGGCTCGCCGCTGAGACTAATCCCCCTGGCCCGCCTTCACCTTTTGCTGGCCGGCGTCCTGACAGCTCAGCCCGGCAAGACGGCGAGCGGCAGACTTTTACGTAACCGTCCGGTCTATTTATTCAGAACCCGCTGTCGTTTCCAAGGCGGCCAGCTCGGCGGCCGAATGTGCCGGGCTGAACCCACGCACGCCTGAGCCGCGGCGATCTGTCCGGCGCCCATATGACAGTGATTATCAAAAGACGGCACGCAAAATAGTCACTGCTAAACTCATTGGTTGCCTCCAACGGTGGCTACGTTAACATGGGTACATGGTTTATCGGGAAAAATGTGCTTCCTGTACAGACCCTATTCAGAATATGAGAACTTGCTTCTGTGACAATGAAATTTCCCGAATACAAGATGAATAAAGTTGTCCAATCAAAACAAAGATCACTCCGATCAAGATTCTATTCCCAACGAAAGGGGTGTTCTAAGGCAATTCGTAAATAATCCATCAAATACTCCAAAAAATTTGTTCTGACAATACGAATAACGCATCCGATCATAATTTGATTATTTAAAGACATTTTCTACTTATATAAGCATAGCCAATGATAGACATCAAATCTATCAGAACTGGGATGGGTATCGTTGAATGGTCATCCAATGATAGAATTAAAATATAGTAGTAAGTTAATGAAGATGAATTTAAAAAAATATTAATAACAACCATTAACAGCAGAAGACATCCAATCTATTTTCACTGGGAGGCTCGAATGAACGAAATGATTAGAGAGCAAAACAAAACAAATTAAGGAATAAAGCCCTAATATGGACCACGGCTACTAAGCATCCCCAATTTGGGGATGTACGTTATTATACGAGGGTGAGCGAGAAAACCCTGGCGCTGAAATGGCTATTTTGTGGAGTTCTGTTGGTTGAGTCAGGGCTGAGTTGGGTTTCTGCTGTTATGTGGTTGCCATGGTGAGAAAAACACTGGCGCTGGAGCAATAAAAGCATCCAGGAAAGGAAAAGACATTTGCGGACTGAAGGAACAGACAGCGGAGTTGGCTCAATTTGACTTTTTTTCTTCTTTTCTTTCTTTCTTTTTGCTGGACTGTTTATTTATTTAATACACAGAGCGCCTTTTTATCGTCATGGAAGATGCGAAGTTCGGGGGCCTCTCACCTAATTACTAGTGTAAGCAGATATTCTTTCCTATGGTTGGAGGAGGGCAGCAAAAGCAGTGTTTAAGGCTGGAATGTGTGATCTTAGGAACGGATGTTGTGGGTGTTTAATCCCCCGTTTTCCCCTTGCGGACAATTCCGCGGACAAGTGGAAACAAGCCAAAACCCTATTTGATCCTACTCAAATATTATTGTATGCGCGGGTTCTTTCTTTCGTTTTTTTTTTTTTTTTTTTCATGCCTTGCTGTCTCCTCCAGAGAGAATATATTAAAACTAAATAAGTTCTTCCTGCTATACATTTTTCTGCACTGCTTGGACTCATTATGGTGTTGGCGGATCTGAAGACTGTCCAGGCTGGTTAGATAGGCCAGCCAATAGCAGAAGGGACAAACTGGAATATTTTTATAAATGCTACAAGGTTTTTTTGGTCTTCCAATTTAAACATGGATTGGATGGGAAACGCAGTCAATGGCACTTTTTGCATGGCAACGCGCTCGTAACATAACATAACCAAATTGAAATGAACTTGGATTACAATGCAGACACACTAAAAAATAAATGTAATCAAATCTTACACTAAGCTTAATTCTAAATTTGTTTTAAATTTTGCTACCTTTCTTCTCCCGGGTGGGCTCTATTTGCCCCGTATTGACCACTGTCTCAGAAAAGGTTAAATTAGGTTAAAGTTGAATTGTTGTCTCACAGTGTGGCACAAAAAAATGCAACTACTTTATAACATTTCACTTGTCTAACCTGCCCACAAAAAGCCACCTCTAGTTTTTGTCTGATGATGAATTATCCAATCATTCACCGCAAGTTCAAAAGGATTGGACTTCTATCACCGTCGTGGATTTACTAAGATTTTGGGCCTTCCAATAAAGTGAAGTTCAAATGTATCTGAACAAAAGCTTGGGTCTGTGGCCATCACAAGAGTCTTTCTGATGCCCTCGTGACCCGGAAGGTCGCATTGAGCAGAATAGGCCGTCCATAAATTTCAGGCAGATTTATGACTCGGGTTCAAGCAATTAGCTCCGAAGCCATTCTCATGACAGACACCGCGTCGGTCAAACGACATCAGATGGGGAGCCCGAGCGAGCCCTGACCCTGACTTCACCTCTGACGGATTTTACGAACCCCCACCCCTGAATCCAATCCTACCCCCCTGTCACCTCTTAACCTCTGGTATTCGTCCCATTTTCATCTTTCCAAATAAACCCGCCACCTGCCCTCCTCTTTGCTAGCTGTGGCGGGGGTGTCGGAGTGCGGGACGGTGGTTGTCGGAGGGTGTGCGCGGGCGCGCGGCTCAGCTTACCAGACGCGACGTTGCAAAACCGCAGCTCAGCTGACTGGCGAGCTGCTTTTATGTTTTGATATTTTTAAAAAGAAAATTCCAGTCCTCGAGGTCCCGTTGGCTAGCCAAAACGTCTGCGTGGTGGTACAATCGAAGCGCTTGTGTGAATTCATATAAGTGGCCACAGGCGAGACACTTTGGAAACAGATTTAGGAAAGAGAAAACAACGATTCGATTGTAATAGAAAACAACAGTGTGGCCAACTTTAATCAGCTCTTATTGATATTAAGTGGATTTAAAACAAAAAAATGGTATTAACTTTTGAATCTTTTACTATAGTAGTGACCTCTTAATGGATACATTTAGCTTTAACTTATAAGGTGGTACCTCGACATATGAGTGCCCCGACATACGAGCAATTTGAGATACGAGTAAATTTTCGGGCAGATATTTATCTTGAGAAACAAGACAAAATTTGATATACGAGCATACAACGGACGTGAGAGGCTGCTCATAAGAACATCACGGCCACTGTCTCTCTCCCTGCAATTGCCTTGTGTAATGTATCTGCGAGCACTGGGCGGAGCGTTGCATTTTTTAAAGGTGTTTTTTTTTTTAATCCCGTTAGTCAGTGCAAATGTCGTATATACTACTTCCGTTGGCAAGTGGTCATATGTTATCCAATTGTGAGGACATTTGTGTGCATCATTTTAGGTATATTTTGAAGGGAAGGGGTTAGGGTTAAATTTAAGTTTAATGTAAAGTTAGATTCAATGTATTTTTGGGTATCTGCATCGTGGTCCAAGTTCATTTGAATTTGTTTATGTTATGTTAGGAGCGCGTTGCCGTTCAAAAAGTCCTCCCCTCTGTCATTCTCTTTCCCTTCTCGAGGTAGCATTGTACCAAATTTGTTGTCATTACATGGTGCTTTAAATCCGCCCGAGGTTTTGTTATCCAAACCTTTTCAATGGCGCTAAAACATCATCAATGTCTCAGCCTGATCGCCATTAAGGGGCTTAATTTGGCCTCCGGCGGGGCACAATGGGACGCTTCCATCCATTTAGCCAGTTTGTCGCCCAGACTGAGAAGTCTCGACTCCCCCCCAAGGCGATAAGCTGGACTTTTTTGTACCTGGGCCACAACTGAGAGGCGTGATCCGGTACCTGCCGGTGCCATTGACACCATTCTTGAATGTGTGTTTGGAACTGTTACTGTTTGGGTTGTGGAGAGGTTATCCAGTGACATTTTAATCGTCTTTGGCCCTCCTTTGCCGCGGTATTAGAATTAAGCCGGCAGATTAAAAACTCGGGCAGTCAGACAGCGATTTTGCTGTCTCGCTGTTTACAGCAGTGCGCTTTGTTTTTGTTTTGGGCTTGGAGACGGGGACAGGGACGGGAGGGTGGGGGTGAGGGGCTGCTAAAACTGGGAGGGTGTCCACGCACTAACTAATGTTTTGCAGTTTCCAAACAGACAGATGAGAGGGAGGATGATTGCGGTTTTGAGGGCAGGGAGTGAGAAACCGCCATCTTGTTCCGGTCCGTTTTTATTACGAAAAAAAACCCCTAAACGATTCCATCGTAAAACATGCGTTGCTCGATTCTGACTCAGCTGTGATGGATTGTTGCTATTTCATTTATGACCGTGGCTAACGGATGTGTCTTGATTTTCGTCATCTGGTATTATTCGTTTTAGGCATATATTCTTTATCCTCTGCCAAAATGACGAATATTACTGCTACTGAGTCAGAGTCAAAACACCTCGTGCTCGGGCTCCAAGTGAGCATAGTAACGGTGACTTTAACTCACTCGCTGCCATTGACGCCAATAAACGCCCAGCAGAAATGGATTGGCATCAATCGGGGTGGTGTTTGCACAAAAAGCCCAGACCCAAGGTGGCCATCCGAACAGATCGAGCCGAGCTGCACCAACCGAGCACCAGATGAGGGTCAGTCTAATGCCAAAGGATTAAGCTCGCATAGCCAAGATGGCGTTGGCACCGGTGTGCGGCGGAGATCAAGTTCTGTGCAAGCACGCACATGCACACGCGTACATGAATGAACAAGGTTCCGTCCGGTGGTATACAATAACGATACGGCGCACGGTTTGGAATTTGCAGCTGTTCGACCTAAAATCGTCTTTTTTAAAATGAAAAAAAAAAAGCCCCAAGTTGCACGGAAAGCATAAGAAATAATAATGAAAGGATTCATAAAATGTAAGTGTGGGTCAGCTTTTCCTCGCTAACCTTCACCCCCTCCAGCGTTCTGCTTAACATCGCAGCTGCTACTGCATTGGAAGTGTGCTAAATGTGAAAAGAAGCAGAAAAGCATGAGTGCACGTGTGCGCGCGCACGTTGGGGGTCTTTTAGTAAAAGCTCATAAATAAATCTCTTGGTTATCGCCCCTCATAATTCAATTGTATCACAGTAGGGGTTCGGCTCAAAGGCACCAATGTGTGCTCTAAATAATAATGACAATAAACCTAAATGGATTACTTGAGGGGGGATAAAGTACAAAAAAAAACTATATGGTTTGATTAAATTACTTTGTATTTAAGTTTAAATATTTTCCCCCAAAGCTCCCATTTATTCAAATGGCTTATATAAATAAAATCCATTGAAATGGAAATGAATGATATGAAATTATTTGTTATTCATTTGGTAAATGATGCTAATTTTCTACCTATAATTTAATTGGATATTAGTTCGCTGGAAACTCCCAATTTTGCCAAAATTGTACACAATAAATACATTTGTTTTTTAACTTTAAAAATAGATTACCTTCAATTTATATTTTCCTTTTAAAATATAGTCGCTTTTAGAAGATTATATGGGATTGACGGGTCTGTGCTGTAGATTACCGTCAATCTGAATAAGAGCCAAAATGATAATAATATTTAGCGTATTATGCTGACTCAAACTATTCTATTGATAAATCTGTGGTCAAATAAAAACCTTGTCTGACCTTAGCCATCAAAAGCAAGTACGTAGTGTTATTTTGGTAAAAGCTAAATCGGATGTCATTAGATCAGGGCTTTCCAACCTTCACAGGGTACATAAGGCACTCCTGATGTCGGACCCGGTCCAAAGATAGGTTTGGCTAACACGTCGGCGTTAACGGCGTCCAATCGGCGGTCATATGGGTTAGCGGCCATCTCGAACGGAGGTTGCCGACGCTGTTGAAATGACTTACGAGCTGCACATGGCGTGTGGCCGCGCTCCACGAGGAGAGAGTGACACAGGACACCGCTGTCAACAGGCAGGTGGCACGTTCTGTTGTCACGGTGGCCTTGTTTGGTCCTCGGTTGGAATTTGGCGCACAGAAGAAGCTTCGCCTTGGTTTCTGCAGTGCCTAGCCAAGAAAGATGGCAAGCTTTAATAACATGACAACTACAAATAATAAGAGGATTCATTTAGTGATCATAATGTGCTCCACAAACTAAAATGGAATTTCATATAATGAGGAAGATGGCAATAGTGGTTAATTCCAAACAAATTATTTTATGAAATGATGATACCATATAAAATGTACATACACAAGCAACAAAAACAAACAAAACTGATTGAGAGCAATAATAGGTTGCCCCCTCCCTATATGTCAGCATTGGAACAAAGTCCAAACTGTATTTCTCAGAAAAATTGACCTTTTTTCTACTTGTTTCTTCACTTTTAAATGACATAGATTGAGTAGTTCCACCTTCGAGTAGACTTGGGCCCGTGTCTATCACCACCCATGGGGCGCTTCAGTTTACATATATTGGACATCTACCACCATGAATCAAAGGGGACAAAAACAGAGTTTTCCCAATCTTCTCCACAAATGAGTTAACGCTCCATACTATTTCCGGCTCTCTTTGCGATATATTACGAAATCCTCGCCTGGCCTGCTAAATCAGCCGCACGTCGCACCTTTTTTTAGGATCGGCGTCTCCTCCCGGCCCGTCATCTCATCCAGTCTCAAGCCCAAGACAATTAGGACAATCCAATAAGCTTGGCGGTAATGCCGACCTCATGTCAAGCCCCATGTGTGTGTGTCAGGACCGTCATGGCTGGGTGCAGCTACATAAACACAGCGGCCCTAAAAGTAGACACGCTGGTGAATGAGCTTAAGTGAGGGGAAATTGGAGCACCATGTTAGGGTTAAAGTCGGGATGGAGTTTCAAGGATATCTCGATCGGACACCTCCAAACATCGCCCAGCTGTTGCAAGGTGACCACGGGGGGCTTTATATAAAGCAGAGTCCCACAATTGATAGAGAGCCCGCATCCGGCCCAGAGCGAGGGATCCGATGACGACGGTCGGCCTTTCCCCGAGCGGGAGGAGGCCATTTCCTAAAGGGAGCGCGGCCAGTTGGTGTGTCCTTGAGGGAGACGGTGCCCAGCTAAACACACGCCGAGCTGGGGGATTACAACCAGGGCTTTAGCGGAGGGAAGGAAGCGGTTATCTGAAACTGTTGTGTCTTCTTGGTTGTTAAAGCAGAGGCGAATAAGCGTCGGTACGGCCAGTGAGTTGTTGCCCCGGGAAGTTCAGCTGAGGGAGGCTATTTCCGGCTCGCCAGATGAGAGCCGACCCACGTCGGGCTTCTTGGATAACTTCCTTTAGTTGGACCGTTTTTTTTTTGCTGCAACAGATGCTGGATGGATCTATTTAAGACTTCTGTCATTGGTTTGGACATGTGAAAGTTTTAAGGCCAGAGACATTTCCTCACAAAGATATTTTGGGAGGGTTTCAATGGGAATTGTAACAGAGTGGTCAAGCAGTAAGATTTTAGCTGAATGTTGACTCGCCCTACTCTAGTAAGCACAATATCCACCAAATATTTCTCCAACGATGTCGTTGAAGCGGCACGTCGGGCAATGTGAGTGAGTCCTACCATCGGAATTGCAGTGCACCTCTAATTAAAAAATAAAGCATGTCTACTCTGGCCCGGGCGGCTATTAGAGGCTGTTTAGCCTGCGGATTTGCTTTGAAAGGCCGCTTCATTACAGCACCTCAAAGCCATATCATACAATGGCCGGTTGAAAAGGCCAATGCTTGAATGGAGTCTTAAAGAAGCCAAGGGGTGGGGGGACGGACTTGGCCTTGAAGTAAACATTCCTGCAGCTCACTGTTTCCTCTGTGTTCCCTCTCCCTTGGCCCACCTCCCTCCTACCCTGGTTCCCACAGGGACTCGCTCGGCCACAGGAAGTCTGAGGAGGGAGCTCGCCGTTTACGTGTACAGTATCATGTGATGTGGTGGAAAGCATCTTTTACGACGGAATATGAAAAAACTGATCAATGATTGATCAATAGCGAATCAATGATCAAACTAGCATTTTTTTATGTTCAATGAATCGCTTTGGAATGCTGTTTACTTACCTACGGAAAAAAAAGTTAAAATAATCTTCAAGCCTCTTTATCTACAGTCCTTAAAAAGCGTGATTTATGGGTATGTGTATGTTAAGTTTCTCTCGCTATCTTTGTCCAAACCATGCAAAATACAGAGTTGAATTTTTTTATGGTGGACAGAAATGGCTGTCGGATCCTAATAGACGATTGAATTTCTTCACCTTCTCTAAGTGTGTAAATTCATTTTTCAAAACAGTTTTTTTAATAGCGCAACAATTGTCTTTTGGTTCTAAACAAGCAGGGGGGGGGGGGGGCAACGCCAGTAGGAAATAATCTCAAAATTCTCTGGCCCCTGATTGCAAGCAAAATGAATAGCTTTCACTTTTTCAGACCCAAATGACATTTTATGAAACTGTGAGCAAAAATATTGGCAAAAATGTTGTGGTAGTTGAGATGTGCAAGAATGCGCCAACCACAACAGTCAAAAATATTTTTTTTATGTTTAACTTGTTCACATTTATTGACTCTCTGCCAATTGAAACCACAATGGACGTCAATTTGTTAGTTGGCATTTTACTTCCAGTCATTTAAACACTGGGACACAAAGTACAAGTAATGTTATGACTCTGCCTTGCCGAGCTATGTCTACGAAGCCTGAGGTCAACGTCATATTTAGCCACGCGGGTCCCTTGCGGTGTCTGGGGAGTGTCTGCTTCGAGCCTTTGTTATGTCTAGCCAATCTTCGTGCGGAACTGAAAAAAAACGGGAGTGGAAAAAGCCACTTGGCAGATCGCTTGACTTATAGGGAAAGGTGAGAGGACCGTCCTAGTCTGGATTCAAAGAATGAACTTGAATAAGCCAAACAGTGTGTAATGTGTAAAGTGGTGACTGGTTAAACAGGTAGAGAAGACGTGTGTGTGTGTGTGCATGTGTGTGCGTGTGTTTGTGTGTGTGTGTGAGTCAGACAGACAGAAATGGAGGTCCAGACAAACATGTCTTGTGCAACAAGACAAGTGGCGCATGAATAGGCAGAACAACAATGCCGACAGTGTTAAGAATGTACGCTGGTTGGGTTTTATATAACACTGGCCACAAATATCTGTTCAAATTTGGAAAAATCAGAAGCTTAATTGAATAATTTATGCTACGTGACTACAAGTACAGTTACACTACACTGTAAAAGGCAGGGGTGATCGCTAAGGTATTGTTCAATAGTACCTTGTGTGAGAAACATAGGAAAATGTGAAGATTCTAGTAGACACGGTACTATTATAAAAGAAAATAAATCCGGTCCCTGAACTTACAATGAACTGGATTTTTTTTTTTTTTAATAGCACTGTGTCTTTTAGAATCTTCAAATTTTCCTATGTTTCCCAAATCGTGACCCACGCAATGACTGTTGAGACTTGCCTCCCTTATGGCAAATCTGTGACGTACGAGCAATTACCAAAAGGTGCGGATTCTTTTGAAGGTGATGTTAAGGTTAGTCTTTTTTTTTTAAAGGCAGTGGTTTGCCATTAAGGGACGCCTTCAGGAAATGAGTGTTCGTCAATGGGATGCTTTTAAACGAGTGGAAAATAAGTGTATGCTGCCTGGATAGCAGCCAGTGCGGTTTTCACCCCTCCCCATTTTGAGGCGGCGCCAGGTACAGTGCAAACCACATGAATTCTTAAACCGTGCATTCTCCAGTCAATTAAAGTAATTGCGCTTGAAAAGTTGCGCAACGCCGACGGCGGGAAAAAAAGCGAATACGACGATACGGAAAACTTCCTCGACCCGCAAGTCTACACTTGTCGCACCGAGGGAAGTGTTTACTTAGGTGGGGCGTGGAGACCCGCACAGGCCTGCTGCTAGCTTACTCACTCCCATGACATTCCGCCCGTAGTTCACGTCGAGCACAAAAATCGTCCAACGAGCAACCGCCCGACGTTTTTGCGCCGTGATACCAAACGGGATACGTGTCAGTGCTAACACGCCGATTCAGAAATCCTCAACGGTTGCTCCAGTTTTCGGGGGCCGATGTAAATGAGCGGCAGACCAAGTTTAGCGTTAAGCAAGCTCGCCGTGAATCACGTCTCGCAGCTTTCACACATGGAGCTTGGTGAGATCTGCTTGGTTGGTGCGAGTGTCGACATGCATATGTGTGCGTGGGAGTGGGAGTGTGTAGGAGTGTGTGTCTGGTACAATGTGCTCAAGGGTGGGTGGTGTTAAGTCACGTCTGGCACTGCATACCTGAGCTAGCGGTTATAGACGTGGCCTCATGTTTGAATTATCTTGTCACATTTTAGCGTCATTTATATAAGTTTGAACCCGCCAACCACCACCCCGATGAAAACAAGCAGAGTGAAAATGGATGTTATTGTGGCAATGCTTTGATTTGTCTAACACATTTGGTATTACTTTTTGGGACACAAAAACAAACGTTTTCCAACCTAAAAGCCCTTTTCAACATATTTATATATTTAATTGACATTGCCAATGATTAATACCCCACCAAAGAATTCTACTATTGATTTTCAACTCAAATCAGTTTCTATGGTGCCTTCAAATGCCACCACTAAACAAAAACTTCTGATCTCTCCCTTGGCAGTCACCAAGTCCTGTCTCAGCAAAGCGTCCCAAACTGGAAAAATTGCAATCAGCTGATGAGGACCGCAAAGCCGAGTGGTTGCAGTCTCTGTCCAGGTCCGCGCACAAGGTTAGTAAAAAGACCAAAACATTTTTTGGAAAACTACATTTGGCATTCTACACAAACGGAAGCAAGCCCAGAAATCTCGGCATGATCATCAATGGACGATGAAACTAGATAAAGCATTTTTTCCACCCATTTTTTTTTTATACACATGATTTTTTTTCTACTGCATCGTGACTCAAGCTTGCCGTTTTCTGTTTCCAGGAGCTGAAACAAATCCAGCTCAAGCAGAGACCTTCAGCGTTCCGGCCTTGGTCTCCAAAAAGCTCAGAGAGGGAGAAAGTGTCTGTTCGGAGCCAGCAAGAGAGGTGAGACCAAACACTGAAGGTCATTTGTAGCTGAGAGAAAATGCAAGTTCTTTTTAGGCTCTTTTGTTATATTATCGGACTCTTGATAAGTTCTCCGTGAGCCGGATTAAAGTGGAAAGCTGATGGTGCTCCTAATTTAAATAGAGCACCCGTTGCCCTTGCAGGTCTGATTTAAAGAGTCCGCAGACTTTGGCACAAGCTCCGGCGAGCCTTCTGTTGCATCCCAGAGACAGCTACGCTCCCGGCAGGGGGGCCGCGACCGTCCAAGGAGGGCAAAATGGCGCCCCAACATCCCATCCCGACGATATGGACACGGATGGCGAGATCGATGTGGATAACTGCGATGATCGTGAGTACAGTCAAGCGTCTAGTAGTAGAGGCAATGCTTCTCCAGACTACACTAAGTCAATTACTCAGTTCAGAGAAAGAGTCATTTGATCCATGCACAATGGCGCCACCGCGTGTCTCATACTAAATGTTAATTGTGCTAAAACATGGAGAAAATGATGGAAAAAATAGTTCATTTTAACTGGGCAATTTTTAACCCTTCGAGGGACAGGCAGTGGTCACCACAACACATTTGACCCTTTTTAGAGGCAAAGTGACTATTCAAAATATTACTATCAAATATCAGCAATTATTTTAATATTATTGATCATTGTTTTTAGAACTTTTCCATGACAAATGGATATTGACAAAAAAAAATTATGAATTTTAAACAACAAATTAAAACAGAAATACACACAGCTTACAGCCCAGAAGTAACAATTTGACAATATCTATCTAACTCCCAATATTTTTTGTGCAGGTCCACTGCCAGTGTCCTCCCTGGCTTCACCCCCCTCCGCCTGCAGCAGCACCCCTCAAACCCAAACCCCACAAAGCAGGGATGCCTGTCCACCTCAAGAGGCAGCCACCTGGCTGTCAGGACCCGTTTGCCCCGAGGTGGATGCTCTCAGACAGACGCTGTACGCTGGCGTGGACACCAAAGAAGCTCGAGAGAAACTCCTGCAGGAGGTCGTCAAGATGAGGATGAGGCAAGAAGAAAAGTTGGCGACTGCCGTGCAGGCTAAACGAAGCCTTCAGCAGGTAACCAAAACACCTTCCATTTCAATTCTAAAAACCTCCATCCAATCCCTCGCTTTTCAAAGTTTACCTCTGTTGTCAAAGATATAAAAATGAGATGAAATTCCAATCATTCTGCGTCGTTTTGGCAGGAATTGGAGTTTGTGAAGGTGGCCAAGAAAGGCCGCCTCCGCGAGGCCGTGGAGGCCAAAAGGAACCTGCGGAAGGAGATTGAGCGCCTCCGCGTGGACTGGGAGAGAAAGACCAGAGAAGCCGAGGAGGCGTGCAGCAGGCTCAAGAGAGAACTGGAACAAGAAAGGAGGCAGAGAGGCTGCGATAAAGGATGCGAGGCTGAGCGACTTCGTGCCAAGTATTCTGCGCAGGTGAGATGCGGTGCCCAGCCACATGCTGTCTATCATTTATCATTAGGATCCGATCAGGTCAATTTCACAGTCAATGAGCGTGAATTGGTCAACAAAATATAATCCAGAGGTATAGTGTATAAATCTAAACACAAATAGTATAATTTTTACTTTATATTTCTAATTAGATGACAGAAAATAGACATAGAAAAGACCCAGAGACACAAATAAAATCATTGAATTGATCACTGCTGAACGACTATATTTTGGATATCCTAAAAGTTATTGATGTCAAACATATTGTGGGATTTTTCCACCACAGCATTGCTGAATAAACTGAATGTATCTATTAATTGACAGAGGTAATCCAGGTAAGATTTAGTGGTTGACCCAATGAGCAAGATATCTACCCTTAATGCTGTATAATTGTATTCATAATTACTCAGTACTTACAGGTTTTAACCGGGAAACTCCTCTGTCTTGAGATCAGGTGATGATTCTTGTCACTTTAATCGCTGTTGAGATGACTCAAACAACTGTCAAAAAATAAAAACGTGAAAACTGTTTATCAAATGTACATAAATGCATGTGATTTCACAAGATCTAGTCAACAATGTGAGCAAGCTAGCATGATAATGCTACTCCAACACTAGCAATTAACTCATAATGCTATTCACTAAACCAGCGCACAATGTGATCTAGCGCGTGTTCCGGGTGCATTTAAAAGACAGTTTGCATCTATCTGATCTATAAAAAAAACTACTTTTATGAATTCTACAAGGAGGAGGCAGAGTTTACACGTGCTTACAGGTTGTGTTTGGCACAAGGCATGGAGCACCTAAACAGGAACAGCCTACCATAACAACATCCGGGTTTGCCTTTCCTAGAATGAACATACAATTGCTTTGCGAACCACTAGTAAAGAAAACATATTAGGTCGTAAAAATTACGATCTATAAATTTTAAAAAAAATAACTAGACTTATTTCTATGCTGTAAAAGTAGTAGTTGCATTGGAAGGTGAAATATATGTAACATTAAATATTTTAAATTGAACATCTTTGTTTTTTTTGTTTTTTTCAATAAAGTTTAAAAATAAAATTATTGATGTGAAAGTTTGAAAAGATTTTGGTTCAATTCCCTTTGAATTCATTGACAGGAATAGACAAGTCCAATGTATATGGAGTGGGGGCTGGCCTTGAAATAGGATCATTTGAAGACAGCTTTCCATCTGTCTTTACTTGCAATGTACTTAAACATGAAGGGTTTCTTATTTTTAACTCCGCTCTCCTCAACCCCATCACCAGATGGACGAACTGCACTCTCAGCTGCAGCAGGCCGAGGCGGACCGCGACCAGCTGCGACGAGAGCTGCGGCAAGAACGAGAGGCTCGCCAGACCCTGGAGGACGCCGTTCGAGACCTGCGGTCCCAGCTGGCCACCCAGGACACGACGCCTTCAAGTGCTCCGTCCTAAAGCGGAGACAGAACGGACGTACAATCAATTCCAGATTACATTTATGGATGGATGATGAATCAACAGGAGGGAGTTTTTTTTTAATTTTAGGAAATGAAAACTGGATGAGGAAGCATGATGTCCACACCTCCACGAGTGACAGTTTTTTTTTTTGCAAAAAAAGCTCATTGGAGAAAGGCCACATCACACTTACTTGAATATGAAGGGAACGATCACACAGTCCAAAATGGTGCCACAAAAGTATTGGTACACTCCAAGGTGTCACTGCAGACCACTGGACCCAAGAGACACCTGTTTACCACTATTCACTTTTAATATCAGCTTGCTTTTATTTTTTCTTTTATAGAAATATCAATATACATATGAATCCAACAGTGTAGAGGATGTACTTTTAAAGATATATTTGTTGTATATTCCATAGGCAAGAAAAGTGTACGCATTTGAGGCTGAAGTATTGGATGCATTTTTTTATATAAATATATAATATATGACTTCAGCTTATTCTCTTCTTGTACATTCGTATTTTTAAAGGTATGCCTATCAGCAATTAACGGTTAAAAGACATAAAAAAATAAGGAGGGATTTTTTCGTCCTTCGGAATGCGGTACTTCTCGGGTTGTTTTTTTGTATTTAGTACTGTAATGACATTTATACGGCTCATTTGAAAGCATTGGTTTTTAGGGCTCTTAAATCAACAAATGGCGTTTATACAAACAGCATTTCTACATATATAAAATGAGAAGCGGGCAGATATTTTTTTACTTTAGGAAAGAAAAAAAAACAAGGAATTGCACTTTGGAAAGCTCGCATTACTCCCCGATCGATACATGATACAAACAAGCTGAAATGAAACAGTCATTATGCGCTGATGTAAATAGGACAATATTGTAAATAAGATTTTGTTTCTAGCTCCTGATTTTTTTCTCTTTTGCTCTTACTTGAAACCAAAAAGAAGCGATATTGGGATTTTCAAAATATCACAATGGGGCATTCAGCAGACTTGGATGAAACTAAACTAAGTCCCATTTGATTGTTTATTTCAGATGAATAGAGTATATAAAAAAAATATATATAATGACGCCACTGACCAAAAAAACTGAAAGGTTTATACCTGCCACTCGGATGTAGAATAGAAAGCAAGCTTTCTTTTGGTGTTTTCACCTAGTTTAGACAAGAAACACATGTATGTCTTATCAACTTCATCATCATGTTACCTTGGCTTACTATTTTTTTGGCTACATATTGTATAGAACTCACATTTTTTTAAGGTAGCTCATTGCTCTTGTAGTTTTGGTTTGGATGTATGCCTTCACCTCTTTCTGTTTAATTTTTCCCTTTGGAAAATCTGTATATTATCAATTAAAAATCTAAGTCAATCATCAAGTGTTTTCAAGAGTGTTTTCTTATCACTGAGGAAAAAAATACTGACTCATAGTAAACTCAAGGGTAGTTCTCACAAAATTTCTATTGTATCCATGGTGACATCCATTTATTTTTCATCTCACCTGTTCTCACAAGGTTCACAGGGGTGCTAGATCCTCATCTGACATCGGGAAAAAAGTCAGTCTATACAGCCCAAACTGGTCAAAAGACAATCACAAGCATGATAACACAGTAATTTTAAGACACATTCATCATATGAAACCAAAAATATTGAAATATATACAATACATTGCAAATTAGAATATAGCAATGTAATGCCTTGTCAACTAGAAAACATATGTATATATTTTTTTTCAATTCATTAAATCCATTTTTTGATAGAGGTCTGTTCCAATTGTGCCTGAGAAAACCCTCACATTTCCTGGAATTAGTCTTACATGAGAGTAAAACTGTACCCATAAAATAAACATTTGTGAGCATATCTTCACAACAGGCAGGTACATGGAGTGTCTACTTGCCCCTCTTCCCTATTGGTCGCGTGAAAATCCCTCCATGATAGCAAGAGCGAAGCTTCACTTCGGGATTAGCGCTTGGGGAAGATTTACAGTTGGTCACATGCTGCCGTCTTCGTCTCTACAAGCAATAATGCATCTTCCTCGCAGGTTGGCCTTCTTCTCAGAGGACCTCCGGGATGAAGACCTGCGATTAGGAGGTCGCGTTTGCTGAAAAAAGTATAACGGGACTCATGGGACAGGAGACTTGGGGGCAAATGTCCACTTCAGGGATGAACGCCGCCACGGGGGTGCCGATTCCAACAGCGGGAATGAGCGTCAGCCCTCCATCGCCGGCTTCTCTGTCCCCCAAAATGAGCGCATTCAAGTCTGGGGGTTCCCCCAAGATGCCTTCTAATCCTCCCAATTCCCCAGCCAGGTCCATCATGAGTTCTCCGAGACTATGGCAGAAGGCGTCCATCTCCAGACTAGCAGAGGAGTTTTTCTGGATTGGCGGGAGTGTGGTCGCTCAGCCAAAATGGAGACTAGGTCAATTTGGTAAGTCACTTGTTATTTCATTTGTAATACCGACATTTGGAATTCCTAACATATGTACCTTCAACATAATATGACATTAGTGTGGATGCTTGAGTAAATAATGGACATATGGACTCAAGACAATCCTTTGGGATTAGCCGGGGTGCGTCACATGTAGTTTTCAGATTACAAACGAGTACAGTCACCTTCTTTGGTCATGCGCACACACGCACAATTCACAAATGCCAATGCGTAAAAATATACAGTCATTTTATACAGTATTTCCATCTTAACCTGCAGTGGAAAGATGCATGTGCACAATGCAGACGGGGACACAGATGACCAAACTCAAGGGAAAGAAGAAAGGACTGGCCCGCTTTTACTACTTGGATGAGCACCGCTCGTGTATCCGATGGCGTCCTTCCAGAAAACACGACAAAGCCAAAAGTAAACTTGGATTGTTTTGATCTTCGTTGACCTAAATACTGCAGGGTAGTCGCCAATTCCTCGTCTGGTTTCAGTTACAATTGACTCCATCCACGAGGTCCGGGAAGGGAAAAAGTCGGAGGTTTTCCGAAGATACGCTGACAACCGCTTTGACCCAAACTGCTGCTTCAGCATCTACTATGGTGAGCGTGTTAAGTCATTGGACCTGGTCAGCACCAATGGCGAGGAGGCCCGCACTTGGATCAACGGACTCAAGTATCTCATGGCCGGCATAAGTGATGAAGACAGCCTGGCTAGGAGGCAGCGCACCCGTGATCAATATCCTTTGGCTAGTACTAACATTATCGTCTTCTAAGTGGGTGTCCAGATACTTAAACACGATTAAAAGCCGACCAAGACTCTCAAAACCAGAAATCGCTGAGACCAAGTAATGAAATTTTGCGAGTCAAAACCAAGACCAAGACTGAAATCCAAACCAATTCTTTAGCAAGTCGAGTCCAACACCAGACCAAAGACCTCCTTAATAGGGTATTGAACTAAGACTGGTTTATGGTGCACATGGCTAGCACAAAAGTAAAGAGTGACTGTTGTTGTGACTGTTCTAATAACTAAAAAAAATCTGTTCTCCTTTTATTGAATCAACTCCCGCGAATAGATCTTACTAACCTTGTTAAGTGAATACCCACCTGCTGGTCACCCTCCTTCACTTCAGTTCTCACATGGCTTCAGCAGACTTTTTCAGAGGCAGACAAAAATGGAGACGGCACCCTGAGCATCAGTGAAGTCCACCAACTCCTTCACAAACTCAACGTCAACCTACCAAAGCAGAAAGTCCGTGAGATGTTTCAGGTAAGAACTCAACCAAACATACCAGGGACTGGTCGGTCACCAGTCAACCCACTGGCACCATAAATTGTCCATCCATGACAACACTACTGTATATTACCTACCGCCCTATCATATACAGGGCCACAGGAGAGGAACCAATCAGCAAACAACCCCACTGGGCACACTGTACATTCACATACAAGTGTTCACACTCCCAAAAGCACTGTGCTAATAGTATATTATATTTTGCAGGAGGCAGACACAGACGAAAACCAGGGCTCTTTGGGATTCGAGGAATTCTGTTCTTTCTACAAGATGATCTCCACACGGCGGGATCTCTACCTCATCATGATTTCCTACAGCAACCAAAAAGAAGTCATGGACCTCCACGACCTCGCCCGCTTCCTGGAAAACGAGCAGAAGGTACAACAAGGGTGTTGAAATATTTGTGTGCTAGTCAACCCCTATTTAGTGGCAGTTGGTGTCATTGCCTGTGGAAACGAATCACAAATGAGTCATCAAGGACTTTGCTGTTAGGAATTTTGACATTTGGATAAATGGTTGGACACATTAACTTTTGGGTTTGAACGATAATTGGAATCTGAACCTCAGATTTGAGATAGTCAAGCCATGAGTCACTGAATTATATTTGTGTAAACGGATGAGACGAGAGTTTGGACTTACCCGAGAAGTCTTCTTTGGTTGGCAGATGCAAGGTCTAGCCAGAGAGCACCTGATGGAAATCGTTTCCAAGTTCGAGCCATGTCCCGTCAATCTGCAGCGTCTGGTTCTGGGAATAGACGGTATGGGCTCGACATCAACTAGAACATCTGATGCAAAGCCTCCAATGACGTCCATTGACCTCCACCTCCCATCCAGGTTTCACCAACTACATGCGAAGTCCCAGCGGAGACATTTTCAACCCGGAACACAATCAGGTGAGCCAGGACATGACACAGTCGCTTGGTAACTACTTCATCGCCACCTCGCACAACACCTACTTGACCGGGGACCAGCTGCTATCGCAATCCAGCGTGGAGATGTATGCCTATGTTCTTCAGGCCGGCTGTCGCTGCGTGGAAGGTAAAACTATTTCAACCTGACACACTAGTGGACTAGTAGAATTGGAAATATTTTACATTTTTCTGTAGTGGACTGCTGGGACGGACCAGATGGGGAGCCCATCATCCACCACGGCTATACATTGACATCGAAAATCCTCTTTAAAGACGTCGTTGAAACAATCAACAAATATGCCTTCACCAAATCGCAGTATGTGATCATCCTAATGAATCAGGTAACTAAAAAAATTGAAAAATCACCTCAATTCTGCCTCCTCTGTGTAGGTATCCGGTGATTTTGTCCATAGAGAACCATTGCAGTGTGCCTCAGCAGAAGAAGATGGCAGAATACCTAAAAGAGGTGCTACAGGATAAACTGGACCTTTCCAACATCAACACGCAGGAATTTAAGAAGCTACCTTCGCCGGACACACTTAAGGGAAAAATCTTAGTCAAGGTAAAGTGTTTACTAACTGCCAAACTCCTCAACTGCCCAATTGCTACTTGCCTTTCTCCATGGCTAACAAACTACCAACCTTTCTACCCACTGACTGACACGACTATTTATATAACTACCCACCTACTGAGTTACTTACCTATCTGCATTACTTGCTGCAATGTACTACTTTACTTAATAGTTTTACGCTCAATAACACAACCAAGAACGCCAACCATAAACTTTCCTATTGTGTATACTTCCTTTGTCGTCTGGAAGTTGAGTCCAGGACCGAGACCTACACCTGTCTAACTTACAGAAATACAAATACAGTACACACCAGTTATTAGATCCTTGTCTTCATTCAACTATTTGTCATGTTTTAGGGAAAGAAGCTCCCAACAAACCTGGACCCGAATGCAGAGGAAGGAGATGTGTCTGATGAAGACACCGGGGATGAGGAAGAAGAATATGAAGAAGAGGATTATTCCCAGGCAAATTCACCTGCAACATTAAAAAGAGTTTCATTTTACGACTTCTTTTCTAACCGTACAACACAAATCTTTCAGGAGGAAAACTGCGGTCTGGCCGCACGACAACCAAAAAAGAAACGGCGCTTTGGCAGATCCATCATGAGGAGCTTCAAACGCAAGGTCTTCCTCTTGGTTTGGACAAATTGGACATCCACCAAATGATCTAAAACGACGATACCTATCTTAATGTTTCAGAGGAAAAAGAGAATGAGCGCCAGAAGTAAGGCCAAGTCTGACGGAGAGTCGGACTACAGCAGCGGCAGTAGGGACAGAACGCAAATTGTTTATCATCCCAAGTAGGGCTTCTTCTGTTGAATTTTTAAAGGCGGCATGATTCTGTTTTTTTCATTTCTATTATTGTGTTCAGGAAAAGAAAGACAATGAGGTTGTCCCGTGCTCTGTCCGACCTTGTCAAGTACACAAAATCCGTCCGAGTGCACGACATAGAAACGCAAGGTAAACCTGCTTTGACGAGAAGATCCATGTTATTTGGATGAACTTATCGTTATGTTTCACTCTTGCAGCCTTTACAAATAGTTGTCAGGTGTCATCGCTCAATGAAACCGTGATGAACCAGATTTTGCTGCTTAAGCCCCGTCAGCTGGTGCGCTTCAACCAGCGGCAACTCCTAAGGGTCTACCCGTCCAATTACAGGGTGGACTCCAGCAACTTCAACCCACAACCCTACTGGAACACAGGCTGTCACATGGGTACAATCAAACTCCAAACAATTGAATGTCATCTCACCAGTATAGGTCTCTGAATTTAGAGTCTGCCTTTTTCTAGTGGCAATGAACTACCAAACGGAGGGTCGCATGCTTGAGCTGAACAGAGCCAAGTTCTCAGGCAACGGAAACTGCGGCTACATTCTCAAACCAAAAATCATGCGTAAAGGTCTGAAAATATTCACCTGCATGAGTTGACGATTAGGAACGGTGAGGTTTTCCTTTTTCCAGGTGCCTTTAACCCCAATTTGGAAGAACCACTTCCAGGACAGAAGAAGATTCAGTTGGTGCTAAAGATCATCAGTGGACAACAGCTTCCCAAACCTAAAGACTCTATGTTTGGAGACAGAGGAGAGGTCAAAATACATTCAGGCGCAGCATATAGACGACTTCTTTTCAATCTGTATAGATACCATTTGATAATTGTTTGCCTCTTCTAGATCATTGATCCCTTCGTAGAGGTCGAGATCATCGGTCTACCTGTCGACTGTACAAAGCAGCAGACCAGAGTGGTAGATGATAATGGTATGGCAAGTATTTTAGCAGTCAGAAAATATTCATATGCATAAGGATGCATGAACACTATCCGATTGTACCTCAGGTTTCAACCCCATGTGGGAGGAGACTCTTGTCTTCCACATTCTAATGCCGCAGATTGCTCTGGTACGCTTCCAAGTGTGGGATCATGACCCCATTGGGCGAGATTTCATCGGTCAGAGGACGATATCTTTCAGCAGCATGATGCCAGGTGAGGGCCACCAACCTGTAAGAAATTACTATCTGGGGGAAAAAATGAGATCCCTTCATGGTGAACTTTTAGGTTATCGCCACGTGTACTTGGAAGGAATGGCAGAGGCCTCCATCTTTGTTCACATTGCTGTCATCGATGGGAAGGTAAGTGGCATGCAGAAATGCTCATTTTGGTTTTTGATGAAACATTTTGCATCACAGGTAAAGCCGGCAAACGCAGTGCAAGTGGCCAGAAAGCACATTCAGAAAGCCGCCCAGAAACACATGAAGGGACCCCAAAGGCAGCCATCCCTGGACTCCTCCGTCCAATCCTCTGAAGATTGGCCCTCCTTGTATCTCCGCAAGGACGTTGACTGCTTCTCCCAGGACAGCAGGAACGAAGAAATGTCTCTTCTGGGGCAAGGCCCTGCCGCTAGGGCAGCCGCACACAGAGGGATCATGAGTGAACCCGTGAGACGAGCCCACAGAGTCAAAATTCATGAACCGGCACAGATGAGGAGAGGCATCTTCAGCAAGATGTCCTCCACAGATTCGAACCCGGTGCCATCGTTTCTGCTCCAAGAGAGCTTTGACCTGGACAGCCCTTCGCGCCCAAACAGTCCTGCCGATCCAGTTCCCATCCATTTTAGCCAGCCGCAATCTTTGTCAGAAGCTGATGAGTTACAGACGCTGCCCCAATTTGGGGGGGACCAAGAATCAGAACCCCCTGCAGAAACAGTGACTGACACAGAACCGCCAAGTGAACTTCTGCCCGCAACTCCCCCGTTCATACCGCGATATGCCCTCTGTTCCGAAGCCAAATTTGTCCCGCTCATCCCTCCGCCGTCCCCGGCTCGGGTCCGAAGGACATTAGAAGCCCACACACCCATGCTTGGATTGAAACTCCGCTCGCAAAGCTGCCCCCGCAAAGCCCACGCCACCCCCGTCACGCCCGTGGTGGACGGCCGTTCTGCTTTCCGTTGGCAGACCTGGCGAGTCCAAAGCGTGGACGGCGGCCAGCGAGTAGCCAGCGTACCTAACGGGCTGTGCTTGTCTGACAGTTCGTCTAGCAGCGAGGGCAGCTCAGACAGTCTGGAGTTCGGGGACGTCTCGTTTGCGGCGGACTCTGAGCCGTGCGATGGCACCCTGCAGAGGGAGATGAAGGCACTTTTTGACCAAAAACTGAGAGCGATCCGATGCACTTCCCCGCGTTTGTTTAATGCAGCGGGATCGGCGAACAGGTTTGAGCCGAGGTAGGCTGGTTAGACCAACAAGATGCAGTGCTACATTGACTTAACCGACGATAACCTCAGTCTGAGTCGGCAGAAGGTTTCCACCATGTGGACTTTCTGTGTGTGGCTCGAGTTTTTTACCTAGGTCTACAATGTCTTGTGTGTCTTGTGTCTGTCTTGCTACTGCAACCAAGAAATTTCCCGAATCCGGGATGAAATAAAGTTCCAACCAACCAACTTGTTAGGTGTTTAATCCATTTGTTTGTGAGATTGTAATTGGGTATGAAGATACAGTGAACCCACTCATTGGTGAATTTCTGTACTTACGTTCTTTCTAATAAAAATGACGCCATGCCAACCAAACCATTCATTGGTACTCACTCTTAAATCAAGGCAGAGTGGTGGCACTCTCAAATGTGAGTCATTCCTTGTGAAAACAGATCACAGAAAGTACAATTTGACTACAAAATGATTGGCCTCATCTGGCCCACATTCGCAAAACTGAGGTAAACAAGCCAAAATGATGTACTTTTTTGCAAAGTATGCCATTTATCCAAGTTAATAAAAATAAGCTCCTTCGTTCTGTGCATGAGGAGAAAATAACAACAAAAATGACGTGAGACAGTGTTTATTTTAAGCTTCCATTAAATTCATTTTTCTAGTAGTATATTAGCAGTGAGAGTGTCCCTATGGTTTGCAGTTAGATATGTTAATTGTTTGAGTATTTGCGTAAATTGTTACGGAGATGTTGTAAATTTTATGTTTTTTTTTTATAAGGGTTATACATAAAGGCCACAAGGAACAGCCTTTTTGATGGTGTGAAGAAAGATTCTATGCCTTTTCTGTTTCTTTTTCAGCAGGCTCTTGAGCTCGCTTTGTCGCCCCATTGTTGTCGTGTTTTCGGAAACGAGAGCCGAGTTCTTCGGTCAGCACCCGGCAGAAGGATCTCTGTGAGCGGGACGTATCGAAACACAAAAGAAGAGACGGAAATAATGAAAGTATTTGCCTGGTCCAAACTGTTTGTTGTGTTTGCCCTAAGACTGACTGGTGACCAATCTATGATGTAGTCTGCCTTTCGCCCCAAGATAGCTGGGTTAGGCTCCAGCGACCCCTGCAACCCTTTCGTAGATGGGCTGTATGGACGGTGAATGAAATGAATGAAGCTGTTTGCTGTCTATTTTGTAGATGCTGAATATTAAATGACTCCTTGCCTGAAGTATATATGTTTTGACCTTTGGATTCCCCCCCCCCCCCCCCCCCCCTTGAATTACGATGCGGTTCTTACCGTCTCGTCCGCCGCTCTGCTGCGACTCCTGGAGGCGAGTTCCAGCACAGCCAGCAGCGTTCCCAAGGTCAGGCCAAGCGCGAGCACGGCGAACATTCCCTTGAGACTATGCGGATGTAAAGCTGTCACCTTGGTCTTGTCCTCCAGACAGCTGCTGGCCCACCATTTGCTCTGCAGATACGCCAGCTCGCCTGCCTCGCTCAGCTGCAGGATGGCCACGCTCAAGTTCTTTATGATGGGAGATCCTTGGAGAGAAAGAAAGTCAAGGTTATCTCGATGAAGCCCTGTCAAACTTAGGATCTTAGTTCAGGTTGAACGAGGTTATTGCTTTGATTTTTCCTTTCATATGTAATTTCTTAAACATCTTTTTTCCATTCTGTTCTTTTAAATAAAAGTAGAAAAAAATTCTTATTTTACCATTTCAAAAAAATGTTCATTCATTGTTTCTCCAAAACAATAAGCCCCCAAAAATTGAAAACATACTAAATCTTTTATTACATTCATATGGGTCTGGGATGTCAAAATATTTTATGACTTCCTTTGAAAATTAATTGTAGTATTTGTATTGCGCGCACATATTTGTGATGGGCAATAAAAAATACAAATAAAAATCATTTAAAAAACAAATAAAAAGCCATCAGTATTTAAAATATTTCTAAATAAAATGTAATTAATTTGAAAAAAACTTTTCAAAACGTATTAATACGTATTCAATATCCATTTCCCTCTTTTGCTAACTACCACAGCACAATATCTGGCAGTAAATGAGTTAAACTAATTAGAACTTTTAAACAGCTGTCAACTGTCATGACCCCTGTATATATTTGTAATAGAAAAAAAAGATATAGCCTTTAATCTTTCATCGAGGTCAACATATTTTTTTGCGAGAATCATGAGTATAAATTCATGGTTGACTTTCACTTGTGGTATAGCCCAGCATGAATTTTCCCATTAAAGATCCTGCTACTTTGAAAAAAAAATGGATTCTCACCAAGCGTGGTGGCAATGCTGTATCCCCTCATGCCAACCACCTCGTGCACCCGGACCAGGTCGCAGTGGCGTGCCACAGCCAAGTCCAGCGATACCGACTCTCCAATAAAGGCAAAATTGCCCTCCCTGGCTCGGCGGATTCCTTCATCCATGGTGTCTACCAGACTTTTACTTCTTTCCATGTGCTCGTAGATCCTGCGATAAACCGGGTTGTCGGAATTCTAGGCCGGGAAGGAAAAAAACGCCCTTTTTTATTCTTATGATCATGGTTATTGCGTGACGGAGCTTGTTAACCTTGAAAAAGGCCAGCGTGGAGGAGGCGCTCAGGCAGCCGTACTGGATGACGTCCTGCTTGGCCAAGTCTTCAAAGCCTTTGACGTTGAGCTGAGTGGATTCGGGGCTCTTGGATGAGCTGAGATTGGAGAAGTAACAAGCCAAGATGGCCAGCGCAAAAAGCCACCAGCTGCAGCAGATGACGCGGCCGGAAAAAGAGCGAGGATGGGGACCGGCACCTGGCCACACAATACCATATATATATACATATAGAACACATAACTACCATTAGCTGTCAGAATCTTTAACAAAAGAAATGGCTGAATGTCAAGACCAACTGTATGTATACATGTGCATCTATGAGTATGTATGTATGTATGTATGTATGTATTTGTATGTATGTATATGTATATGTATGTATGTATGTATTTGTATGTATGTATGTATGTATGTATGTATTTGTATGTATGTATATGTATATGTATGTATGTATGTATGTATTTGTATGTATGTATATGTGTTTATATGTATATGTATGTATGTATGTATATGTGTTTATATGTATATGTATGTATGTATGTATGTATTTGTATGTATGTATATGTATGTATATGTATGTATGTATGTGTTTATGTGTATGTATTTGTATGTATGTATATGTATGTATGTATATGTGTTTATATGAATATATATATATATATATATATATATATATATATATATATATATATATATATATATATATATATATATATATATATATATATATATATATATATATATATATATATATATATATATATATATATATATATATATATATATATACAATCTGTATTCTCACCATCTTGCTACTGTGACAATCTGAGATGGAGGGTTCAATCCGGGTGGATTCTGACCTTTCTGTGTTTCCTGAGTTTGCATGTTCTCCCTGTGCTTGGGTGGGTTTTTCTTCGGGTACTCCGGTTTCCTCCCACATCCCAAAAACAAGCATGGTAGGCTAATTGTATGTTATCTAAATGTTCCCTTGGTATGAGTGAGACGTTACCTTGTAGCGTAAGCGCTCCAACGGCATACCACAGGCTGTGTGGAAGGCTGAAAGTGTTCTGCTCACTTTGAGGTTGGCTCCACTCACTTGGGCTGACTCTGAAAAAAAGTAGAGCAAGTGTCACTAGCAAGCAAGCTGTTAGCAATAATATTTTTAACTGTTTGAGTTCATTACAAAGCGGAAGGAAAAGTCTGATTTCCTTCTGGAAACATCCCACTTTGATTTGACGGGTGCGATCGGTCAAGTATGGTCAAAACAACCTAAACAACCATAACGCTGGCCACAACATCAATCAAATCTAAAGGAACTAAAATTCCATCTTCGCCTGCATCATTTCTGGTAACTGACAAATGATTTCACAAAGAAATTGCCTGGTCATGGCTTAGCAAAATCCAATCTATCAAATTCTGGAAAAACAACAGCATGACTTTAAACTGGACATGACCGACCTTGCCGCCAGTGAGAGGCAGAGTGCAGTTCCCAGGTAGGCGATGATGATACCAATCCAAGTCTCAAGCGAAAAGGGAGTCAGGAAATCAAAGAATCCGCTGCCCTCGGAGATGTCCTTCCTCAGAAGGATGCTTATTCCCGTCTGCATGAAGGGTTTGCTCATGCCAACGACCTTCTCCCGGAGTGCGGTGAGGGTCAGCGGGGCGATGGCCAGGTCCGCCTCCTGCAAGAACCATTTGAAGAAGAATCTCTACCGGAACAACACGAGAGGATTTCTGAGTGGTTTTCTTACCCCTCTCACCACTTCGCCGACCATCCCGTTCCAGCGCCCTTTGTCGTCTTGTCTGCCGTAGGAGCCGTCCTTGACCAGGTGCACTTTGTATTTGAAGTCCAGCTTTTTAGCCACTTCCGACAGCAAGTCCATGCAAAAGCCTTCCAATTGGGAGCCTTTGGCCATTGCGTAAGGCTCTTGCTAAAGTGTTTGAAAAGTGTTGCCTATTAATATTCATAAATGTTATGCACCGTGACGAATGAAAGAAACGAGAGGGTTACCAGGATTGTCGTGATTCTCAGCTCTGATTGGTCTAGAAAAAGGAGAGACAATCAGATACACTTATTTACTAATTCTGCGTTATATTTCATCACAATAGTAACACTTATTTACTTATTCTGCGTTATATTTCATCACAATAGTAACACTTATTTACTTATTCTGCCTTTTTCTAAAAGTCACAAAATTGGCAGCGGCCCCAACGCAGAACGGAAACAACAAGAATAGCACTCGGGTTTCCTTGATGTAGCAAAATCAAAGCGTGCTTCGTGCACTGGAGATGAACATTTGGAAGACACCAACATCTCCTTCCTGTGTCCCGTTGTCCGGTGTCATTGTTGGTTAAGGCTTGAGTCCACAGCGGCATGTCCATTCAAAGGATGTCAATGTCGTGGCACTTGGACATGAGAAGCCAGTCAAAAGAGTATCAAAAGCGGCGGTCCGGGCCAAGGCCCTTGTGGGTTCTCCTTTTCAAAGAGCTGACACTAATACAAGCACTTCCAACCCCATGTCAATGAAACACACAAGACCCTTTGTCGCCCCCCCCTCCCTGATCCATATTGATGATTTATGACTATTTTTCCAGCAAAAAATCTACTGCTTTCTTTTTTCTCGCCAGTCAGGCAGGATGCAGAGTCACTTTTGACAGATTAAGCATTGATGTCACATCAGGGCAAAAAACACATGAGGAAATTTGGCGACGGACCACAGGAAATTGCCAAAAGCTGTTACAGGGTCACATTTGGACAAGTTTGGATGCAGGAATCCAAAACACCTTCATTTATATATTTTGATTTATATATACATATGTACATACATATATACATATACATACATACATATATATATATATATATATATATATATATATATATATATATATATATATATATATATATATATATATATATATATATATATATATATATATATATATATATATATATATATATATATATATATATATATATATATATATATATATATATATATATATATATATATATATATATATATATATATATATATATATATATATATATATATATATATATATATATATATATATATATATATATATATATATATATATATATATATATATATATATATATATATATATATATATATACATATAAAATATATATAGCACTACAAAGTACTATTAGGAAACATGCAGCCAATATCTATAAAGCATCTTACATCAACTTTGGGCAAGTAAATCTTTCAAGTTTTAAATGAACCTAGAGATGGGAAAAAAATCATTTAAGCCCTAAATCTAGGAACAAAAGTATGACACTAGATAAAAAAATATTATTATTATGTCTTATAAATATTTCTGGTGGTTCGGACTTATTTTAGAGTGGGCTGTCAAAGGCACATATGGCTTCTGTGTGTGTTGTCTGTGCAAATTCCTTACCCGCAGTGCATGTCCCAATGTTGAAGATCCCAACAGACCATAAAATGAAGACAAACAGCATCCTGATGAAATAATGTTATATATCCTAGGATTTAACAAAAAAAACATAGGGACAATCAGATATTTATTCATTTTAATCATACTTACGTATGCAAGTGCAGTCTACCTTTGTAGAGTGTCCTCACCACCGGAGCGGACAACTTGTCTAGAATGTCAGATCGAAGACTAACTCAAATGACAGAGTGATGGTTGCCAAATTGGTGAAGATAGCCAGCAGTGATCATAGTTTAGTGGGAGGAGATTGTGAAAGAAAACTCATGTCGGGGGAGGAATGTTAAAGGGGACACGCAGTGGGAAAACTTCAAACTGTACACCAGTACAGAATTTGATGGAATGAATTTATTTAGAATTATTTTTGGTCAATTGAAAAGCTTATCTTCTTTAGCTTGTATCCTAAACTTGAAAAAAAAGACATTTTGTGTTAGCTGCATGATATTTTAACTATTTTCCTGTCATTGGCAATAAGAGACACTTCATTGGAATGAATGCTGTAAATGTTCTTGCTTGTTGATCCAATTTGCAGGAAAGGCTTTACGTGTTCTTCTGTCGGTGCCATTGACAGCACTAGACGTCCAGTTCATTTTGATCGCAGCCAGTGAAAATGTATTAGACGTCCAGCCCTGCCAATGGCAGAATGAAATGAGTTCAATGAGTGCCCCATAAAGGGATCAAGGCAGGTGTAATATGAGGGTCAACCATAATTTGAAAGTGTATTCAAGGTTTTACAGTATTACGCCTCCAGGTATAAGCATTTGTAAATGACCCTCATAAAGCCGAGACATGGCCAAAAAAGCGCGCTCTCGGTTATTTTCCCCAAACGAGTGCGCTGACCTCGCGTTGCAAAACAACCAATCACGGTGTGATGCGCGTTGCCCGCATGCGGAGCGAACGTTTCTGATTGGTTGACAGCATTTTTTTCCTGCAAAAGGGGGCGTATTTGTCGAGCCATTTTGACCGAATATTTAGCCATATCCAAGGGACATTAATTTAATATCTTTGCTTTTACGCGATTGTGCGACTGTAGACGGGCACCCAGAGGAAAGTTTAAATCACAGCCATGTGAACAGCCCGTATTAAGTAATGAGTCGTAAGGACTGACTGAATTGAGGATGACGCCGCGTCGCTATCGATGACCGGCTAGCTTCCTAGGCTAACCACTAGCATGTCCGGCGCGGTGGTTGAAGCCTGAGCTGACATTTAGCGAGGTGCTTTTTTTCCCCTTCCCCACCCTCCCTTCTGTTTGTCACTCGCACCACTGAGGACCACTTTCTACGGTAAGTAAAGCAGACATGTTCGACGTTCGGGTTATCGTCTGAGAAATTACCATTTTCATGTACGAGTCGCGTGTATGTTTAGTGCCCTGTCTGACAGAAGCACTACCGTTGATATTCGTTTGTTTTAATTTACCATGTATAAACGCAACGGGCGGACGACTTAAACTGCGCATATTGTCATGTCGGGTGGTTTAACGTGTACATTCATTTAAATATCGCATATAACCACAGTGCGTAATGTTCGGTGGTTGTTTTTTACTGCTGTTGGCATAATGTTATAGTGTCGCTTCCCTGTGCTGTTGAGGGCTCAAAATGGCTGACGGACGACGAGCTTCTCGGGTTGGTATTTAGTGCAGCTCAACCGAACTATACACAGCATCAGGGAGTGGGAAAAAACACTTTACGGTGATTTCATTGGAGGAAGAGAAACTTGACAGAGGGACTGGCTCGCAATTGGACCATTAGGAAGAGAGAGGGGGCGTGTCTTTACAGGAAACTTATATTTGCCAAAACATTGCATACACCTGTGTAGGGGGTCGAGGGCCACATTCAAGTTAAAGCAACACTTCTTCCTTCGTGAAGACTATAACGTCTGAACTCAACGAATGTCAAATGTATTAAGTTATTTATGCTTCAAAAAACTAATATAACAACTGTGTTGTTAAACAGATCCTCCAGTGATACACCAGTATTAACTTTGACCAGAACCATGTATCTACATGTGTGTGCTGTACATTTAGCCTGCAAATAATTAATAATATTAATAATAAAGAATTATACATTATAAAGTAATTATTAAAAGGAAAAACCACACATATTATAAGTGGAAGACAGTATGCAATCTGTGAATTTCATACTAGTGTTAATGGAAAAAATGTTTAAATACACAAAAATTACACTAGTATGTACAATCATTCCTGTGACAACTATAATGTCAGTCCATGCAATACACTCATAGACCTAAATACGAGTGGGCATTGCTGACATTGGCTTTTCTTCACACAAAAAATGACTTTCATATTATTTACCAAGTATTTTACTGCTGTAATGCACATGATCAAGTTGTATTTCTCTCCTCACAATTATTAGTAATAGTATTCATTTATCTTCCTCTGTGTGTGTGTTTTAGGAAGCTGCTGTAAGCCCCCCATGCAGAAGGCAAGAAGGCTGGAATGTAAGACAGCTGTAAGAGGACACAAGATGGGTCGCGGCCGAGGCAGAGGGCGAGGCAGGGGCAGGGGCTCGGCGGGCCACTTGCGCTCACCCTCACCCTACAGACTGCAGCTCTCTCCTTCTAGGGAGACGCTGACATACGCCCAGGCGCAGAAGATCGTGGAGGTGGACCTGGACGGCAGGCTGCATCGAATCAACATTACAGACCCCCTGCCGGTGATCACCGAGGACGAAATGATGGCTCAGGATATCGCCGAGTGTAACAGCAACAAGGAGAACAGTTTGCAGACCCAAAAGAAAAAGGCCAACCCCAACAGCAAAGGGAGAAGGAATTGCAAAAACGATTGGCAGCACAACAAACGGCACCGGTCCCAGCAGCAAACGGCATCTTCCAATTCCCCCCAGCCCCAGAGCCCGCTACCGGAGCCCACCTTCCGCACGCTGGGATCCGTCCGCCCTCCGGACGCCGCCCCCCTGCCATCTGCCTATTACCGCTTTGTGGAGAAGTCGAACGACGAGCTGGACAGGGTGGCCGAGTACGACATGGACGAGGAAGATCTGGCCTGGCTGGAGATGGTAAACCACAAGAGGGTCTCGGACGGTCACGCGTCCGTGTCCGCTGACACCTTCGAGCTGCTGATAGACCGCCTGGAGAGGGAATCCATCTTGGAGTCCCGCAACCAGGCGCTGTCTCAGTGCGCGGTGGACGAGGACGCCTTCTGCTGCGTGTGCCTGGACGACGAGTGTCTGAATAGCAACGTCATCCTCTTTTGCGACATCTGCAACCTGGCGGTGCACCAGGAATGCTACGGGGTGCCGTACGTGCCCGAGGGCCAGTGGTTGTGTCGCTGCTGCCTGCAATCGCCCTCCCGCCCCGTGGATTGCGTGCTGTGCCCCAACCGAGGAGGTGCCTTCAAGCAGACCTGTGACGGGCGCTGGGCCCACGTGGTGTGCGCCATTTGGATCCCGGAGGTATGCTTTGCCAACACCGTCTTCCTGGAGCCCGTGGAGGGGGTGAAGAATATCCCCCCCGCCCGCTGGAAGCTCACTTGCTACCTGTGCAAGCAGAAGGGCCGGGGGGCGTCCATCCAGTGCCACAAAGCCAATTGCTACCGAGCCTTTCACGTCACCTGCGCCCAGAAAGCCGGACTCTACATGAAGATAGACCCCGTCCGGGAAACGGGGGTCAATGGGACCACCTTCTCCGTGAAAAAGACGGCCTTCTGCGAGCACCATTCCCCGGTGGGATCCAGAGGGCAAGATGGATCCGGGGACGAGTCGGTGGAAGGTAGACTGGTAGGGGGTAGGGGAAACAGGGGACAGAGGTCCTACACTCAGAGTTCGCCGACGCCGCCGGCCAAGAGGGCGTCCAAGGGAGCCAAAAAGAAGGGCAAAGGGGTCGGGGGGTCTACGCGCCGTTCAAATGTGCCTGTACTGCTTGTGCCTCAAATTCCTTCTCACAGGTGAGAACAGAAGGCTGTAGAGCCTTTTGAGTTCACTTTGACTACACTTTGACTTCACTTCTCTACAGGCTGAACAAGATCTGCACAGGAGTTGAAGTACAGCGGAAGAACCAGTTCATGCAGCGGCTTCACAATTACTGGCTACTAAAGCGACAGTCTCGGAACGGAATGCCTTTAATACGTCGACTTCACTCCCACATGCAGGCCCACCGGACTTCTGAACAGGTAAGCGGAGAAAGCACACCCTAATCCCCCCCCCCCCCCACACACACACACACACACACACACACACACACACCGCCTATGGAAACGAATGAGTCCCAAAGAGTTACATCCACTGGCAAATTGTGAAAGTGTGTGTCTTTGGCTGTGTTCAGAAGGAGCCAGATGAAAAGCTGTGCGCCGCTCGAGAGGAGCTTCGCTACTGGCAAAAGTTGCGGCAAGATCTGGAACGAGCCAGACTTCTGGTAGAACTTATTCGCAAGAGAGAACGGCTAAAGAGGGAACAGGTTGGTCACGATTTGGGATTCTGCTGGGAGGTGGCCAGATAAAAATCCTCAAATGTACTTTTCAGGTGAAAATTCAGCAGGCTGCCACAGAGCTAAGGTTGACGCCGGCGCTGGTGCTCCTGAGGACCACCTTGGAACAACTGCAGGAGAAGGACACGTCCAAAATCTTCTCCCAGCCCGTCAATCTAGCAGAGGTTAGAAGACGTGGGAAGGTGGGGGTCTGATTTTAAAAGGTGGCTTCACATTGTCATTCAAATGAATTTTTCACGAGGTCCCAGACTACCTAGAGTTCGTATCCCGACCCATGGATCTGTCCACCATGAGGGCCAAGCTAGAGGGACACGCCTACTGCTCTGTCGCTGAACTGGAGGAGGACTTTGAGCTCATGATCTCCAACTGCCTCAAGTACAACTCCAAGGACACCATGTTCCACAAAACCGCCTTGCAGCTACGCGAGGTGGGCGGGGCAGTCTTGCGCCACGCCCACCGGCAGTCACAGAGCATCGGCCTGGACCCGAGCACGGGCATGCACCTGCCCGAGTCACCCAACCGGCATGGCTTCCAGCAGTGCACCTGGGACGACGGTGAGGCGACATTTGTCAGGGTCCCTCCCTTCTGAGCCCCAACTCACATTTGTTCTGTTTCCCCTCTCGACCAGTCGACTCCCTCTTGAACCCCGACAACAGGCTTCACCTGAGCACAGACGAGCAGCTGAAGGCTTTGCTGGACAAACTGGACGTGGTGACGTCCATGAGGACAAGCGGCGGACGGACCAAACGCATTCGGCTACTGCGACGGGAAATCAACAGTCTTCGGCAGAAGGTGAACCATCAGCAGCAGCAAAGTGTAACGATGCTTAATGCCAAGAATGAGGAGGAAGACCACGTAGAAGAGAAGATGAAGCCCACAAAGAAGACTAAAAAGAAGATTGTGGATCATGGAGGTAACTTACAAAAACTTGATTTTACACACAAGCCTACTATATTGCCAGAAATGTCCATTTCTAGCCGTTGATTCCATTTTCCATCCCACAGACGACTGCCCTCCCGTGTTAGAACTCACATGCCCGGCGTCTTCTCCGCTACCGGGCGACGCCCCGCTAGAACCACCCATCTTGGGCATCATAACGGGAGGCCGACGGTCGCCCGGCCGCTCCTACAAGCGGCAGAGATCATCGCGGGCCGTCGCCAAAAACCACGACGAGGACGAGGCCGAGGTGGCAGAGACGCCGTCTTCACGGCCAGAAGTTGTGCATGAGGCCACGCCGTTGGGAACGCCGCCATCTTTACCCGTGGTGGGTGTAGGCAGGCGTACGTCTGTGCTGTTCAAGAAGGCCAAAAATGGCGCCAGGGCGGGCAAGAAGAGGTCGCCGTCGCAGCACAATGGGAAAGCGGCGGAGGAGCCGGGCGGCGGATTGGTCCGAGCGCCCGCCAGCCCGTATTCACCTCACGTTGACGTTACCACTTTAACGACCGGACCTCCCTCGCCCCCATCACACCGCTTGCGACAAAGCTCCGACGCCGAGGTGGAAAAACATCTTGGAGATGGAGGTAAGAAGGCGTGGCCTAGGTTCAAATTTTGAAAATTGGCCAAACTCGTTCTTATGTTTAGACCTAACGAACGGAAATGACGCCTCGTTGGAACACGATGCCGACAACGACCAAAAAGTCAAGTGAGTGGCGAGTGCTTACCTTCTGCTTGTGGAATCTGCATGGAACTGACGCTTTGCCTCTCTCCTTTGGCGTCGGGCAGCACGGCGTCTCCTCCCAAACGCAGCCGAGGGAAACCCGCTCTGACCAAGGATCCCATCAGCAACAATGGAGACATCTTAGAATCAGGTTTAAAATTATTTACTCTCTATTTTACACATTTTTAATCTAAAAAAATGACATAGAAGTTAGTTTCCCCAGAATTATAAAAAAATACATTTAAAGAGAACATTTGCCAAAGAAATGCTTTTAATACAGTTATAGTTTTGTCTCTGGGTAATCATTTTTTTTAAATAACTAAAATGAACCTCATCTTGATTTCCCATGCAAACATTTTCCACCACATGTCACCCACAGGCAAACCTACACTTCTTTGTCCGGACAGTCCGACGGAGTTGGCCCCTCTCGATCTGGTGTGGGCCAAATGCAGAGGCTACCCATCTTACCCGGCCATGGTGAGAAAGAACCGGCCACTGAAAGAGCCATTGTTGACCAATCAATCCCCCCTCTTCGCCCTCACTGTGGCAGATCGTTGACCCGGACATGCCCCAGGAAGGACTCCTCCACAACGGCATCCCCATCCCGGTGCCTCCCGTGGAGGTGCTCAAGCTGGGCGAGTGGAGGCGAGCGGAGGTGGGACAAAAGCTCTTCCTGGTGCTTTTCTTCGACACTAAAAGGACTTGGTAAGATCCGGAAACGACAAGGACGGATCGTGAAGCAGCCATGTTTAAAAGTTTCCCAGTTTTCCCTTTTTTAATGATTATTATTATTATTTTTGTTTTAGGCAGTGGCTCCCTCAGGATAAACTGCTGCCTATGGGAATGGACGACACGGTGGACAAACTACGCCTGATGGAAGGCAAGAAGCCAAGCGTTCGTAAGTCGGTTCACACGGCGTATGACCGAGCCATGATGCACTTGAATCGCATTCGAGACAACCTCAATTTTACACCCAGCTCCAACTTTTTATGACTTTTTTTTTTAAATCAAGAACTTTTCCGGGTGCTCTTACTTGTTTGTAGTGGAAGACGAACGTGTTCCTAAATCATTCTTATTTTGACTATTCAGAGCTTGTAAATAGTGAACATTGAAAAGGGAAACATACATTATTTAGATTGTATTTTGTCAAAGTCTCACTTGACATTCGCACCATGGCTGGACCTGGAAGTTCTAAACAATAGTTTTTAAGGCCCTCCCTAGGTAAAAATAGATTGGACGTCTATTGTCAATTAGCCGAATAAAATTAATTTAAAAAAAGACAGACTTTAAAGTTACGTCTGCAATATTTTTTTTTAATTTGTCACATCTGCTCTTAATTTATTTTGAAAGTTTCTAATCTATTTTATTTATAATGATATTTATTATTCCAAGCTTCTCTTTGCAGTTTTAAAATTTTGTATTATTTCAAACATTTGAATGACTTACCAAAAAATGAATTCATTTTAATTAAAGTCACACTCTGAAATACATTTTTTGAGGTTCTGCTGTACAGTTCAGCCATGTTGCGATATCAAGTACATGGGACTTGTAATGTGTACTTAAGTTTTTCCATATTGTGAAAGTGTTTGTGGAGTACTTGCTAAGCGCAAACCAAGACTACTGCGGTCGAGCGACATTTTAAATCGACTTGAATAGCACAAACTGGCTCCCCTTTGTGTGTGTGTGTGTGTGTGTGTGTGTGTGTGAAAGTGTGTGGCACATATAGTATGATTATTCAAGTCAAGTGTATAGTTTTGTACATATGTAAATGTTTGTTTATACTTGCTAACAGGAAGTAATTTAAAATGACTGCAATTTTAGAAGTTTAATTTATACAAAATAATAATAATTTTTAAAAAAAAGAAGAAAACCGAGAGTGTTATTTTAAAGCAAAGAGTTTCAAATATGTGAAAAGACTTAGTGTGTATGACGCTTTGTAGATCTTTGTAACGGTGACAATTCATATGTCAAAAAAAATTCTTGAAAAAAAAGCCTTCTTGAATTTCAACCTTTCTCTTTTGGGAATTTTCTCCCACACACACCAATAAAAGCTATTGAATCAACTAAACAAGTGTATTTTTTATACCCCCAAAAAAATGTGCACAAGTTTAGTATTAATTTAACATTGTTTTTATTAGTGTGCTTGCATAACTGCATTTAGTTAGAACAAACACACTGTAGGCATTTAACACTTAATGTAATACTTGTGCGACCTGATCTGGGGATTTACTTCTCAATACTACAAGAATTGATAGTCCGAGACTTTTAAGACTATTTGAAATGACAACATGATCGGTGAGGATGTTGTCGAAACAAAATCCTCAACCCAAACAAGCACAATTATAACAGATAGTTGAAATCCTGTTGATGAAAACACTTAAATACGATGAATTGTAACGGACAAATTTTTCCTGTATGTATACATATATATATTTTTTTAACCAATAAGGAGCATTAAGGATACACTAAAATAATTATATCACGAGAATCTGCCAAAATTGTTTTGAGGCAAGGTCAAATTATTCTTTTTATTTTAGAAAGAGAAGTTGTAATTTTTTAAGAAGGCAATATTTGTTTCAAGTAGTCATATTACCAAAATATAAATGTTTTCATTCTTTTTTTTGGGTGTATATGGCAAAAACTTCTTTTTTTTTTTTTTTTACATTTTTCCCCTTGCCAAATATACAAAACATATATAATCATTCTCATAAAATTACAACTTTTTCTTCCCAGAAGAAATTAGGTTTTCTGGGAAGACTTGCCAAAGTAACCCACCTTTTTATATACAAGAAAAAAATATATATCTATATACTTTCCCCCATAAAGAACAACTTTGCTTTTGCAAAAATATATTTTTATCTAAATAACATTGTTAGCCCGCTTACTAAGTCATTTTGAACTGACTGTCACAAAAACAACAAAAATATCAATCCATTTGGAATACATAGACATAAATCTTGTGTTTTTTCTCTTAAAACTCAATTATAATTTGAGCAACTATACTATCAGGCAACTACTTCAACTTTTCATTCTCGTCATATAATTTTCTATGTGATCCTAATTCTCATAACCTTCTGAGCCCCTATTTTCATTTGATAAGACAAACAACAATATCATATTGATATTATAGTCTCTTATGAGCAATTGGGGATTGGAGATTTTATTGCAAGGTGTTTCTCTTTTGTCCATTTCCTTTTTGCATTATGCTGTTGAAGAAGTCTTTCGTGCGTGCCATACATTCATCGTTTTATAAAATAAAGTAAAACCGCTCTGAGCCCCGTCAAGAATTTAAAAAATGTTCCTACCTCCGTTTTGGCCACTTTCCAAACGGGGTCCGACTCATAGCAGAGAGAGCAAGCTGTTGTCGGCCGAGTCCGGGGCCTCCGCCTTGGCCCCCCGCGAGCTTTTGGCGGGGTTGGGTGTGGTCGAGTACTTGGGCGGATACCTGATAAAGAGGCGGTCCTCCTCCTTCTTGATCCAGCGGAGGAGCTTGGTGATGACCGTGATGGCGCACGCCTTGGTCACCAGCGGACTGAAGCACGTGTACAGCTCAAATTTACTTGTCACCTGTGCAAAAAGCAGCCATTTAGTCCAACAATAATGACTTTTAAAAAAAATTGCAACTCTGTTGCATTCAGCACCACACTACAAGAAATTAATTTAAAAAAACATTACTGTGGTCAGTAAATGTTATTCACACAGGGGAAAAAAATCCCTCCATTCAGAAACCATGTGAGCAGTCACAATGCCATAGCTCCAAGCCACAGATTGGGTTGAAAAAAATTAAGACAGTAGTCCTAGTAGCAAGAATGGCATTTTTATGACCTTTTTTAAATTAATAATTAATAGCAGGAAAAAAATTGCAAAGTGAATTTCCCGATAATGGAGGGAAGACTGTAAAGTGCACTTACCCACGCAAGCAAAGTTTCCCTCTGGGCCACGTGGTAGATGAGCTTGAGGGGTCGAGAGCTGCTGTGGATGCGACTGTGCATGAACCGGTAAAGGTCCAAAAGTCTCATTTTCTCCTCCTCTGTGTGGTAAGGGGCTTCCATTTCGGGGCTGCCAGGGTCCACAAAGTCATGGTTTGGAGAGGACACACAAGAATTCAGCTAAAACAAGTTAGCATAATCCCCCCCCAGGTACTACCAAGCCAAAAACATGAATGGTGGGCCGGTTGAACGCTCTAAATTGCCCCTAGCTATGAGCGATTGTTGGCTGGGAAAACTCCAGCACCCCTTGCAAACCCGGCGAGGATAGGCAGTACATATAATGATCAAATTAATAAATAAACAGTGTTTATGATTTACCCCAAACACGGCAAACAAACCTGGTGAACTGTGTAAGCTGGCGATGGTTGTCGGGAACGTCGAAGGGCTTGTACATGAAGTGCCTGAGGTCGGCCACGCCCACCTGACTCACGGCATAGGGCCGTGCCTTGGCGATGAGCGCCAACGAGCCCTGCGCCGTCATGGCCTCCTCGATGCGACGCTTGCAGTCGGCCACGGCGTAGAAAGCCTCCTTGTCGGTGGAGAGCAGCAGCAGGCACACCGTACACTCGGGCGGGTCCAGGTACGAAATGTACGCATAGAAGTAACAGTCGGGGTTGAAGAGCGGCAAGCAGATGGGAGTCCAGATCTCGCCGGCCCGAAAGGCGGACGAGGCGCCCACCAGGTTGAGCAGCAGGTGGACGTCGGCCGGCTCCAGCCGGGCGTCGTCGATGACCGCCCGCTCCTGGACCACAGTCACCAGTTGCTTCTTGGCCACCAGAATGGAGAAAACCAAGTTGGGCGTGATGGCCTTCTGCAAGATCTGGCCCAGCGAGTCCCTGAGGGAGGCGGCCAGCGGCAGGCAGTGCACGGCCGACAGCAGGAAGCTGGGGTCCCAGTCCACCAGGTCCAGGAGGCCGTCCAGGATCTTCTCGGAGCCGGCCAGGAGACGACGCAGGTCGTAGTTTTTCTTGTGCTCGAAGATGCGGGAGATGCTGGCCTGCGTCAGCATGCTGACGATCTGGTGGTAGACGTAAAGGAGCTCGGCGCGCAGCTGCTGCTCTGACTGCCGGCTGCTGGACACGCACACTAGCACCAGGGGCCCCTTTTGGAGGAAGACCACCGTGTGTTCCTCTGGCAAAGAGATGAATGGTAGAAAAAAGAAAAACTCTTTACACATTTATTTCACTGCAACTACTACTCGCTATTTTTTGACCTTTTTCTCATAATAGCTTTGTAAGCATGCGTTAGCGTAGCAAGGCTATTGGTTCAAAGATAAAGGCAAGACAATCTATTCCCAAACCTGAGTAGACGGAGCGGATGATGTTATCTCCACTTTGCACAAAGGACACCAGCGCCATCATCACGCCCATCGTGGACGACAGTGCTTCTTCGCTGCCGTAGCGCGAATAGATGGGCTTTCCGGCTTCGCTCAGCACAAAAACATGCTTCCTGTGCCGCCGCCAGCTTTCTGCCATCACGTCCTCGTCGTGGTGGCTTGCGCCGTGCGCGGCGGGGGTTGATTCCTGGACACTTGCCTCCAGCGGCGGCGATGAGCGACCCTCCGAGCTGAGGCCTTGCTCCTCCTCCAGCTTGGCCTGGGCCAGCACCGAGACCACAAAATCTTCCGAGTCGCTTTGTGTGATATCCGTGGCATCGTTCGTAGTGGGGTTGGTGCCGTCGTTGGTAGCCTCGTCGGTAGCCCCAATGGCAGCCTCGTTGATAGCCTCATCAGTAGCCCCGATGGTCGCCTTGTCAGTAGCCTCGTCGGTAGCCTCGTCGGTAGCCCCGTTGGTAGACCCAATGCTAGCCCCGATGGTAGCCTCGTCGGTAGCCCCGATAGTAGCCTCGTCGGTAGCCTCGTCTGGTCCCCGGATGGTGGCCTCGTCGGTAGCCTCGTCGGTAGCCTCGTCGGTAGCCTCGTCGGTAGCCTCGTCGGTAGCCTCGTCGGTAGCCTCGTCGGTAGCCTCGTCGGTAGCCTCGTCGGTAGCCCCAATGGTATCCCCAAGGGTAGCCTCGTCCATAGCCCGGATGGTAGCCTCGTCCGTAGCCTCATTGGTAGTGTCCTCTGTGACGTCGTCCCTGTCTTGAAGCTCCTCCATTTCTGGCTCCGTTGATGAAGAAAGGAGTCCGTTTCTAATGTCCTGAGGAGGGTCTTCTGCTACATCTTGTGGCTGCTCTTCTTCTTGCACAGCCTTTTCGGCCACCAGATCCGGGAACATGTGCTTCCCCAAAAGCGAAAGGGAGGTTGCCAAGGTGTCCGCTGTTGAAAAGACAACACAATGACATACAGTTTATGTACAAATAGCTTATGATGCAGGGAAGCCTGAACACGGCTAATGGCAAATGTCTCAAGAAGACCAAATTTGCCGGCAAAATAGTTGTACCTGCTGTGTTGACTTTTATGGATGGATCACAAATCTTGACTCCCTGCGTCTCTCCTTCTTGATGATTGTCCATGTCCATGATACCATCCCATTCACTGGAGATTTGTGGATTGGGAGGGGAAATCAAATTATAAAAAGGGAAACAAATCTATCTTGAATGTTACTTCTTAATAGGGAAGAACCTGTTTAGTCTGTGACACCTTTACCTGTTTGCACATATTATTGTGGTTAAGTCGATCTGTGTATATGTGTGGGTATAATCAACATCACAAAACGGTCATTTTTGGTGGCTGTTAAAACTCACGATTTGCCTATTTAAATATTTTGAACTGTCTTTCAAATGACGTTTTTTTTTTTAAATCAAATGTTGCCTGTCCCCTTAATAGTTAGATCCCAAGATTTAGACAGCAACATGGAAGAAAGGCAGCAATTATACAAGCGTGTGGTCACATGACAACAGAGAAAAGCCTCTGCAAGAAACGTACACTGTGGAATTCGCTATTACAGTCTACACAATCCCCCATACACAAAGATACTACATGGAAAGCCGAGTATTTACTGTGACTTAGAGGTCACCATAAGGCTTGAGTTCCGTTAATAATGAGCTCTCAGCAGTACCTGTGCGTAACTATGGCTTGCAATTCAAGGTGACGGCTTTGACTTTAATTAGTGCGACATATTGGAATCATTTCATATTGAAGACAGTCCATAGCCAAATCTGCTAGTAAGGTACACACGCACACATGCAGTTAATTTTATGCCCCGAGATCCTTCTTGGTTCCAACAAATCAGACGGAATTAGAACTAAAACTGATGGCAAAACTTACAAGTTGGTGTACAGGGGAAGGCCGGAATCCCAAAGTGCTACATGGAGCCTCGCGATGATCTTCTTGCTTACATCGGCGCCGTTAGTGATAGGAAAACAAATGCATCGCTTACCGCAGGAGATACATCCGGGTTTACTGACTCTATACGTCCCTTAGCCAATTGGGAGAGTCGTTGTTTCCAGGCGGCACCGCCCCGAAGTACTTAAAATGGCAGCAAGAGGGCTAATTATTATTACTGATAATATTATTAATAATTCATTCTTGGAAACTAATTGACAATTTTTGAATAATAAAAGGCCATGATTATTTTTGCGTCTGTCAATTAACATGTCAAGTGCATGATGGGAGGTGCGCGCTAGTTACGCCACTTCCGCAGTGAGCGGCGCTACTGCGAGGTGGTTGTTTGTTACTGCGAGTGAGCGATGTATTGCGAAAAGATTTCACCAGTTTTTTTAACAGAGTCTGGAAAATAAACGGGCATGATGGAAGAACCGTGGGATTTCGAGATTCTCTCCCGTATGGCCGACGGCTGCTTGTCGTTTCTGTCTGAATTCGTGGAGGACTGGCTCGCCAACGACATGAGGGTCTCCATATTCAAGATCCTTCTCAGCTGGTTAGTTTTCAGTCTTCTGGCTATCCATTTCGCCTGGAAAGTCTACGGGAATACCGTGAACGATATGTATTATCGACAAGGTGAGTTTTCCCCTTATACACATTTTATTGTCGATGTATTCACAATGATGTTTAGTTGACTTGTTGTTGCGTTCAGGTAGCGGCCAGAACGGCGGGACGCCCGACGCTCCGCCTGGCCTGGGCAGATGGTGGGTATCCGCTGACTATTTCGCGACTGTTGTTGTTTTTGAGTTGTCGAGTAATGTCATTGTTTCATTATCACAGGGGGAGCTCAGCAGGGGAGCCATTCAAATCTCACAGGGATTAGTTGGAATGCTCGGTGATTTCTGGAGTTCTAGAAAGTCCCAGGGACTGCGAATGCACCTTGCAATATGAATATGAATTTATCATCAATTCTATAGGCTGTACAGTTGACTGGATAACGTTATTGTGTAAATATACAATTTATTTTAAATATAGTGTCTGTGATTATTTAAAATTAAGTGCTTAGACTCACTTTCATTCTTTCCAGAAAAGGATTCTGCTGTAGCAAATGTAAAAGTATATTGTGTAAAAAAAATACAGAACTCTCAATAAATGTTTCATATATGTACTTTAAACGACTTTTGTAGTTATCAGATCATTATTAGTTTTATTATTGTTGGATTATTGTTAAAAAGATTTACTTAATTTGCAAAGTCACTAGTGGATCATTTGTTTATAAAATGAGACCCTCACAAATAGAACTAGTAACACATTGCAGTGGATTCATGAAGTTGCGTATCAGTCTCATTTTGAGCTTTGTGGAATAAGAAGAACGTGCACATCCATGACATTGGTGCACGTGAGGCCCGGTATGAGTAAGTTCCGTCCACCGGACAGACGTTGAAAAAAAGTAAAGGAATCATTGTCATTCAGGTAGCCGAGGGGGTCCAGCTTTTGTTTTTGGGCATCTTCGTGCAAGCTCGCGTCCGCGACGGCCCCCGCCGCCTCGGTGGGCCCGTCCTGGCCGTCGGTTCCCCCACTCAGGAAGACGGGACCGTCCGGCGGGGGCCGCGAATCCCTCAGCTCCAGTCCTACTCTCATAGCCAGCTCTTGGTTGCGGCCACCGCGGCCTTTACCTGTCAGTTCAACTGTGGGCTCGCCACCAGCCAGAACGCAAGCGACACCCCGTCCCTCCTCCAAAGTCTGCATCACGCGAAGCAGGTCCCCGCTCTCCACGCCCACTTGCGGCCCGAGCTCCAGCATCTCGGCGGCGAGCTCGGGTGAAGCCCCCTGGCCGAAGCGAGCCAGGCGGGCGTAGAGGCGCGACACCAACCTCACGTCACCGCACACCCCCGGGGAGAGCACCACAGGGTGGAAACTCAGCTCCAGGGCGCGCTGGCTGGCGTTGCGGAGGGCGACGCCATTGGAGCCAATGACGGCGTTGAGAATGCGACACACCTCCTCCGTTTGGACTCCTTGAGGTGGGGCGAGTCTCTCGAGCACATCCTTCACAGAGGCGGGCGCCGAGTCCAGCAAACCGTAGTGTTGGAGAACAGCCTGGACTTGTTGGCGACACGCTGGACCCTCCACCTTAGTCGCCACCGTGGGCCCGCTCGCTATCAGGTCCAGTGGATCGCCAATCACGTCAGATAGTATCAGTGCCACGACCTGCAAAAACAGTCACAAGCACACCAAGGTGAAAAAGGAGCAACAATTTTCATGGTTTTTGCTTTTTGAAAAAATGGGGCCTTCTGTTTTTCTTTTAAAAAGGTGAAGAAAATAATCACTAACTATAAACCTATTTATTAGTGTTTTCCCCCATCCATCAAAAATATCAATAGTTTTTTTTTTTTTTTAAAGTCATTTAAAGCATCAATCTGCAAAATAGAATGGTCTTACCAATGGCCTACTATATAAAGATGATTTTCAGTAGATAATACTTTGAATATATATGAAACCAAATTACTCCACTGGGTATTTTTTTATGTTTTCCGCTTTGCAATGCATAAAATTAAAAAATATATATAAAAAAAAATGTTTCCAACATGAAAGTTACCTGTGCAGGATGCGCACACCTAGCAAGTCCTCCTCCCTTTAAGAGCGAGAAGGCCCGTCGAACCGTGTTCAACTCCTGAATTGTGGCCCCAGCGGCTGCCAGTTTGCGGGTGACGTCCAACTTCTCTTGCAGGCTTATGGGCGGGATGGGGGCAGGTAGTAACGCAGAGCCGCCACCTAGATGCAACAAAATGCAATCAGACGTGTAGCCCCGTCAATGGTAGCGTATGAGTTCAAGTGTACCTGAAATCAGCACAAAAAGCAGGTCTTTCTCTGTTAAGGCGCTTGCTAGCCCAGCGATGCTTTCCGCCGCCTTCTGCGAGTCGGGATCCGGCAGGTTGTGTTTTGCGCCCTCCATGACCCGGATTCGGCTGTTTTCTTTCACCAGCAGGTGGCTGCAGTGAAAAATATTGGAATGGCAATTTTCCCAGAATCTTACCATTTTTTTGTAGCGATTAGCCCATTATTTTATGATTAAATGTTATAATAAAAACCAAAAAATGTATGACTTTATCAGTCATAATATTGCATTTTTTGTGTGTGTTTTTTCCTTACTGTTTCCCATGCTCCTGCAACGCCTGCTGAAGGCCACGCGGCACACTGACAACTCCTCGAACCAGGTGTTCTCCCAGAATCCTCTCCGCCTCCGCAGCCATGCCCAGCACCGCCTTCCCGAAGCCGACCACGTGCACGTTGTTTTCCATCCGGAACGTGCGACCGGCGCCGACGACCTCCACGCTGTCACCCTGTCGCGACAAACTCTCCCGGACGACGACGTCGGGCTGCACGGCTTCCACCGCCGCTGCAAACACCTGGCGCGCCCCCAAGTCGAGGGACATTTTCCTCCTTCCAAAGACAGGCGAGAACGCTTGAGGTCGGATCAGGGAGAGAAATCGGGCCATCTATGCCTTGAAGATTTTTCAAAAGACACACAAAAACAAAACAACACATTGACCTGATAACAAAGAAAGAGTTAAAAAAAACAATAACAACAACTCATTCAATCTGCTGGGACTCACCTGGTAAAATGTTCAAGCACAAGCTGTATCGGTGTGTTGCAGATTAGCCAATGTTTCAAAAGTCAGCTTGGAGACTACAAAAACTCAAGCGTATCATTTGTGTAATCATTGACGTGGACTCACCGCATGACCCGATAGCGTCGCCCCTGTGCTTGGACACATTTCTTCGTTTCCCCCCACTGCAAACACAAATACAAAAAATAGACATCTATATCATTTTTTGCACACTTTCTGATAGACCAGGACTATAAACAGTAACACATTTATTTTTTGATTTAAGTTTTAATAGTTCAGCCAGTGATGAGTGTTTTATTTGTAACTTTACTCAAAATTGCCAGTTCAAATAGACATCTACCATGTAAACATACCTGGTAACAATCATTGACAGCTTCACTATACAGTGGCAGATTTACATGATATATTAGAATTTAATTTTTAAAATATTTGCTAAGCGCAAAGGAACACGCTATAAATGTAAGAATTAAATCATCATCTGGGAGATAATTTTGGTGTTTATTACGCAGGAATGACTTGATATATTGATTTAACAACATAAATCATGTCTATATTTGAGTAGAGTATTTGCCTCAGAGATACTATACATTTCTTAAATCTGCCACTGTCTGTGTATAGACGTGGCCAAGAGAAAATTCTATCAAGTATAAGGGCTAAAAAATATATAATTCCGGTCAATTATTCAGCCTGCTATTTCCATCATGTACGCGTTTATACGATAAATTCTTGCATTTTGGTCGCCTCGTTATTGCTCCCTACCTCCAAGTCTTTTAAAATCAAACTCTGAGGTTATTTTGATCAGTAAGTGGGGGGTGAACGTTGAGTAGAATACAGAGTTAACAATAAAACGTCAAAACCTCAGCTGGCACTGGGTGCCAAACCAAAACAAGCCATTTACCTCTTAAATTTCGTGGTTGAAAATACAGCATAGAGGTGCGTTATCGCCGCCTGCGGGCGTTGAATGGAACTTACGATCAACAAGGCTAAAGTAATTTGTCTATTGGTAATTTTTTTTAAACCATTGCTAGGAGGAATAAAATATATGTTAGAGACCGAGCTTAGCTTTGTATAGTAATTGAACCAAAATCAGAAAACTTCAGTAGTCATTTTAAATGAAAGTTAAAGGTAATTTAGGAGTGTTTTTTTTCATTTGTCCCTAAGGAATGGTGATTGCAATGTGGAGTTTTAAAGCTCTTATAACAGTGGATTTACTTTGTATTTATAATTGCTCAAATATTTTCAGGTCAAATTTACAGTCACATTTACAAAGTCATCAAAATGCTTTTATTATATGAACACAGTGTCTAAGTTGGCATGAACATTGGCATTTTACAGAGGCACAAGTTACAATTTCCAACTCACAGCTTTTAAACGTCATCTTTCTCTTTCTAAGTATATGTTATACATTCAAATTTTAAAGAAAATGTCCACAAAGTTCATTTGTCACAGGATGGAAACCTTTGTGAGTGTTCATGTCCATCAGCGCCTGAATGTGCAGTGCCTTGGTTGAGAGAATGATGACAGCCTTCTTCAACATGGAATCATCCATGATTGACTTCATCAAAACACACTTACTCCAACTTGATCCCTTCGTCCAACTTAAATACATGACTATTAAATAACACCTAATAATTTACATGCTCATCTACCAGTACAGAACATTATCAATGAGGTCAGAAGTGTTGTGGTATCTACACACGGGAAGAAAAATAATAAAATCTGTGCCATTTATGAAACCGCTTCATTTACTGAACCGTTTCCTTGAATGAATGCTTTTATAACCTTGTGGAAATGCATTTCTTGTTTTTCTATGACACAACTGGCAACATTATTGTTGGCCGAGTTGCTCCAGGCTTCTTTTTTTTTTACACTGCAGGTTGAAGCACCCGCTTCAAAACAAATGCCAAAATCTTTTTTTTTTAACTTTATAACTGGACAATGCAGAATAAATCCAGTCTAAGAGCTTTTGGCACGCTACCCCAACAATGTCCACAATTCCCTGAGTGCTCACTTCAAGCCCCTGAGACTTTACCACAGCCTGTTACAAGTCCATTTTTTTGTACACAGACTGTTAAAGTATTGCAGGAGTGAGGGACGCTTTGCTATAATAATTGAAGTTGGAAGTCATTTGTCACTGACGGTAGCAGCGGCCATGGGGGTGCGTATCGTTCCACGTGCTGTCGCCGCTAGTTCCTCGATTTCAGTGTTGAGCCGCCGGATCACCCACTCCAGAGCTTCGCGGCCCTGGACGGAAGGATAGAAAAAAAAATGGAAAATAAGATAAAGTCAACTAGAAAAAAAAAGATTATGATTGTTATTTCTTTTTGTGGCAAACTGAGTGTTTACATGGCCTGAAGCTGAGTGCTAACTAGTCCAGTGTGTATTGTAGTTGCGCCCTCACCTTTCCTGCATTGACTGAGATGGAGCTTGCGAGGAGGCCCTCCAGGTAACTGCTCAAACTTACACCTTTAACCGAGATGATAGCTTCTTGCGTCAGGATTGTTCTATGAGGGTATATGAAAAACACACCCCATTAATATTCAGTCTTGTACACTGGCTGGTTGGGTTTTCCTCGACAAACTTACTTTTTAGAATCATCGGGGTGAGGTTTATATGTTAACTTTTCATCCACAGACACCAGGTTGGTACACGTAATCTACATGGAGAGAGAAAAGGTCAATGTCGTCAAACAGGTATTCCAAGTGTAACGTGGAAGTACAATCCATTGCACAACAGGCAGGTGTTCATTCCACCAAAGGTCATTATTATACAATCTATAACAAATTTGCATAACGATTTTGAAAAAAAGATCATTCTTAATGTTTGAATAACGTTGAAGTACTCACATTGGTCGACTGAAGTTCAAGACTTTTCTGTTGCGGATCCACAACCGAATGCTCCTGAATGTACGTACACGTCCGCGTGTTACCAATGATCTGAGGACAAATGTGACAATAAAATCAAAACAATTGAACACCTCATAAAGATTGGTGCCCTGAGCATGTGGAGTCATGCTAAGGGAACACATATTTCCAGTTCATTGGAACATTCTGGATTGTAGTCCTTGGAAAAAGGTCACGAGAACTGCCAGATAGAACACGAGCCAGAAGGAATTTAGAGTTCTCGTGAGCGCTCAGTTTAATTCGGAAAGTTACATCACATGCCGCCATGACAGAATTGGCACTCACAACTATTACATTCTACTTTCACAACTACTACACTCCAGTCATAGAGTCGTTCTAACTCTTTTACCCTGATATATTTTGCGCGAGGTAGTGAAGACGCAATAATTGATGGATGTACTCACAGACTTGACAATGGAAGGTAAACCCCACTCAGTGCTGAGAAGTCTTTTGCTGTGAAGGCGCCCTTGCTTGTCAACTGTCCGGTCCAAAACGTCAACTCCGAACACGCTAGGATTCATTGGGTTGGGGTACTTTTGCATGGCAGCCTTGGTCACCGTTTCCCATGGATGACTGTTGGAGGAAAAATAAACACCCAAGCTCATTCTCAAGTTTTACCATGAATGGTTCATCTTATTTACTGTGGTTTGTTATATTTACATTAAAAATCTACATACTTTAGAATTTCAACACGCACAAGATAAAATATGAATATGATAAGGACACAATTAAGGAAAAAAATCTGTAAGGAATATTTGAAGGTCGTATTACAGTGGCACAAAATGTCACTGTCTGGTCCTCCTTAAAACAAAACAATGCGTTCTTCCAGCTACACATGCAAGTTATATTAAGGTCAGTGTCTCGTTTCCATGGCGACGCATTTGACCAATTACGTCAGATAGCCGGAGAAAGGGAAAAGTAGGTGAAAGGTTACGCGCCGGCACGGCTCGCTTATGCAATAAGAACATGACCGAGTACATCTACATGCGCCTTTACAATAGGTCTAGGTCATTCCCAGACACGTTTTAGACGTACATTTCTCAAGACTGACCGTGAAAGCCGATATAATGACAAACAAATATGTAGCTAGCATGCTAGCTATCTAGCAAAGAGTCTATTGGAGCGCCTCATCAAATACCCGGATGTTGCTTTTTGTGAATTGTGTAAGCCGTTCGCTATTCGAGACAAAGTATAACGCAGATTAGACAATAAACCAGTGAAAACAATCATTTGAGACTTACTTGAATATATGTTCAGATGTCCAAATCTTCATCGTGTTGCGATTTCTGGTTGGATAGGTGGGAGAGAATTCGCCGGGTTGATCCGTCAAACTGAAGCCGGTCGACGTGTGCGGGATGCCGGGTTGAAGTCAAGACAACCGTAAGACCCTCCCCCTTCCCTTCCTGGTTCTCATTGCCCTTCATGGAGCTGTCACGTGATTGTGGTGTGGCGTATTTCCGGTTTTCAGCAGCATGCAACCCGCATGACCAGCCTGCTGTCAGTCATAACTGGAGTGACATAACAAGAGCTTTTTTTAAAAACATATACTACAATGCAATTTATTTTATAACACCATGACTTTATTTTGTAACATTAAGATTTTTATTGGAATGTAATATTTTCCCTATTTAATGTAAGGCAATTTTAACTGTATCTCCAATATGACGGCCTTTTCTCATTACGTACCATGAATGTTAAATGTTTTATAGCATTACTTTGTTTTTATTCCAGCCACCAATTGAACATTACAACCATCAATGTTACTTAATTCTCATAGTTTTATGCTTATTCTCAGAACAACTGTGTTTTTTTTTAATTTATGAGTTTCAAAACTTCCTAAACTAGTCTTGATAATAACCCCCAAAAATATTTTTTTCATCCTAGAAACAGCTTTTCCAAGTACTCTTTATATTTGTTGCTACATGTTCACACATATTCACTTTTAACAAAGACTCAATGATTTCGATGGAGTTTGCCATTGTCCTTGCTTGCCCTTCTATGTCCTGTAGAATTCTTATCTTTCTGAGTAATTGTTTTTATTCCCCCTTTCTTCTGAGCTGATCTTTTAGAGTAATGCATTATTTTTTTGAAAAATAATGACAGCATTCATTATTTTAGTTTAGGCTTGATTTATTTGATAGAGTACATATGAATGAACATATGTTAGCCAATTTAAAACATGCACACACACAGACACAACAAAATACATGTGTTTAGATAGCTTTATTTCTGCACTTATCTTATGGCACAGACATTCAAGGCGGTAAAATATGTAATCTCAAAGTCCCAGACCGCTCAAATTGGGAGGAAACACTGTGACAACCAAGCACACTATCAGCATCAATGCGGTCCATCACTCATTTAGCATTATTAAAAATAGCTTTTAAATAAATGGATTATATATCATATATGTTAGGGCCACACTGAAAAGACAAAAAAAAATGAATATTAAAGTTGAAACGAGATATAAAAAAAAGGATATAAAGCATACCATTGTGAGGATACAGTCAGAATTAAAACAAAATGTAATGCACACATAAACTCAAAACCTTCCTGACTGTATTCTCATAACATGACCCTACACTATAACCTTACAGTAGTTTCATAACCCAACTTTATTCCCATTAACATTCCTCCATTTAATCAATTTATAATTCATACATTTCCCATTCTAACTTTACTCTGAAATTTAAATGGCTTTTATTCTCATAACGCTCCAACTTTTGACTATAACTGAACAAACCAATCAAAAAAAAACACCATATCTATTCATTTAAATAGAGACAGTGAAGCATATATATATATATATATATATATATATATATATATATATATATATATATATATATATATATATATATATATATATATATATATATATATATATATATATATATATATATATATATATATATATATATATATATATATATATATATATATATATATATATATATATATATATATATATATATATATATATATATATATATATATATATATATATATATATATATATATATATATATATATATATATATATATATATATATATATATATATATATATATATATATATATATATATATATATATATATATATATATATATATATATATATATATATATATATATATATATATATATATATATATATATATATATGCAAAGTCAAGTATTTTTTCCAGTTACCCATACTCTAACTACGCAATGGTGAAAGGAAGGTGAAGCAAAAAACCCATCAGTGCCTTTTCTATCAAGATTTTGAGCGAGAGTAAAGTACACCCTGGACTGGTGGACTGTCAATCACAAGACACCAATGGACAATTTAGGGTCTTCAATGAACCCAACATGCGGGTTGTGTAATGTGGGAGGAAGCTAAAGCACCCACAGGCTGAGAACCCCACAGGAATGAATATACAGCGAAAGTACACTTGTATAAATAATATTCCAAAGCACCATTTCCTCATAGACGCTCAACATTCAAGTGGTGTCATCATCCACAGTTTCTCTCACAGTTTCTCTCACAGATTCAATTTGAACTTCCGTTCGAGACTGGACCCTAGCGGCCACGGACATGGCGGCCGGCTCCGGTTCGTCTTCGTCCTCCAGGTCAGAATCTAGGTCGGCGGTGGCGTCTTGGTACTGCTGGTACTCGGACACCAGGTCGTTGAGGTTGCCCTCGGCTTCGCTGAACTCCAGCTCGTCCATGCCCTCGCCGGTGTACCAATGGAGAAAGGCCTTGCGCCGGAACATCAGAGCAAACTGGTCTCCGACACGGCGGAATATCTCCTGGATAGCCGTGTTGTTGCCTATGAACGTGGAGGCCATTTTGAGACCTCGGGGTGGGATGTCGCAAACGGCCACCTTGACATTGTGGGGGATCCAATCCACAAAATGGTTGCTGTTCCTCTGCTGGATGGCTAGCATTTGCTCGTCCACCTGCTTGGTGGACATCTGGCCGCGGAAGATGCCGGCGACGGTGAGGTAGCGCCCCCGTCTGGGGTCGCAGGCCGTCATCATGTTGCGGGCATCAAACATCTGCTGGGTGAGCTCGGGTACGGTCAAGGCGCGGTACTGTTGACTGCCGCGTGCCGTCAAGGGAGCGAAACCCGGCATGAAGAAGTGGAGGCGGGGGAAAGGCACCATGTTGACCGCCAGCTTCCTCAGGTCGGCGTTGAGCTGCCCGGGGAATCTCAGGGAGGTGGTCACCCCGCTCATGGTCAGGCACACCAAGTGGTTGAGGTCCCCGTAGCTGGGGGTGGTGAGTTTCAGCGTGCGGAAGCAAATGTCGTACAGGGCTTCGTTGTCGATGCAGAAGGTCTCATCGGTGCTCTCCAGGAGCTGGTGCACCGATAGCGTGGCGTTGTAGGGCTCCACCACCGTGTCGGAGACCTTCGGGGAGGGCATGATGCTGAAGCTGGTCATGATGCGGTCGGGGTACTCCTCTCGGATTTTGTTGATCATCAGGGTGCCCATGCCGGACCCCGTACCGCCCCCCAGGGAGTGGACCAGCTGGAATCCTTGCAGGCAGTCGCAGCTCTCGCTCTCGTTCCTCACCCGATCCATCACTTGTTCGATTAGCTCCGCCCCCTCCGTGTAGTGGCCCTTCGCCCAGTTATTACCAGCGCCGGAGTTGCCTAAATTGACAAAATGGAGGACAGCGCTGCTTAGTGATTCAGGAATTTTTAACCCAAAGTCAGCTGGGATAGGCTCCAGCACCCCCGTGATCCTAGTGAGAGTAAAGCAGTTAAGAAAATCAACTGAAATGAGATCTGATTTTAATAGAACACATTAAAATTAATAACTAATGCTTGTCGAAAAACCAAAAAAGGCATGTCACTTGTAAAACAAGGCACACCAGTAACTCACCATGAACAAAGTTGTCTGGCCTAAAAAGAGTTCCGATTCGACTCCCCCTGATGCTATCCATAGTTCCGGGCTCAAGGTCAACCAGCAGGGCGCGAGGCACATATTTACCACCTGCAAAAAGAGGGGACATTCACCTATTGACTTTAACACATTACCAATATCCATAACAGTGATGGGGACGAGATTCAGGAGAAGTGTCATTTACAAAGTAGTTATTCAGTGATAAAATATTTCTGTCAGCAGCCCCCAGCACCAGGTGTGTGGAGGGGCCCATTGCCTTACCGTGAGCCTCATTAAAGTAGACATTAACTCTCTCCAGTTGGACAGGACTGTCGCCCTCATAGATGCCCGTGTTTCCGATCCCATGTTCCTCGCTGATTACCTCCCAAAACTGAAATAGAAAAAAGGCACTATGGATGATTTTTGTAATAATTCCATGTGCATGAACATATCATTTTTTTCGTACTGTATAAAGACTTGTAACATTGTTAACATGCACTTGTTATGTTTGGATGTGGAAAAAAATGGCATGACTGAAAAGTCATATTATGGGTGGCTTACTATCTTGTTCTTCCTTTTTCTCGTTTTGCGTTGGAAATGATAAAAACGGAATGACCCGCCCTCACCAGTGTCGTGCCCTTATCTTCTCTCAAAATGCCCGACAGAAAACACCCACGTCACTTATTGGCATTGCGATACCACATTTTGAGTCACAGAAAATGTCACATAAAATATTACTATTAGAATATCCACAACTACCAATCAAGGGAGTCCAAAACTGAAACTATTATTAGTTTGAAGTATTTATGATTTACTCCTATTTTACAAATAAATGAGAAAAACACAAAATAATTTAAATGCAATTTTTTTCTAATACATTTTTAACAAAAAATGCAGTTGACATAATCACCATATTTCTCACTTTAGTTGTAAATAATAAAAATAAACAAATAATAAAATAACAACACCGCAATAGATGATCAGATATGTTTTTTTTAATAACATCGATTTTTTTAATTCAAGCTAAATTTTACTTAATGCAACAATTTCCATTTTACATCATCAGAACTATACTTATTTTTAATAGGACATACCATTGTAACAATAACGAATAACAACATAACTGGATTGAAGTGTTCTACAAAACTATATTATAGTTCAATTATAATAATTAAGTATAACTATATTCGAGTTGAATTACCTTTGCGCCGATTTGGTTGCCACATTGTCCAATTTGCAGATGTACAATTTCACGCATGGTGAGGCCGGCATCAACTACAGCTGTCTTAGCGGGTGGGGTTTCTCTGATATGCCGGAGGGCTCAAACTGGTTATTTATAATCACCAGTGATGTCATCACTGATGTCAAGAAGGCCGGGAGGGATGCTTTGGAGGCGACCCCCCACTCGCTGCTCCTATTCTTGGGGTACCTTGTCCATTTATGATATAGAACAGGAGTGGGCAAACTTTTCCACAAAAACTGCAGTGGGTGCAGGTTTTCTTTCCAACCCATAGAGAAGACACCTTTTCACCAATCTGGCGTACTAGAATGTACTGGAACATTGGCAGTCGCTCGAGTCGTCTGTGCTGACCTTTATGACCTTTGTGACCTTTTTGCCCCGACCTCCTTCCCTTTTCCCTCCCAATGGATCAGGCTGTCGTAAAATGAAGAAAATGCTCAACTATCAATTATTTTTAGGTTTTTAAATAACTCTAATATTTCCTGCAATACATACATAATTCCCCTAGGTGACACTATTGCTTTTCAAGCACTTTTCTAAAGTCTCCTAACCGGCTTAATATTCTTTAAACGTGTTTAAATGTTGTTGGAAATGTCATTCATTCATTTTCTGAAACAGTTAAACTCACGAAGTTTGCAGGGGGTGCTGGAGCCTATTCCAGCTAACCCTTTTCTTAACGACTTTTTGTCATATTATGACTTTAATGCGGGGAAGCCCGGCACCTGAGTGGTTAGTGTATCGGCCTCACAGTGGGGGTCCTGGGTTCAAATCCAGGTCAGTCCACCTGTGTGGAGTTGGCATGTTCTCTCCGGACCTGCGTGGGTTTTCCCTGGGTACTCCGGTTTCCTCCCACATTCCAAAGACATGCATGGTAGGCTGATTGGACACTCTTAATTGCCCCTAGGTAGGAGTGTGACCGTGAATGCTTGTTTTTCTTCTTGTGCCCGGCGATTGGCTGGCCACTAAGGGTGTCCCCCGCCTCTGGCCCAAAGTCAGAAGAAATAGGCTCCGGCACCCCCACCACCCTAGTGAGGATAAAGTGGTTCAGAAAATGAGAAGACTTCAATGTTTGACTTTATTATTGTAACATTACACGTTTCACCTGGTACATTCATAATTTTATTCTCAATATGAAATGTTACACAAGAAGTTCACAGATTCGAACCCCATGACCTCATAACTCTGAAGCGGATGTGCTAATCACAAGAGCATCCTAATAATGATGGTAAGGATAACCAAAATTTAATGTGTTCTTTAATTGATCCACATGCTTTAATACCTGAGCTACATGACCGAAAAAAAATCATAAAGTGGAAGAGTGAATGCATTTTTTTCAAACCAAGTGCTTTTATTGTCCAAGGCTCAACCGGAACTGTGCTTGTTCAACCGGACAAACTTGACGGTCGTCCGTCGTTCCCAGGGTTCCGTGAGAGCCGTTTTGCCCCACCCCACCTCTTCAACGCTATCTATCTCAAAGTGCAATTCTCCGAGAAAAAAGGGGGGCACAAATAACGCCTAGCGACGCCGCCGCCGAGGAACAATTAGCTGAACAAAAACGCCAGCGGACACCGGCGACGGCCAAACGAGCGGTCCACCTTCGGCTGTGACAAACAACGACAACCACCTTTCCTTAAAAAAACGCAGTCTACGCTCGGATGTGGGCTTGAAAACACGGCGGTAGGTTCCATGTCTGGTGCACATGTAACCACCGTCCAGCAACGGGGGACTACGAGCCGCCGCCGCCGCCGAGCTAGCTTGACAAGCGGGGGATTGCCATCCACAAAACACCTGGACGTCGAGCTGCATTCAAGGACACGCAGCTGGCCAAAGAATTGAGAGGAGAGGAAGAGGAGAGCAGAGAGGGGGGCGAAGAAGAAGAAAAAACACCGCCGATGTGAGGAGAAACGCGAATTAACGTGACGGTGGAGAGAGGAGAGCGAGGGAAAGGACGGCGGAGAAAGGGGCCTTTTTCAGGGGGTGGGAGGGGGGTCTCCTTGCTTGTTGACGCCGAGAGGATCTAAAGAAATCTCACCCCCCTCCACAAAATAAAACAAGATAAAAAATACGGCTTTTTCATCGACGGTGAGACGCTCCGGTGAAGCCTAAAGAGGAAATATTTATCCTTTGAATTCGTCCAGCCTCTCCGAGATAAGGATCGAGACGAGATGGTTTGCGAGGAAAATTGAAGGAAAATCGAGAGGGAAGTGCTGCTGTGTGTCTTCATCCATGTCCATTTCACATCCCCTCGTAGCAGCGTTGATGACTTCATTGCGGATTTACAGTGGAAACACGGCGCTGTTGTCCTGACTCTTGTTTCCAGTAAATAGCCACATCCATCCATCTATCATCCACTTATCCAAGCAAACATCCACCCTTCCCATCCATCCTCATAGATGCCTCCCATTCTGATCCGGGTCATCCACTCTTGGGCCCGTCTCGGAATTTAGCCTTCATTTTTCTCCTACCTTTCCCCCCGGTGACCCTACTGGGGTGTTTTTTTTTTGGTCGTGGTTTTGGTCGGGTATCGGGGAGGGTAAAGATGGGCTGTCTCGGCAACAGCAAGACGGAAGACCAACGCAACGAGGAGAAGGCCCAGAGGGAAGCCAACAAGAAGATTGAGAAGCAGCTTCAGAAAGACAAACAGATATATCGCGCCACTCACCGGCTCTTACTACTAGGTGAGTATTGTCATTAGATGTGTGTGTGTGTGTGTTCTTTTGTGTAGGTGTTTGTGCAAAAGCAGTGGCAATGAAATGATCTGACGATGAACAACTTCCAGGACCGCTGCTCACCAAACTCCAATTTGATTTCGGGTCATATCCCCCTCAGATGAAAAGTCTCTCGTCCACGTATTGCGGCGCCGCGCTAATCTGCTTGGATTGAGGCAAATTAGGGATACTTTTGAGATTAGCCGTTAGCCGTTTTCCTAATCTGAAATTGATCCTGGCAGGTTTTTTTTCAAAATAAAACCATGATTCTCTGCTGAAGAGCCTGGAGAGGAGATATTGTTTATTTGCTGATGATTATTTACTTATGTCAGATGGCATGTAATTCAAGATTTTAGAAGATGGATGCACCTCCAGTTTAATTTCATGTTCCTACATTGGTGAATTTCTCATTCCTCTTCTTGTTTCCAGGGGCTGGCGAATCCGGAAAGAGCACGATAGTCAAGCAGATGCGAATATTGCACGTCAATGGCTTCAATGCGGAGTAAGTTCAATTCACAATTCTTTTATTTTCCCGTTATTCCTGGACACCTGGTCGAGGCTTGTATATGAAAATGAATTAATGATTCCTTGTTAGCTTTTGGAGAGCTATCGGGATGAAACGTCTAATCCATTTGAAGTGGGAGCCCTTCCAGTTCAAATGGATGGGATTACTACCAGTGATACACTCATTTCAGTTCAGACCAAAAGAATGAATGGACGTTACATGATTGGGTGATTGTGCATTGAAACTTTTTTTTTTTTTTTTGCATAAGTCCCACTTTAATGAAAGGCATCACGGCAGCAACAGCAGGTAGTGGTGTCGAGACGAGCGCATGACAGGCCTTACTTAGTCCTTTCAAGGAAATCGACAGTTAAAATTAGAACAAAAATGTGACTTTTGTTTCCGGTGGATTGACGTGATTCGAGGTTTTAGGAAACTCACAAGATGAGGATGAGCCGAGGTTAGACCCGCAGCCATGTTTGCGGGAAAATGCAAACAAATAGCGCTTTCTTCTCCGATCATGACAAATTGGAGTCCAAAACATTCAAGTTAACTCCACTGACATAAAGACGAGCATAAAAAAATAGTTCGGATGAGGCAATGTTATGCAAAAAGGATTATATCATCAAAGATGAGACAATTTGGTCTTTTATCAAAAGTATTTTAATGAAAGTCGGCGGGTTTCGGTGCCATTGACGGCAACAGAGTCCAAGTCCAATTGGCTAGGATTTCTATCGTCATCAAAAGCAGACAATGAGTTAAGATTCATCAACAGCTAATATATGAAATCATACAAAATTTCTTTTTTTTGTAAATTTTCAAGCTGATGCTTGTAATGAAAAATGAATGAATGATGATTTTACATTCAATTTGGATTCATTCATGCTAATAAGTGTAAAAGCAGCTTTGCTAAGACCTCAGTTGTTTCCTTGAATGTAAAAGAAATTTCAATCAACGATAGTGAATCTTATCATAATAACTAGTCATTGCCGAAAAAACTCCAACTCCTGTTTTTCTAACAGCGTTAATATTATACTTGGAGTAATCCTTAACAAAGCAATAGCTGAAGCCATACTATTGTCAACGCACTAACCACTTGCCTCAAAAGCAACATGCAAAGACATGAATTGTATTGAAGTGTTCTCAATTGTCGATTCCCTTTGCGTTTTTTTCACAGGGAGAAAAAGCAGAAAATCCACGATATTAAAAACAACATCAAAGAGGCTATAGAGGTAAAGACCAATACTACATAAATGTTAACTATGTTTGTGAGCTCCTTGTGTCTGAAATTGACCTCAGCTTTTCCCCATTCAGACCATAGTGTCCGCCATGAGTACGCTTACGCCACCGTGCCAGCTAGCCTGCTCTGCTAACCAGCCGCGCATCGACTATGTCCTCCACCAAATGAACCAGAAGGATTTCGAGTTTCCATCGGTAAGTGCAACTAAGGCAAGGGCGATGTATGGGCGACTTCTATATTAATCATGTTATTTTGCTCTGGGATTAACACTTAACACTTTAATGCATTTAGTTGGGATTGGGTTTTTTGGACTCAAAATCTTTATTTTTCCTTCCAAAAAAAAAGTTTAAAAATGAAAATGACATAATAAAATCTCTTGAGTTAGATTGGTACTCTGATTAAAACTAAAATTGCTATCCTCCTTCCAAAATTGTCCATTTTCAAGTTAGGTAGTCATGCATGTTTTTTTTCCCCTATTTTATCATTTGTATTGCATTTTATTTTTAAATTACGTCTACTGACTGCGTAAGCCAGGTGTGCTGCAGGTGAGTCAGGTATTGCTCCCCCATGCTCTAATTTGCAAACGCCAGGGGAGACTGTCGATGAATGAGCTTTTCACTTGAGAGCCCTTTGTAAGGCCAATTGTTTTTAAAGACTCTCAAAAGGGACCCACGGAGTGTCTGTCTCTAAGCAAGATAGAGTAAGGACTTGTTTATGATTTGTTACTTAAAATACGGTTTTCAATTACTCTTGTGGGGAAAAAATGGACAATTAGTGTACATTTAAGGCTCAAAAGGGGCACTGGTGATTTGAGACTTGCGTTTCATCTATAGTCTCTGACCATGACATATTTTGCATTTTTTTCCTAACCTGTTCTTCTTAACTGAATGCAGAATATTGGAAGTCCATGCCTTGCAATGCGAGAGCAGTTTTTCTCTGTAAAAGGGTTTTTTAATCAATATAATAATCCTGCTTTGATTGTTTGTTATGTTATTTGTTAAAATTGCAGTCAGGTTTGACAGAGGGGGCTTACCTAAAGATACATATTAACTTAATATTCACGCTACATGACTTTAAGTAACGTTAGGAAGCGTTTTTATTTGTGATACCATTGGAGTCAAGAATGCCAGTTTTGTTTTTGGGCTATTCTTGGTGGCAGTGAATGAGGTTTTTAAAGAAGTATTTTAAATTTAGCTTAAAGTATTCATTGTGGAACAATCTCGTCGGAAATCATCCATCTGATTGACCCGGATTTGCTCTGTTTCTCGCTCAACTACTTTACCCTGCTCCCTCTCATATGGCCACAGGGCCTACTGGAAACCAGTCAGACTGGTTGACTCTGCTTTTAAAACGTACAAAAAATGTACAAAAATAAAAACAACAACAGTGGTTGCTTTCTTCTCAAACTTTTTGGGCCCGGAGATGATGACGGATTGGACACTTTGAATAACCACTTGGCTCCAAATTTAATTCAATTCAATATGGTCGAGATTAAAATTGACACAGTAATCATAGCAAAACATAGTTATTAAAAAAAGAAAGAAAAAAATGGTTTGACCAGAAATACCACTCGAAGGGCCTGTGTTGTGCCTACTTTTTGTTTGACGATACTAGGGGTCAGAATCTACTAGATAACTCTTTATCAAGATTTTTAAAACCATTTCAGGCTACACATTTGACTTTGTAATTGTAAAAACCAACCACACACACCAAAGCACATTATTAGCGTCAATATCATAAGGAATTAATTCATCCAGTGATGGTTGATTTCTCACTGCAAAACAGAAAATAACCAACAAATAGTAAATGTCATTTTGCCGACATCTACTGGTGAAATAGTATTGCAAGTCTTGTGTGCATAAAAAAAAAACGTACCCTTGCTTGAGTTATTTGAAGTCATTTGAAGAGAATTCTGACGTTCAATAATTTTCCAGCTAAATTTAGGTGCGCTGCAATACATCCTGTTCTTTTGTAAAATGTACAGCTTCAAAAAATTGTGTCCCCACCTAGCGGTTAACCATAGAATTACTCCTGAAAGAAATGGGAGGCAGTTTGTGAAGTCGCCAGAAACTCATTTAGGCAATGTTACATTCCTGCCAAACGGCTCGTAAAAATGTTTTTGTTATTACAGTACCTTTTTTAGTACTGCTATATTGTTTAAAGCACTTAGTAGACAACACCCCCCAAAAAGTGCCAGTGGCCACTCTTTTTGGGGGCGCAAACTCGTGCTGGATCTCAAAAAGGCTTAATTGTGCTCCCCCGTTCTTTGTATGCGAACATCTAAAGATCTCAGCTAAGATAGGCCCTCATGCAGTGACAGCTGAGCTTTGTGTCAGCACAAAGCTCTTGGTTTCTTCACAAACCCGATGAACTGTTCAGTTTCCGGCCGGGCCTTTTCTCCCAGAGCTCCCGAATGACCCCCCCCCCCCCCCCTTCCTCGTTCAAGCTAATATGACATCTCGCAGATTCTTTTTAATTAGTCTTAAGAACGTGGCCTCACAATGTCAACCATACATTGACTCAGGACCCTCTTCATGTCCCCTTTTTCCTTTCTTCCAGGAGTTTTATGACCACTCCAAACTCCTCTGGCAGGACGATGGCGTGAGAGCCTGCTGGGAACGGTCCAATGAATATCAGCTCATCGACTGCGCGCAGTAGTAAGTTCAATTCCACCTATGGGGCTGGGGACACCCTGAATTTGTGGTCACCCAATCGCAGGGCACGAGGAGACAAACGACCATTCACGCTCACAATCATACTTCAGGGAAATTTAAAGTGTCCAATCAGCCTAGCATGCATGTCTTTGGAATGTGGGAGGAAACTGGAGTACCCGGAGAAAACCCACACTGGGCCTGGGGAGAACATGCAAACTCCACACAGGTGGACCAACCTGGATTTGAACCCAGGACACCCACCGTGAGGCCGATGTGCTAACCATTCAGCCGCCCCTCTAAAATAATATATTATCATAAAGCATCTACATTGAAAAAACTTAATTTAATGGAGTTATCACCCAGATCTCGTAGACAACAAGGCAATCAATCTATAAAGAAGCATAGCAGTGATGCATTTCCCGAGTGTTACATTGCAACTGAATGATAACTGCCGACAAGTTCTCATCTAGTTGTGGATGAGCAATTCATGTCAAACTCAAAAGTAGGTCATGAAAAATCGGGAAAACTGAAATGGTGAAAATCAGTTGAAAACAAATATGGTCATCACGAAAGAGTACTATTTGTTTCCCTCTTTGCACATGCCAAGAAATGTCTTGAAATGTGTTGAATGTATTCAAAACAAATCTCTTAACTACATTGGCCTTTTTCTCAAATTAGCTCACCTGGCTTTTTACTTGACCACACCACAACGTGAAAATGTATTACTCCAGCGGGTTACGCAATATTACAGTCGCTGTTGTGTCTATTTTTGCGCCCCTTTGACCGTTTCCTAATGAAATGTTTCCGCTGTGCGCTGCCCATGAGAGCATGCGCCGGTCACATGAAGCGCATTGAGGGAGGGGAGGAGGCTCACATTGTCCACGCGCAAGGTCGCCATTCATTTCCGTTGCTTTTGTGTGTTTTGCGCCTCCTGGTTTGACGTTTGTCAGAAACCAGCCAAAAAAAATGGCGGAGAAAAGGGTGACCAATCTGTTTCAAGTGGGAGTGAATGTTTTTTTTTGCTGCCCTTCCTCCCAGTTCTAACGGATTGGACACGCCTGGAAGCAATGTAAAAAAAATGGTGTCTGTATGGAGACCTATCCTTGATGGATCCGATGTTGGGCCGGGTGGCCAGAGCGGAAGCGCACTCCCCTCGGCGCTCCCCTCGGCGCACCCCTCCGCGCTCCTCCTTCTGTGTACTTATGTAAACGGAGAAGCAGAGAGAACGAGCTATTTTGAGCCCGGGCGGGCTTCGGGAGGAGAATGAGGGAGCGAGTGTGTAGGGAGAGGGACAACCTCGCCGTTATTGATGGGAGCTTGTTGGCGTTAGGTGAACACGTCCACCCTTGATCAACATGGCACCCCCAACTTTTTCCACACTTGCATTGACTTTGAGGCGTTTTGGTGTGTGGCGATGATGTCGTCACACTTTCCTGATCTTGTAGTTCTGTTCCAAAAAAGTTTATTTTGCGCTAGTTGACAGGTAAAAATGACATGTTCAGATTTAGGTTGTCCTCAATACAATTAGATGTTTATATTTGCAGTTAACTGAAAGGATAGGATTTTTGGATTTGATTTTTGTAAACAGTGAGTGGATTAGTTGACTATTTTCCAAAATGTTCAATTTCTTAACGTCCAATTCCTTTGCACTCTTTAAATGGATTGGCCGTTTACTGTTGTCAATGGCACTAAATGATGAACCCCAAATGGATAGGACTTTTATCACTTGGTATTACATAAATACATGACTTAATAATAGGAAACAAAGAAATTATTATTATAGCTGTTATCCTATTGTATGTTTTAAACAAAGCCTTCAAATATAAATGTTTATGCTATTTGCTATCTGTGTTATTTATAATAGTGTGCTGTTATGAAATTTGGAGTTCACTCGGTTGAAGTTGCTCCAGCTTGAAAAGTTAAAAGAAAATATTGAACATATACAGGAGAAAGTTTTCCTTGTGCCTTATATGGTCATATACTTTGTGCATAACGTTAACTCATTAGCTAACTTTGTGTTCATTGCCAAATAAATTGGACGCATTTATACTCGTTCACTAGCATTGAATAATGGCAACCAATTGGCTAATTACGTCTTTTTCCAAATTGACATACAAATGTAAAGGGTAGTTTCCCTAAAAAGGCGAAAATACATCTTCTCCTTGTAATGTGGGCATATGCACGACATCGCCCCCACGAAGTCAAGGCGCACACAATAATAGTGACAGACTTTTTTGAGTGACGCAAGGCTTCCATAATTATTATTTGGGATGCCATTTGTCAACATTTGAATGACGTAAGATGTGCCAAGCGCAGGTCAAAGCAATGATTCCGTTCTTTTATCTTATCTGGCTTCCTGTATATGTGCCGCTTTGGCATGAGGCGCCTTCACCGCTTCCCTCTTTGCACTTTTCCGCCGGCGTTCCCGTTCTGGTCCCGCTCTCCCTCTCGCTGGCCTCACTCCAGTCTCACAAGATTTGGAGCCGATTGTCTATTTATAGCGTGTGTGGTTCTGTCGCCATGACAACCGAGCTGGAGGCCAGGGTGCCGGGGAGCTATTTTTGGAGCTGCGCTGTAATGTCAGACACTGCCTCCTCTCTATTTTCTTCCCTGCTCTTTCTCTTTCTTTTCTTTTTTTTACACACACACACACCTACGTTTTTGGGGTGTATGTTTGTGTGGAAATGATTCATGAAGACGTATTGGTTTTAAGTATTTTAAAATATGAATTTTTAAGCAATTTTGATTGGAGGGGGGCAAATGAACGTTTCTAAAATGTTGGATTTCCTATTTGTGGCAGGAGGTCTTTGTATTTGTAAAGTTTTGTATTCCCCTTTCGAGCCGTCCAAAAACGATAAAAGCCAAACACCGCCACTCACTGTAGCCTATAAATAAAAGTGACTTTATCCTGTTATGTAAATACAGAGGTTTCTTTAGACTGTTACTGCAGCAGAAACTATTTTAATATCGCTATTAATAGAATAAAGCTCTTAAAAAAAGCAGAATATAGAGAGACGTGTTTATCCAGAGCGCGGGGGCTGCCGCTAGAAAGGAAAATGCAGGCTGTTTTTTTTTACGCTGGTTTTTATCACGCTACTTTTTTTTTTTTTTTTTTTTTTAAAGTTCGTCATTTTGGTGGTCGTTATTTGGCGTAACGGGTGTGTGGGGGTCAACAGCGACTCTCCTCGCGTTCTACCTGCAACCCTCATGTCACATTTCACTCCTACCCGCAACATTCCCGCTTACCTCAGCGGGGGTTGCATACCTGCCCCCGAAAACGGCGGTCACGACCCTTTTTCGTGAGGGGAAAAATGGCGGGCGGGCATCGGGATAGTATTGAGACTTGTTACGCTATTTCCTTTCCAGCAGCTGGCTGGCATTGAACGATGATGTTTTTGTCTATCCCTGTCAACCTGACTTGGGGTACAAAAATGAACCCCTAACCCGAACCCTAATTGACGAGGTCAACATTTTCTTCTTTAAAATTTCCTTGAAATACTACTAATATAGTTTCATCGTCATAAAATAAACATACCTAAGTGTTCAGAAATCGCATTTTGTCAAAGCTACTCACTCAACCAAGGAATATGTGTGTGTGTGTGTGTGTGTGTACATGTGTATGTACATGTACATATATAATTTATAAATATCTGAGCCCAAGAAGCAAATTATGTTAAATTAATAATACTCAAAAAAATACGGTAAATCTAGTATATGAAAAAAACACCATGTAGCAGTTTCTGTGCCAAATTTGGGGAGGTTTGTGGCCTCACACAAACATGCTGGTTGCAAAACCGACACCAAATATTTTGGAATTGAACCCCCATAGAAAAACGGTCACGATTTTACAAAGCCCAGATTGTTCTCATTTTCACAACGGCAAAACCTTAGCTTCAAAAAAAAAATGACGACTGTGACCCATTTTATCTGTGCAACATCCGAAATTCGAGCGACTCCACATTTCTGCTTCTGAAATTGTGTGCTAACCTGTAAGGTGGAATACTTTACCACGTGGCATCTAGAAAACACTAAGAAGTTGGAAAAGTAGTATACGAGATGATAGTGTGTAATACTGATGATTATGGCAGTATTGGCGTTTTTTGCAACCCTTAGTAGCTCCTTCCTGGGTAGGAACCATTCTAAACTCATGGTGGGCGTGCCTTACCTCACACACCCACCCACGCACACATGCATGCGCACACACACACACACAAACGCACACACACTAACTACAGACGCTCCATTGAGTCGCAGTCTCCACTTTGGTCTACGAAACTATATGACTCAGAGCAGTTGCATCTGATCACACCACAAATCAAAACACACGCCCCCTGGCGTTCATTTCCACCTTTTTAAACATGTTCTGTTTCTCCGTAGCTTCCTAGATCGGGTAGACGTGGTCCGACAACATGATTACACGCCAACCGACCAGGTGAGTCTACCTCAAACGTTCCCAAGTTTAATAATAAATTAATGATTTCAGTCATTTTTTAGGTTCGAAAATCGATTCATGTTTTAAATGGTGTATAATGTGCTGCTTTGTTTCAGGACCTGCTGAGATGCAGAGTTTTGACATCCGGCATCTTCGAGACAAGATTTCAAATAGACAAAGTCAATTTTCAGTGAGTCCTTCCTCAAAGAAGTAATCCGAGAACGAGTAGCATCATGAGTTTGTTTGTTGGGAGTAAAGCCCAATTTTTTTTCCCTTCAGTATGTTCGACGTGGGAGGTCAGAGGGACGAGCGTCGAAAATGGATCCAGTGTTTTAACGGTAAGATTGTCGCATCCCCTGCACCCGCATTACCATTTACTGTTTGACTTTTTCTTTTTATTTGCAGACGTGACGGCTATCATTTTTGTGGTGGCGAGTAGCAGCTACAACATGGTGATCAGAGAGGACAATCAGACCAACCGACTGCAGGAAGCCCTCAATCTTTTCAAGAACATTTGGAACAACAGGTCTGGCTGGATGCGTCGCGTGATTTGACTCAAGCCGTACTGGGTGAACGACCTTTGATCAGCGGCGTGGAAAATTCAACTCCTTTGTCATTTCCCCCCTTCTCGGCAGGTGGCTACGGACCATCTCCGTCATCCTCTTCCTGAACAAACAGGACCTCCTGGCCGAGAAGGTCTTGGCGGGGAAGTCGAAAATCGAGGAGTATTTTCCTGAGTTTGCACGATATACGACGCCCGACGATGGTAAGTGGGCAAAGATGCAGAATGATGCAGAAAGACAATAGTCTTGTCTCCACAAAAGAAAAAACGGTATGTTTTCCATGTCTCCCTCCACCAATACACCTGAATCAAATAATCGTGATTAATATGAAGCTTCTGGACAGCTGGTTGATGAGTTGATCATTTAATTCATTCAGGTGTGGTAGAGGAGGGAGATATGGAAAATAGACTGGATAGGGGCTCTTGAGGACCGGATTTGGCCAACCCTGATTTACAGTGAACTTTTAAACTAGCTCTCTCCCACTTTGTGCTGTGTTCACGACATAAAAACCCTACTTAGAGCGCTCACACTAAATATTAAACCAGCACTGCCCTCCACTGTAGTGGTTGTGCAATTACAAATGGCATATCTGGATAGCATTCAAAGATTCAACATGAGCTTGTTATCCAAGTCAACAACCTGGAACGTGTCGCTCAGTAACAGTTGTTTGATCTGGAATGTTTCTCAAAGTAAACTAACTGTTAAGTAAGAATGGTGTCAGCAGTGTTTTGCCACCAAAAAAAACATTGGGGATTTGTCGTCCAACAGCAATACCGGAGCCGGGCGAAGATCCGCGCGTCACCAGGGCAAAGTACTTCATACGGGACGAGTTTCTGGTATGTACACACTCCAGATTGTGAATGGATTAGCAAAATTACAGGGTTAAATTTCACTTTCTCTCGCGACAGAGGATCAGCACAGCCAGTGGGGACGGCCGCCATTACTGTTATCCCCACTTCACCTGCGCCGTGGACACGGAAAACATCCGCCGCGTCTTCAGCGACTGTCGCGACATCATCCAGCGGATGCACCTGCGGCAGTACGAGCTCTTGTGATAGGCTCCTCCTCCCCACTCGCTCTTTTTTTCACTCCCCTTCACCCTTACTAGAACCATTTCCCCCAAATTCAGCAGAACCTGGATGCAAGAAAGACTTGTTAACAAACACTAGTTTTGTCTCTTGAAGGCCCATCCCAAAGTGAGTTCTGGGTTTGTTTATCCTCCATGTGCTGTCCACCAATCAAGAGCAAGAAGAGATGAGGAAAAACAGATGATTTTGGTTTTTGAGTGGGATTTTTGGATGCTTATAGTGGACAAATGGGACTTCACATTTTCATGGATGGAAGCAAAGCAGAGCGAGAGAAAGGAAAAACCCAAGCAAATATATAAAGTTCAGTATATATAGATATTTATATATGTGTGTATATAAATATGTATATATACATATATATGAATAGAAAAATTCTATATCCACACCTCCTACCTTGATCCACACATTCCCCACCCACCGCCCACCAATGGCTTCATGTGTCTTTATGTTACTGCTGGACTATTATTCTTGTACAGACTGTAAAATGTATTATTTTGTACAACTCTATTGAAGAAGACGACGACGAGGATTAAGAAAAACGACTTGTAGAAGATCCCTGTGCCTTGATCACGACTGTACGTGTGTAAAAAAACAACAACAACAAAAAACAAAAAAAAGAGCTAATATGTAAGTTATGTTTTCACTGCGCTGTACAGCTGGACGGCCGCGGCGGAGGCCTTTTTTTGTCTGTCGCTTTGTTTCTATTTTGGTTTCTTCTCCCTTTATATTCCTTTGTTCATTTTTGCTATGACTTTTGGTTTATATGAGATTTGAAGACAAAAAGCAAGGCCCCAAAAAGATGAGCAGACACGCCAACCTAATGCTGTGTAGTGACAAATATTGAACCTTAACATGAGTTAATATATAAAATGTCAGATTTTATATTTTATATATATATATATAAATATAAATGTATCTGTGTGTGTGCACATTTGTGTACACATGTCCCCTTTTGTGAGTGATCACTGGGTTTCATTTTTTTCTTTGCAAATGATGTGGGTGCAGGGTTTGGATTTGTTTTGTTTTTTAAGCTTTAACACTTTTGCAGGGGAGGGAACTATACAACTGCAAACTTTTTCCTTGTTTCTACATAAACCAAATTTTTTTTGCTTAAACAATAACAATCTGACTCGTGTTTGATTATTTTAATGGTGATGCCTACATTTACTGCTAACATTTTGCTCCACATTCTATCCATGATGTGCAATAGTCAACAACAACAAAAATGTTGCATTGACGCAAAACACTGATTCTATGTAATTATGGGGTATTTAATCCACAACTGACCTTTATTTAGTCAAACAGCATTGATCTACACTACAGTAACATATGGAAGAAAAAAACATTAATGATTATTTAACTTTTTGCATATTCAAAGGATACAGCTACTGTAATGCTCAAGTAGTAACAACATAGTAAATAGACAAACTATGGAGAAAAAGGCTTGACAGCAATTTATAATTTGTTCAATCTAATTTTTACAATTAAATTTACCCCTGTTATTCTCATGGAAACCACTTTTTACAACGACTCAGCCTCATAAAACAAAGCAATATCCGTCATCACCGGTTGAAATGCACCATAAAAGAGTCACCTAACGTCATTTTGAATATATATTTCTGCACTAGTTGGCTTGACTGAGGCTCGTCGTTCCAAATAACTCCCGCTTGGGCTTGATAGGTGGCAGTGTTTCGCAATACAAGTTACTTGTCAAAGAGTCAAAACAACAGTAGAAGAAGAGAAAGTCTTCCCCCACCTCCGGCTTTTCCATGCATTGGCGCGCTTAGTGTTTCGTGGCCGAGGTTCCGACACCTCCTCGGGCAGCTGCCGGTGGACCGACGACCCACTCGTTCCGCGGAGGTGCTGCCTTCAACCGTATAGAGGAGAAGAACCGAAACGACACGATATATAGCAGGCATGAGCGCTGTTCGGGCGGGTTCGGTGGCCGGCCCGGTCCAGCAGGGGCTAAAAGAGGCTCTCATGGAGACCCTGACGGCCATCCTGTCCCCGGTTCAAGAAGTGCGAACCGCCGCTGAGGAGCAAATTAAAGTTCTAGAAGTAACGGAAGGTAAGTGGTGGCCCGTCAGAGGAGTTTTTATACCGGGCGAGGCCCCCTTGTGCGGGCGACGAGAGTGGGGACTACAAGGAAGGAGGGGTGAGGGGTCACCACCACGCGCCATGCGGACAACTTGTCTCTCTTTTGGGCTAGTATGTTAGCCGAGATTAGCCACGTCTCCGTTCGCTGAGCTTCAAACTTTAAGGTTTTAGTTCACAGGTAGGCAATTAGCTCATTAGCTTGGCTAAATCCTGCGTTTCAATTTGCATCAGGTCCTAGTACGACAAAAATGGACCCTTGGACATTTTTCTATGGTTCGGTTGCCATGGAAACCAATGGCTGCCACTCACTCAGTCTTGACAGTTCCCCTGTAAAAGTTCTTAATTGAGTGGGAGTCTGGGGTAAATACCTGTTACCCTTTTCAACTGGCGGCACGGGTACATTCAGATGGCAAATGCTCAAGTCAACAAACCCCTAAACACATTTTTTTTTAGTTGAAGTATTTGATATCATGTACAAAAAAAGCTAAATTTAAATGGTATTGTTTATTAATACTTACAGTGCCATTGATGATGGTAGGTGTCCATTTGTGTGGTCCTTAAAGATTCAATAAAAACTCTATAAATGAGTTTATCAGGGTTCCGTCCATTCCATTTGAACTGGGATGGCTGGGTTCATTCTTTCACTGCCAGCCCTCCCACTTGAAATAGATTGGACGATCAAGCATGGTGCAAAATCATTCACCTCATGACAACACTACTGGCGACAAAACATAACTAAAAATCAACACTTTTCCGAGCAAATAACCACATTTATGTATTGATAATTTTCAATATTTTGGACAGCCCTAACTCCAACATACATATCCAAAGTCTCCTTTTGCTAATGAATTTGAAATTATAGAGCCAAAACAGCAGACTCAACGTAACAATTGTCACCTGAATTGGAGAGTTACAGTTAGCGCAGTTGAGAGCATTTGGCATGTGTCCATTGTCTGAGACTGTCAGGTTTGTTTGTACAGCAGACCCCCTAGGCAGGCCCCCCACTTGTCAGCAGGAACATTGTCCACACCAGCCTTATCTCGCTTTAGTTGTAAACCTGCTGCAAGCTCTCAAATGGTGTTGAAACTAGTGTACAGTGTGACTGTTTGGAGGAATCCCATTAAAGTCAAGTTTCCTCATTTGTTGTTAGTAAAAGTCTCATTACCAAACTTATTATGAAATGCATACACACAAATGCCATCCAGGTCCTGTCATTCCATTAAAAAAACGTTTTTTTGGAAATGTAGTAAATGCAAATCAAAATGTCTGAAAATATGAATTATGTTTTTATAAATATCCAGTCATTTTCTAAAGTCAGATAAATGTCTCCAAATGTTTTTTTGTCCGTTTTGGATTGGATTCGATCTATAGTGTCTCTATATCTATGTTTATTGCTTGATTAAAATTGTAATGGTTAACTTTTTATCTGATCTCAGTTTTATGATTCAAAATATTTCACTTCAAATTTTTAGCTCATTTCATATCCTTTTCTACTTCCAGTGTAAGGGAACGGTCAACATCACCAAAAAACTGCACCAGTAGCGAGTACAAAACACCTCTCAAAGTGTTCATCTTTTTCCGTATGTTCTTTTGCACAGAGTTTGGCGTCCACCTGGCAGAGCTCACGGTCGACCCTCAAGGAGCGCTCGCTATACGCCAGGTGAGTTGCCGCCAACAAAGTCTCACTATAAGAAGTTAGCAGTGTTCTGACCGCAAAATCTTTCACAGTTAGCATCGGTCATCCTGAAACAATATGTAGAAACTCACTGGTGTTCCCACTCGGAGAAGTTCCGGCCCCCCGAAACCACTGAGCAGGTAATGAAGAAATACGTCCACTCGGATGAGTGAATAGGCGAGCGCCCTCTCAAGCCTGCGTACTTTTCAGGCCAAAGCCGCCATCAGGAGCTTGCTGCCCAGTGGCCTGCGCGAATCCATCAGCAAGGTGCGCTCCAGCGTGGCCTACGCCGTGTCCGCCATCGCCCACTGGGACTGGCCAGAGGCCTGGCCGCAGCTCTTCACCATCCTGATGGAAATGTTGGTCAGCGGTGACGTTAGTGCCGTGCACGGGGCCATGAGGGTTCTCACAGGTACATTAGCAACTTTTCAGCTGGCAATCCATTTGGGAACGTTCATGGAATTGTGCCTTCTCTAGAATTCACGCGAGAAGTGACGGATACCCAAATGCCACTGGTGGCTCCCGTCATTTTGCCGGAAATGTACAAGATCTTCACTATGGCTGAGGTCATTTGAACCATTTTTTTCCTTAAATGTTTTTATTATGTTCTTATAGGACTGGTATCAAAATGTCCTCTTCGACCAACTTCAGTATAATATGTGATCTGAGCTAGCAGTGATTGAGTCAAACTAATCAATTTTGAATAGCAAAGTATAATATGTGATCTGAGCTAGCAGTGATTGAGTCAAACTAATCAATTTTGAATAGATCTGTACGGTTGTCAATGTCTGAATTTGTCTTCGTGCTTCTCACCTGTGCAGGTGTACAGCATCCGTACCCGTTCCAGAGCCGTGGAGATCTTCACCACTTGTGCCAACCTCATTTGTGCTATTGAGGAGCTTGAAAAGGTAAGGGCGCACTTCAAATTTGTTACATGTACAAAATTATCCCGACATTCCTAACAGTATTTCTGTCTACTTTCAGGGTGCAGCCAAAGCCTTGATTTTTCCCGTCGTGCAGCAGTTTACAGAAGCGTTTGTGCAGGCCCTACAAATGCCCGACGGTCCCTCGTCAGATAGCGGCCTGAAGATGGAAGTCCTCAAGGTAAAAAGAAATAGTAGTACTGCTACAGATAAAGTAATTAACTTGATGTATTGAGAATAATTGATCCCAAACTGAGGATCCCTGTCCTACTGCTTGCACGTGATCTGCAAGCGCTCATATGGCTATGTATTTCTTCTCTCTGCAGGCCATAACAGCATTGGTTCAGAACTTCCCCAAACCCATGGTGTCTTCCATGCAGCAGATTCTGCCCATCGTTTGGAACACGTTGACTGAAAGTGCAGCTTTATATCCTCTTGCCGAGACATTTCCCAGTTATCAGGCTAAATAAGTTGCTCAAAATCTCATGTTATACTCGTATTTTCTACGAAATTCTTTGCTGTCAGACAACTCGTGATACGATGCAGGTGACAAAGAAAATAACACTTACTGTGAAGTAAAATGCAAACCACAATTAGCATTTGTTTGCAAAAGCCTTTAGCTTAAAGCCAGTAAACAATCACACTAACAATACTGTAACAAACACTAGCATCGGCTTATGCTATAAAAGTGTTTATTTTTTATTTTTATTTTTTTTGTGGTTGGAGTAGCCCAGACCAACTCATCCCCTAATTTTTCCTTAAGTTGTATTTTAACAAATGTAAATGGGTGCCTGTGAAAAGCTAAACGAGGTTAAAATCCCTTAACCGGCATGCGCACCTACGTCAGAACAGAAGTCAACTACACAGAAGAAGTGGACAATCCGGTGGACTCGGATGGTAAGAGCATGACAACAAAACATACGTGTGCTAGTCTTTTGAAACTTGGTGTCATGTTTTGTGTTTATGTACTCAGGTTTTTTTTTTTTCCTAATTCCATACTAGGATCCTCATTGTGGGATCAATAAACTCCAAACCATAACGTGCTTTCTCACCGTCCATTGACTCAGGTGAAGTCCTGGGCTTTGAGAATCTCGTCTTCAGCATCTTTGATTTTGTGCACACGCTGATGGAGAAGAACAAGTTCAAAAGCACGGTGAAGAAGGCCTTGCCCGAGCTTATCTATTACATCATCCTCTACATGCAGATGACAGAGGATCAGGTGAGCCATATTGTTGTTACATGTGATCCATTTTGGATCTGGCCCTGTCCGTGGTGGCCAGCAGGTTCACTTTTTGGGCCCAAAAGTAAACTAGTCCGGCCTACATGAGATTTAGTTGGCATTAATGTGGCTGAACAATCTGTCTTCACGCAGATCAAAGTTTGGTCAGCCAACCCGCACCAGTTTGTGGAGGATGAGGATGATGACACCCTCTCTTATACAGTTCGGATTTCTGCACAGGATCTACTGCTGGTGAGTTAAAACATTGCTTTTAACACATTGTCAACGATGAAGTGAGTAAAATCTTGTGTGTTAGGCGGTTGCTGCCGAGTTCCAGAATGAGAGCGCAGTAGCGTTGGCGGCGGCGGCCACCAGACACTTCCAGGAGGCAGAGCAAGCCAAAAACAGTGGCGATCAGCATTGGTCGGTTTCTTCTTGTCTTGTCCGCGTATTGTTTTCCTCCTTTTGATCACCGGCTCGCCTTGACCAGGTGGAAGATCCACGAAGCTTGCATGCTGTCCCTAGGTTCGGTCAAAAGCATCATCACTGAGAACGTCAAAAACGGACGCATTCAGTTTGACATGCACGGCTTTTTGGCCGGTGTGGTCTTGGCTGACCTCAATTTGGCAGGTGAGGTCGCAAATGAATGCCCGACCGAAACGAAGCGGTCATTGAATGAGCAAACAAGCATGGCCTTGACCGTTTTGTCACTTTGCGCAGCGGTGTCACCGTTCTTGCTCGGGCGCGCCCTGTGGGCAGCCAGTCGCTTCACCGTAGCCATGTCGCCGGCGCTTATCCAGCAGTTCCTGCAGGCCACCGTGAGCGGGCTCCATGATAGCCAGCCGCCTTCAGTGCGCGTATCTTCGGTCAGGGCCATCTGGGGGTGAGTGGAAATAAAATAGTATGTGGGAGTGGGAAAACATTTTGGAATGTAGCCATTCATTTTCCAGAAAAGACATTGTCTTTGTAATGAATCAACATTAGTTGCAAATATCTGCTTTTGCTGATAGTGAATGAGTTAAAGTAAAGTTGCACTTGGAATATCAGAACTTCAACAGACATTCAAATCCTCTCACTGTGGTCGCACAAATGTATATTTGAAGTAATGCAAATGATTTGTTCTTTAGCTATTGTGACCAGTTGAAGCTGTCTGAAAACACGCTCATCCTTCAGCCCTACCTGCCCAGCATCCTGGAGGGCTTGGTGGGGCTGGCGACGCAGTTCAACTCAGAGGTGCTGGCGCTGGTCATGGAGACGCTGTGCATTGTGTGCACTTTTGACCCGGCCTTCACCACCAGCGCCGAGAACAAGATCTGCCCCCTCACCATCGCCGTCTTCCTCAAATACAGCAATGGTATGACTGCTCTGTCTTTGGCTTTAAAATGGTAGTGCGTGTACAATGTGTGCGGTGTTGCTCTCCTCAGATCCGGTGGTTGCCTCCCTGGCTCAGGGCATCTTCAAAGAACTGTCCCAGATTGAAGGCTGTCAGGGACCCATGCAGATACGGCTCATTCCCACGCTTGTTAGCATCATGCAGGCCCCCGCTGACAAAATCCCGACTGGACTATGCGCAGTAAGTCAACAAAGATGTGCCATGATGCCAATGGAAGGAAAAGCATTCTGTTAAATTTCAATTGTTGGGTGAATTAGAAAAACAATCATGATTGCTTAATAATATTTTTCTTTATTAGACACAGAATAGGAAAAGTCTTTATAGATGAACAGTTCTTATCTGCCACTCGGGAGTTTCATTGTCTTCTGCCATTGTGATTGAAAACCAAGAACGAACATATGTTGATGTAACAATAGTAAAATAGGCATATATATATATATATATATATATATATATATATATATATATATATATATATATATATATATATATATATATATATATATATATATATATATATATATATATATATATATATATATATATATATATATATATATATATATATATATATATATATATATATATATATATATATATATATATATATATATATATATATATATATATATATATATATATATATATATATATATATATATATACATATATATATACATATACATATACATATACATATACATATACATATACATATACATATACATGTATACGTATATATATATATATATATGTGTGTGTGTGTGTGTGTGTGTGTGTGTGTGTGTGTATATACACATACACACATATATACAAAATTGGTCGTAGTCCACCAATTTTGTTATATGCACACACACACAGTTTATGAAATAAAGCCGTTAGAACACTGGGAAGGTTTCTTCAAGTTTCAGGTTTAACTGCTTAGCCCACATGAGTCAGTTGCTAAGCAATATACTGATCTCCAGGCGCCATCTAATCTGTGGCTTAGTTTTCCAATTGACAGACTTGTTCCATCTGTCAAATCTTACATTGTCTCTATAGAAATTTTCAAAAAAGTCTTTTGTCTGCTTCCAGACGGCCATCGACACCCTCACCACAGTCGTACGCAACACCAAGCCGCCTCTTTCCGAGATGCTGGTGTGCCAGGCCTTCCCGGTGATGGCGCAATGCACTTTACGCACCGACGACAATACCGTCATGCAGGTAGAAGAGACGGACGGCCGTTGGTCGTCTCGGGCAAATCTCAAGTAAAGCGGCTTCTTCTGTTGGGCAGAACGGCGGCGAGTGCTTGCGGGCGTACGTGTCGGTCGCTCTGGAGCAGATCGCCCAGTGGCGCGACGACCAGGGGAACAGTGGCGTGTGGTACGTCATGCAGGTGGTCAACCTGCTGCTGGACCCGAGAACCTCAGAGTTCACGGCCATCTTCGTCGGGAGGCTGGTGTCCACGCTCATCTCCCGGGCGGGGACGCAACTCGGCGAGCAGCTGGACCAGATTTTGCGAGCCATCCTCAGCAAGATGCAGCAAGCGGAGACTTTAAGTGTCATGCAGGTGACAAAAAGAATTCCCAAAAAATGGTGATATTGGATAGTTGTTATTTTCAGTGCAATAATGGGAATCATTTGTCTGTTCTTCTCATTCTGAGCAGTCTCTCATCATGGTGTTTGCCCACCTGGTTCACTCCCAATTGGAGCCTCTTTTGGACTTCCTCTGCAGTCTTCCCGGCCCCACGGGCAAACCTGCCCTGGAGTTTGTCATGACTGAGTGGATGAGCAGGCAACATCTCTTTTATGGACAGTACGAGGGCAAAGTCAGGTCAGGACGTGGTGCCATATTTCAAATCAAATCACCTCAAATGTATGGCTAGTCTTAGTCTTATCTTGTCTAACAATGGAGCGTATTCAGCATCAGAGAAGACAGACCAGGATTGAACGGGTGAATCCACAGATGATTTATTCCTGACCAATTTTTCTATTTGGTGCTAAAATCCCCTTACTACTTCACAAACGTGGCTAGCATAGCAGCTTTGTCATAGCAAATTGTGGTTATCCTTTTTAAATTGTTTTTAGCATATTTGTCAAATCCCCCACATTTTTGGTGAATTTGTGTTGGTCGTTTGTTTCTGCAGCTCGGTGGCTCTTTGCAAACTGCTGCAGTACAGCCTCAACACCGACGACAAACGCCTTCAGGACATCATGGTGAAGGGAGAAGAGATTTACAACTCGGCAGAAGGCATCCGAACCCGCTCCAAGACGGCCAAAAGTAAGACCTCAAAACAATTTGAGATATGATGCCATTGGTTTTAAATGCTTATCACCCCCAACGGCAGATCCAGAGCGCTGGACCAATATTCCTCTGCTGGTGAAAATCTTTAAACTGATCATCAACGAGCTGTCCACCGTCGTGGAGGCCAACGCCAGCCGAACTAATGCAGCCGACTGGAGTCACGGTGGTCAGGAAGACTCGTCAAATAATCGAATTCACTGCCGTGTTGGAGATGTATCAATCAATAATGAATTTTGCTTGTATTTGCTCTCAGATTCCAGCAGCATGTGTGAGGAGGAGGAAGATGGTGGTGGTGATGAGGAGGAGGATGAGGAGGATGAAGAAGGGCTGGCAGGACAGCTGATATCAGACCTCATTTCCTCCAACAAATACGGTAGTAATAGTCTGGGGGTTTTCTTTGCGCTTTAATTTACTTCGAAAAGAAAATACAGTTTCACTTAGATGTTTGTATTTATTCTTTTTATTATATCCATCCAAAAATTACAGCACTCTTTCACCGCCATTGACAATGATAGACATCCAATCATGTGGCTGTTTTCTTTTTTTCACTGTGTTCATCAATATAGTAGACATCCAATACATATTCAGTGTTACAGTTTTTCTTTTTTTTCACTGCAAAATAATCAGTCTTGCCAATAATTCCTTCATTTTATTTTTTAAATAAACATCCCACCGTACAATTTTTTTGAAGAAACAAATCACAATTTGGAGAACATCCTGTTGTTTTAAATTTGAATCAAATATCCTTATCATCCACCATTTTGATTTGCTGTTCTTCCAGATGATGACTATTACGACGATGATGACGACGACGACCCAGACGCCTTAAACGATCCCTTAGATCAGATTGATCTACAGGTACACCCACCACATTTTTCTGGGCACACGACAACTTATTCCCTGCTATCAACGGCAATAGACGCTGGCCCTCCCGTTGTCGTTGGCATCCGATGAGTCAAAGACCCAAACCTTCACATGTTTTTATTTCCATCCAACCAGGCCTACCTGACCGACTTCCTGACGCAATTTGCCCAGCAGCCTTGCTACAGCATGTTCTCAGGCCACCTCAACAACAATGAAAGACAAACCTTGCAGTCCATAGGCCTCTAGCCTCTTCTCCCCAGCTCATCTTTTCCGTCTTCCTATCTCCCGACGCTCATTTATTGCCCTCGGAAGAACGGGAAGAGAGAGCTCACTTCATAGTGACGACCCGCTTTCCCGTGTTTGTTAAAGACTTTGTCCCTGTGACGCAGAAGAGACTGGATGGGGAGGCTCAAACGGGAGTTTTTCATGGGTCAGCCGTGACATTGGAACTCAATGCCAATTCCTCTTTATAACGCTGCCTGTTTTTATGTGATAAAAAACATGAGGCGTTCGTTGGAGAAGCAGGAAAATTATCGTCTGCCTTATTCTCCCAGGAGATATATTGAACGTTTCTTATCATTCAATGTAAAGTTATTTGTCCACTCATGTCGTTGCATTATCATGGTTTGTTTAGTTATTTGTTTTTTTTTTCTAGGGTGGGGTCACTGTTGCCATGGTGATTCTAAGCTTTGTCCTTGTCTCGCGCCCAATGGAAGGCGGGAATTAAAAAAATATTTCTAAATCATGAATAATCTGCTTTTTCAATGTTTTTCATTTTCAGATCCTGTGAATGTTTAATTTGTGCTTGTACAGTTAAATTTCATAACAAAAGCACCCTTTTAACTTGTTGCTTCTCCCAACTTTGATGTATTGTTGTATTTATTTTCACTTATTCAATACATAGTATTAAAGTGAGAATGTGCAACTGGAACATATTTAAGATATGCCAAAGACCAAGTGTCTCCCCGTATTTTGAAACCGCTTACTGGAAATACACAGTTTTATTTATGTTTTCCACAATTTTATATCAGAAAAATGCAATTCTGTATTAAACACGATTTCTTTTTTCGCTAGGAAGGAATTAAAGGTGTCGTACATTTGTCAGTTGGGCTGATAACAATTATACCACTTCCTTGAACAAATTCTGATCATAGTCGGCACATTTACAATAAAAAGATTAATAAAAAGACGAAGAATCCACACTAGCCTACTATCTGCCTCCACTTCATTAACATGGGGCTGTCAAGGATTTTATGTTGCATTCAAGAACCCAATTTTCGTCAGTTTGTGGCTTACATTTTCAAGTGAACTACTGAATATAGCAGTCAATAATAAAAACATAAATTAGTAGGTGTATTCCATGACATCAATCTTCAAATATTTCATTATAAATGATATTTATCGACCCCTTGTTCTCAAGTAAAAGCCACCTTGGGACGCATAATATCAATAATACCGACATTTACAAAGCACTTGAAAGCATCACCGACAACCAAGCTCAGGGTGGAACGGCGTCATAGTCGGCTAGTGTGTCATTTTTTTTTCCTGTTTCCTCTCTCCTTCCTCGCCATGAACATGCGTGGCAACAACAGTTAGTCGTTTAGTCATTTTTATTTTCCCTTGCCACAAGAATGGCGTTTCACGCGGGCAGAAGCGCGTCCATGATAGTGTCGACGACGGCCGTATTAGCGATGCTAACCATCGTCCTCTATTCTTCTCCGGGTAAGATTTTTGGGGTTAATCCCTTATTGCCCCGGTGCGCTGCTTTCTAACGGGCAATGCTCAAATTTGTTTATTTATAGTACGTACCAGTTTTGTTTGGTTCTATTTTGAGAAGGTATTGACGTATTGGCGCGCGAACTGCTCGTTTATCGGCTATATTTTGTTTTTACAAGGAAAATAAATTAAATCAACATCATTAAAATACAGTCCTGGTATAGAATATACTTATATGTGTATTCGATTTAAATTTGCCGTAGGAGCAGTTTAATGCCAATGCTTTGAATAGCGGGTACATCCGGGTACTTTCTGGAAACGCCGATGCAAATTAATGGCCACCATATTGAATTTCATTCTAGTCAAGCTAATCATAATACCTACGTATTACTACGTATTTTTATCACTAAATTAGTGTTACTCTAGTATTTAACAATAACAGTGTAATATATATTTGAGAAATAGGAGGTCAAATGTATTTTCTATACTGTGGAAGTGAAAAAGTGATAGCTTGGAGTTTATTAATTCAAATTTAGATAAAAATCACAAAACACATTGTCATACCTACCAATTTTGTTAAACATTTGTGTGGAAAACATACAGATTTTCTTACTATTGAACCAATGATCAAGTTCTGTAGTGTCTAGTGTACCATTGTTATTAACACCAACATGGCGTGCGTGTCCTCATCTGCAGTCTCAGCAAACGAGGACTGCCTGTGGTACGTGGACAAAAATGGCACCTGGCATAACGGCTTTGACTGTCCGCTCATCACCTTCTGCTGCGGCAACTGTCAACGACGCTACTGCTGCCTGGACGCCTTCAAAATGATCACCGAGCGTGAACAGAAGCGCTGCATGCTCTTCCAGTTCAGGTCAGCGTGCCCGGCCATTTATTTACCCTAGGGCTGCTTTTGACGCCGCCCGCCGTCCAATCAATTTTAATAAGGGCAGGTCGGCAATAAAGGATGGCTGCCAAGATCTCCCACTTCCAACAGATTGGACGCCTGTCCCCATTAATGCCTGCAAATTATTTAAAAGTTCACTGACTCCTTGCTTTCCCGTGAGTGAGCATGAATCAAAGTGGCATGGGAGTACAGTAACATTAATCCGCGAGGGGAAATGTATTTTTTCAGTGAATAGCTGGGCATACACTCCCTGGGAAAAATGTGACTAGCCAACTGTGTATATGCAAGGGGATTACACTCGGCTATATTGTTTAATTTATCCGTGTGTGGTAGCGCATTGTGCTAAATCCGTGTTGTTTCTTTCCTTTCAGTCCGACTACATTAGCTGGCATCGCCTCGTCCATCCTGCTTTTCGTTGCCATCATCGCCACCATGGTTTGCTGCTTCATGTGTTCCTGCTGTTATCTCTACCAGCGGAGGCTGCAGAGGGGCAGGACTCCTTACGACCGTAAGATTCCGCATTTTAAAGATGTAGACGTCCCTCGCGCCATCTTACCCAGATCTTTGGCCTACAGCCCAGCAAATTCCCATGGCAAGTTACCCAGTGGAGCCGCTGTATGACGCTTACGGGAAACCGCTAGGCCCGTCTGAGTACCCACATCCGGGCTACCCGATGGCGCCTCAGTACCCGGGCATGCCCCCGCAGTACCCCATGATGCAGCCAGGGCTTTATCCGCCTCCCCATATGGATGCTGCTTACAGCCAAGGTAATGACAAAATTAGTTCTAATAAGTTGCTGTTTTACAGCAAGTTGCAAAAATAGGTGGCAATTTCACAAGAATAGTTCCAGTATTTTAAACGGGTTTTCATTTTGTTGTTGTTGTAATTTTGGGGAAGAAGCGTTACCGTAATTTCAGACCTTTAGAACTCAGTTGCAGGTGTATTTTCAGTTTTTTTTTTGTCAATAGAAAAGGCGCTTCTTTTCAAAGAAAGCTTTTAAGTGAGCCCTATTGGTGTGAAAATATGGTATTTTTATGTGAAATAAGATACAGTATTTTGAAAGTAGCTTGAATTTGTTGTAAAATAAGGAGATTGTTTATTATTGGAAAATAAAATTCAGTCATAAAGTGACTTATTTGACATATTGTGGACAACTATAACTAACTTCTATTGCATATAACCATACACGTCTTCTTTCTTTTTCAGCTCCTCCCCCATACTCTCCCCCGCAGTATCCTGGTCACTGATCAGCTAAACACACTCACCCACACAAACACAAACACTCATCAATGTGTTAAATAGCAGCCGTGAGAGTCAAAGGACTGTTTTAAAAGAAGAATGTTTAACAACATTTCCACTCGCTTCCTTTTTTTTTTCAAATTAATTGACTCTATGCGAGTTTTGCAGTTTACAGTTTCAAAGACTTTTGACAAAAGCTGCAATGAATCTGAAAGTTTTGAAGTCGCCTCATTAACACTAGTTTAAACTTATGATGAAGTTGTTCTGTTGAAGAAGTCATGACGAAAAAGCGAGGGTGGCGTGCATCCAGATATTTGGCAGGCTTGATGTTTGGATGATTCCTACAATTATTGCGATCAGGGTTCATGAGATATATATTTTTTTGTATTATATACACCGATATACAAGTAATGAGGCAGAGGACAACATGCCCTCTCATTTTAGTGACTGATCCACGAACATGATACATGTTGTATGTTTGAATGTGAGCAAAACGAGCAGTTGATATGCATGTTGGATTCAAGAAAAATAATTGCCGCCTATACAGGAGTGTTGAAGTGCCACACTGAAAAGAAAAATCTATTTTTGTATGCAAGCAAAATCTTAATATTTTCAGAGAAAAGTTATATGTGAAGAAAATATTTCAAAGCGTTAGAATAAGTCAGAAATATATAAAAATTACTTTCCAAAAAAATAGCTATTCGTCAACAGTCATGTTCTGTAATTAAAAAAAAAACAATACAAAAATAGTATTCCCATAAGCACAAATTTTACCGAAATGTCATACTGCAAGGATAGGTCATCAAGTCAAAATATGAATCTACTGGGGAAGAATTTTCCCAAAACCAAACTGGATAAAATTGACGCTGTGACCTTTCGAATTGCCGTTTTCTTCCCAGTGTGGCGCTGCTATCATCGTTACATTTTACCATTGTTGCTGCTTCATGATGTTTGTGCTACTTTGAATTCTCTGGCTAGTTGAAAAACTGCACTTTGTACCATCTGACCAGCATTGGCACATTCCCTACTTTTTTTTTTCCCTCCAAGTAGAGCCACTGTACTTTTTGTATTGATGTCAAACCAAGTAAGATGTTGTTGCGTGACTTCTGTGTTGAGTATTTATTATTCTTATTAGTTCTGTTGGAACCTATCAGGTCAGGGGAGTTAGCTATTTTGAGGTTTTGAACTGGATGCACAAATATTTCACCTCGTCTTTGCCAGGCTGGTTTTACACTGCGAGTGAAGTTCAAGTACCTCAACTGAAGATCAGAAATCAGGTATCTTGGTATTGATATTTTGATTGATTGAATGATTGATCTGTGAGGACTTCAAAGCAGGTCATTGACATTTTATCAGGAATCAAAAGTATAACAGTCATTTGAACAGGGGTGAGTAGACTTTACACCGTTTGTTACCACAGAGGCCCCGATAAATTATCCAATAGATGGGACGTCACCGTCAGTGTAAATTCAGTTTTTAATAGATTAACCCTCAAAATCCATGATTTTTAATATTGCGTTGCGTTTCTACAAGAGATTTTGGAAAAGTTGCCTGCATTAGTTTCCAATGTGCTGATATTATTTCTCATATTTTAGCTTTTGTGAACAAACGGGTAGTGAACCTTTGTAAAGTATTACTATATTATTAGTAATGGTTGAATGCTTTCACCTGATCTCTACTTAAGAATTTATCTGTCTTTTTGTTTTTTACCTCTGACCAAGTGTCTATTTGAAGTTGCTGTGAGTTACAAAACTGAAAGTGGAAGGGATGACATTGCAATATATATAACAAGTGAAGTTTTTCTTTCTAATGGCATAAAATTTAACTTTGGAATTGATACCTGTGCCTTCTTTTGTCAAGTTAATTGTCTTGTCTGGTGGTTTCCTAGTATGAATTTTCATCTTGTTTTCCCCATTCCGGCTTGAATCCAGATCGTGCAGACGAAAACATCATCGTCGACTGGTAATATTGTCATGCTTTAAGCAGTCATTAATAAGGGGAGCAATTGGCCGAGGTTGACGAATTTGTTAAGAAAAGTGCTTTCCATTCCCAGAAGATTAAAGGCATCTAAAGCGATCTGAGTGCCCCCCACCAAAATAAAGCCATTCCAAAAATAAGGCCAAATAGCAATTGTGTAACAAGAGAAATTGTGTGGAGTATAGTCTAAGTCACTAAGTCACATCTGGCACCTCAGTAAACTGCCGCCCTTCCCATTCCCTTTAAAGGAGCGCACCATCCTCCGAACATGGACATGCATTTTCCCAGGATTCCAAGGAATGTCCCAGCCTCTCGGCAGCCTTCCGTCACTGCTCGCCCCCTCTTTGCAAGCATGTGAGCGCGGCCGGGATCCACGCCTCGCTCTTTCTGGGACGTATGGGGGATCATTTTGCCTGAAACCTGCTTGATACTTTCATTTTTTTTTTGTTTTTGTTTTGATTCATTTGACTTTCAAACAGCTTTACCAAGTATGTCCAGGCGAAAGGTGCGAGGTCTGACCCGCATGGGGCGGCAGGTGAGCGAGGACCCGGACCTGGACACCCTGTTGTCCACGCTCTCCCCGGAGGAGATGGAGGAGCTGGAGAAGGACATGATGAAGGTGCCCGACGTCAACCCGGAGGAAGGCCAGCCTGTGGGTCAAGGCGACAACAACCGGCGAGACGATAAAAGTTGCCGTGCAAATGAGGCCGTCCGGGTAAGTTTCCGCTCATAAATGTCATCCAGTGTTAGGTTCAGGGTTCGAACCAAACCTCTCTTCTATGCAAATTCCTCCTTCATACAAAAAATGGTTAAATCACTGGCTCTTATTGACATCAGTAGACGTCCAATCCATTTGAACTGAGAGTGGCTGCCAGCCAATGATCACTGGGAATCAGTCTAGTACATTAGATCGTGTTGCCAATAAATGTATAACTTCATCTCCAAATAGCATTAACTTTCAGATCCAACATTAAAGTCCCAAATTTTAAAGGGTCGTCAAACCGCCTTTGTCGCGAATGAAGTAATAGTTATTGTTTTCTCTAAAGATTTAAAAATACAGGAAAGGTTTGTTTAAGTAAAAAGAATCTCAAATTCTTAAAAAAAATCAATTTTATTTGTTGTTTTTTTTAAAGGAAATACAATAACATTCGATTTTGTTGTCCCTTTTGGCAGAAACCTTTGACTCCTTTGCAATTAGAGGAAGCCTGCATACCAACGACATTACTCCTAACAGACTTTGAGAATGAATGGCAGTTTGTCCATAAGAGCACTATGATTGGCTGGCGACCAATCCAGGGCCAACCCCGCTACGCTCACCCAAAGTCAGCTGGGACGAGCCCCCGAAAACATAGATGGAAGTCGAATGGCAATCTCCCGAGCGTGCCTGAGTGATATTTGTGAGGCCAGATTGAAGCAAGAGGCCAGCTGGATCCATCAGATCCTCAACGGAGCTCCTCTGGGCCTCCCAAAATATTCCCCAGCCCCCTGTGGCCCGATTTGACATTTAGCTCCGTGCAAACAAACCCCTCTTTTGCGAGCCTTTAGATGTCCCTTTATACGATTTGAATCAAAGCACCCTCGTACATCACCAAGGGAGTTCGTAAGCAATGGTTTGGGCGTCCGACTCCTTAATCCCAGGCCTCGCAGGAATTCCTCGCTTGATCGCTCCTACGCTCGCTGCCTTTTAAGGATGTGTCCGCTAGCCCGCCGCATCGTTGGCCTCGCAAATCAAACACTTGGCAAACCTTAGCCATTAAAAAAGAAAAAAAGAAAATGGCCACTATAAACACACTTGCCGCGTCACACACAGACGACGAGCCGGACAGTCGTAAAGAGCTTGTCTGCAAATACAGACGATCGGCACTGGTTTTAGTATCTGTCCACACTTTTCGTTACATTTTCAGAGCTTTGATTATCGGGGGGAGGGTTTGATTGCTGATCCTAAATGATTATCATCTGGTAATTATCCACAAGGAACTGCACGACAATACTGAAGGTTTACTTTCAAATAGCAGCATCAAATGTGTGGCCCGTGGGCCGGAAGTGGCCCGCTAGGGGGTCCGAATCGGCCCGCTAGGTTGCTCTGCCTGACTAGCACTTTGTAACCCATTCATACTGTGCGTACATAATTAAATGCTTTGAAAAAAAATTACATTGTTAATCATTAGCTGATTTCTTCTTCATATTTCCTGATACTTTCACTAAAGTCTGACACCAGACTGCCCCTTACAGGTCAATCTTGGAAGTACAACATATGTTAAGTGGTTAAAATGTTTTCTGAAATGCACTGTTGAACATGCTCTCATGTATTATTCCTCGCAGATTGAAAGCAAGAAGGAAATTCGGAAGCAGGACTCCCCAAAGAAGATGAGTCAGGAAGGAAAAGATGCTGCCGGAGACCAGAGGGGAGGCCGAAACCCGTTCCGAGATGGTGGCAGAAAAGCGGAATCCTCAAAGGAGGAGCAAAGTCAGACCCGGGTGGTCCCCGAGGATGGAATCGAGGGGAAAACGGCAGGCGAGCTCGGCAGCGCGACGGACAGACGGGAGAGCCGCGAGAGTAAAACGAGAGATGTCATCTCCAAGCTGCAGGAGAAGAAGAAGAAAGAAGACGTCCGTCGAGACGAATGCAGGAGAAGGGATGACACCAAGACCAAGGACATCATCTCTAGGCTACGTGAAAAGAGCGAGAAGAGTGAGAAGGAAATCGGCAAAGAGCGTTTGCGTCGATCCGACAGCTTCAGGACGCAGGGATTGGTTTCCCGAATGTTGGAAAAGCAGCAGAGCATATCTCAGGACAGCAGCGAGGAGAAGAACCCTCGGTGCGAGGACAAGAAGAAGACGGCTCGTGGGCTGGAGCGGCAGGCCTCTGAGAAGGAGGATGCCACCAGGAGAGAGGAACTGCTCAACCATGGCGATCGCGTGGCTGAGAATAAAGTGGAAGAGGAGAAAGCCGACGAGCAAAAAGCCGACGAGCAAAAAGTCGGCGAGCAAAAAGCCGACAAACGAGAAGAAGTGGTCAACTGCGTGTCGCCGAGCGGCAAAATGAAGTCGGAAGAAGGGGAGGAAGACCCAGACTCTGGCATGTTCGATGAGCTCCTGGAGCAGGTGCGAAGCGACGACCCGGCCTTGGCGGAGCTCAACGTCAACAACTCCGAGGCCATCAAGACCAAGACGCTGATAGAGCTGGCCGAGGCGCTGCAGCACAACACCTGCGTGAAGAAAGTGGCACTGGCCAACTGCCGCGCCGACGACCACGTGGCCTATGCCCTCGCCGGCACGCTGCGCCGGAACTCTACCGTCACCAGCATCAACGTGGACTCCAACCATCTCACGGGCAAGGGCATCCTGGCCCTCATCCAGGCGCTGCGCTACAACTCCACCCTCACCGAGCTGCGATTCCAGAACCAGCGGCACGTCTGCGGGGGCAAGACGGAGATGGAGATGACCAAGGTGCTGAAGGAGAACACTACCCTGCTTAAACTGGGCTATCACTTTGAGCTGGCCGGTCCCAGGATGACCACCACCAACATCTTGAGTCGGAACATGGACCGCCAGCGCCAGAAACGCTTGCAGGAGCAGAAGCAGGCCCGGGCCGGGAACGCAAGTGACAACAAAGACACTCTGGAGGTGCCCAAGCAGGACAGTGGAGCCTCCCCAAGGTGCGTCACCTGTCAACACACACAAAAACTCTTCCAGATCACCAAAGGTGTCTGGACGGATTTTGGTCTTTTCATCATGTCTATGTTGTTAATGTATTCGGGCTAACTCGTTAATTTAACTAAGTCCAACGTGCTGACTACTGAGCTAAGAGTCCATTTTCATTTCCAGAAATTCCTCGACATGGAACTCCCCAATGGCGTCCCCGAAACCGTCCCCGATGCCTTCGCCGTTACCTTCACCCAAACTGAGCCCCAAGAGGGGAGCCGGGGCCTCTAACCCTCCGCCGCCACCCCCGCCTCCGCCTGGGCGAGTACCCCCACCTCCTCCGCCTCTCAAGCTGGAAGTGGACTCTTTGCGGAACTCTTTGTCGCCGGTGTCACGGAGGAGTCTGGATGGGAAGGCTCGAGGCGGCACCAAGAACTCCAGGGACCAGCTCCTCGCCTCCATTAGGGGGAGCAACGTCCAACAACTCAAGAAGGTAAGGTCACAAAATGTTTTTTTAAAAAGCTGAAATTTGATTTTGTTTTTATTCTTAAAAAGAGGACCTGATCCTGAAATGCAAATGTTGACTAGCAATTGGCAGCCGATTTGTGCTAACCCGATCCAAAGATGGGGATTTAATATGTCCTAACAGTTCTACCAATGGGGGGCCCGGCAGATGAGTAGTTAGCATGTTGGCCTCACTGTAGGGGACCTGGGTTCAAATCCAGGTGGTTCCACCTGTGTGGAATTTGCATGTGCTCCCAGGGCCTGTGTGGGTTTTCTCTGGGTACTCTAGTTTCTTCTCACATTCCAAAGACTTGCATAGTAAGCTGATTGGACACTCTAAATTCCCCCCACCTCTGGCCCAAAGTCAGCTGGGACAGGCTCCAGCACCCCCCACGACCCTAGTGAGGATAAAGTGGTTCAGAAAATGAGATGAGAGAGATGAGTTCTACCAATCAGCCTCAAAATATCCCTAATCCCCACTTAAGAATTTGCTAATTGGCTCCTCCTACACACTGTACTTGAGTAATGCATGCAAGATGTTTTGGACCTTGACCCTACAGGTGCCCGTCCCCAAGTGGCTGCAGTGAGTTTTCCATCCGACACGTGGAATTGAAGAACGCAAGAGAACGGACATCTCGCCGCAAGGAACTCAAGCCTCCCTCGGACGGAGAGGCCTCCTCACGGTACTGAACGACAAGGCCGCCTTTTTTTTTTTTTTTACCCCCAAGTCCTCTCCGTGGAATACTGGACCAAAAGAATCCTGGCAGTGAACGGCAATCGTGCATTTAGCTGTCAGGGATTCATGTTGCTTTTGTCTGTTCATTTGTTTTTGCACTAAGAAGTATTTTATTACATATTGGCTCATGTATGAATGCGAATGCCTTAGAAAACAACTAGCGATAGCCGCGTCCGTTTCTTATTTAGAACCCTACACGTGACAAGGACGAAAGAGTGGGAGGAAAATTTCAGGAGGGGAAAAAAGCAACACAAATCTCAGGCAAAGTTGATTTAGAAAAAGCACGTTTTAAATTGGCTTATCAGGAATTAGGAATAGAGATTCGTCAGTGCTAATGCAACTTTCTTGAAATATCTCATAACGGCTTGTATCGAGCTTCCCTTTTTTTCTTTAAAGACGTCATGGCACTTTTTTTTGCAATGATGACACGCATTTCTTACGGTGTTCGATAAAAGGCTTGCTATGTTGCTATTGTCTGACAAATGTATTAAATACACTCAAATCAGCATGAGCATTTATTTGTCTGTTTTTTTTTAAATATTTGAATAAAAAGAGTAAATAGCCTATGGCATTTGTGCTCGTTTTCATGGAAAATAAAGCAACATTTTGAGGTTTTTTTAAAGATATTACACAGTATTTTTATTTTGACTAACCAAATAGCAATGTGGTGAATGATGACAACATTTGGAGATGGAGACCAAAAGATTTGTCTTTCCATTTCAGCACTTTTAATGTACAACCACTTTCTTCCAAAAATTACACACAACCAGTAATAATCTTCCTACTTTTCGGCATTGAGTCGCCATTTCGGCCGAAGCAGATAGGAGCAACAAATGCTAGGCCGATTTCGGTCTGATTTTGCCTGGATGCCAAATGTCCATATTTGGTCATTTCTTCTGGAGGCTGACGGGTTGTAATTCATTCCTTGGTGCTTCGACTCCGACTGTTGCTGGAGTCTGTCTGCTGAAGGAATGAAAAACATGGTGATGTTTTCTTGGAGCCAAAATATGCACACACATACACACAGGCATATAGTACTAAATAGCCTAATGTTCATTATAAATTATGTCCATCAATACTTTTTGAATAATTCCAAATGTCAACTTCCTTTTTCCTAAATTGCTTCCAGATTCAATTACATTCTTTTTCTGAACCATTTATCCTGGGGGTGCCGGAGCCAATCCCAGCTAATTACAGCTACCCAATCGCAGGACAACAGTACACACTTGCAGCTAGCCTAGCATACATTTTACGTCACACTTTGTGGATGTGGGAGGTAAATTGGAGTACCTGGAGAAAACCCACGCAAGCCTGGAAACAAGCTGGGCTCAAACCCACAACCCCAGAACTGTGAGGCCGACCGCTCACTCGTTTGGCCGCTTGCTTCCAGATTGTCTTTTCATATTCAAGCATTTTAACCAATCATATTTCAGCGATTATTTGTTGCCAGGGTCGGAAATACAGCCTTCATAATTAATTCTGCGGGGCCCGTGTCGGTCAGACAGTTGTTCTAACCAATCAGAATTGGAGTTGGCGACAACAAGGCCTGTGATTGGATAGTGACAGATTGCACTGGGCAGTGCTAGAAAAGTGCACCTGGAGCTCGCTGCACAAGCAACCATAGCACATTGTTTTGTTGATTTAATAAATGAAGGTTTAACCCTAACTAAACTACGCTAAACGAAACGAAATAACCCAAAATGTAGGAACCGAGAAAAGGGAATTTCTTTGAACTGACAAACATGATAGCCACATCTTTGTGTCTTACTCCAAACCATGATGTGTCATCCCTTAGACAAAAAAAAAAAAAAAAGACAAATGACAAACCACATAAACACGCTGACTCATACACACACATTCTTGTGGCTCCTCCCACTGATCAAGTCAGTGTCCTGATAGCTTCTGATTTCTTGTATTGGTCTTCATTACAGAGGGACCACATCCAGCCAGGTAAGAATCATGTTTGCTCTCTTTTACTTATCTTAAAAACCGGGTTGTTTATGGAAGCAGCTCATTGTTATTCCAGGTTTGTTCCTTATTCAACCATTCTGTTTCTTTGAAGTAGGAAAAGTTAGTTTTTACCTCATATTGCTTCCAAGGAACGTCCTGTTTACAAAAGCGAATCAAGTAGATGACTCCCATTCAGCATGGATCGAAATATTAATTCACCCCCTCCCTCTCCCAAAAAAACAAACATTATTTTTTTTTTTATATTTCGGGTTGTTCATACTGCTTTCTCCAGGGAGCACTTTCAGAATAATCAAAGGATTATTTCAATTCATTTGACTTTAGTGTCATGTTAGCCTCCAGTGGTCATCTATTTAAATATTATTAGCTTAATCTATTATCTCCTAACTCCCGCTAGCTGTGTGAGGGAGATTTATCAAAACACACATAAAATACTAGGATAAAATACACAATTTTACTCATTTGTTGCCATTCATTTCCAAAAGTTTAATGTGTATTAAATTAATTAGATCTTAATTAGAATTATTATTTTATATTATTAATACACCTTTTTATTACCATTTCATTGTTGTCTCATTTTTACCCCAAAGTAAATTCCCAATGCTCACCAGTGTTTGGCCTGCCATTATACTACAATTGTATGTCGTTCATTCATTTTCTGAACCGCTAGGCTCACGGGGGGTGCTGGAGCCCATCCCAGCTGACTTGGGGCCGGAAGCGGGGTACACCCTGAATTGGGGGCTAGCCAATCGCAAGGCATGAGGAGACAAACAACCATCCACTCTCATGCTCATACCTAGAGGCATTTTTTTTTGGGACGTGGGAGGAAACTGGAAAAAACATGTAAACTCCACACAGTGAGGAGCCAATTGGGGTCGAACTCTAAACCGCAGAACTGTGAGGCTGACATGCTAACCACTCGCCCGCCGGGCCGAACATTCAATTGTTGCTGGACAATAAAAACCGGGCAGCGGTCCACATTGGTCCACAGTTGGCCCACCGTACGTAGTTTTGATGTCCGTGATTTAACGGTATCGTTTGTTTGTTCCCAGGATGCCGTTCGGAGGTGGGAACAAGTGTGGCTGTTGTCAGAAGACGGTCTACTTTGCAGAGGAAGTGCAGTGCGAAGGCAAAAGCTGGCATAAATCATGCTTCCTGTGTAGTAAGTTTGCTACCGTCCGACGCGAGGGCTGCCAAGGTGTGGCTGTGCATCGGGGAGGATCGCGGTGGGCAAATGTTTGTGTGGAAACATCCGAGTCCTTGTATGGCGAGGTTGAATCCGTGTGACAAACTTGGCCTTTTATGGAAGATGAAGCGCACGCGCCGCCCGAGAACACAGTGTTTATCTACCGCATAGTTGTTTTCTTTTCTAATGACGTACAGCATTTGCGGGGCGATTCCAACTGGATTCACTCTGGCTGGGTCAAGTGACACACACAAAAAAAATCTCTACAAAAAAATGATGTGATACAATTCATACTGCAAGGTAGTCTGTAATACTGACTTTTTGACTTTGAATCCAATCCCATTTTTCTCATGTTATGTTTTAACGATGCTAATCCGATGGCCATATTTTCAGACCCGTAAAAATTATGCAAAATATAACGTAACCAGTAAATGATAAATCATCTCGTTTGGAATGAAGCCAAAAAAATTGCTCTCTGAAGCGTTTGGACTTTAGAATGTAGGCAATTGATTTTTTTTTTTTTTTTACTTCTCCTTTGGTTGGAAGTGGTGTGCAGGAAGAACTTGGACAGCACAACGGTGGCCGTGCACGTCGACGAGATCTACTGCAAGTCGTGCTACGGCAAGAAGTACGGGCCCAAGGGCTATGGCTTCGGCGGCGGAGCGGGGACCCTCAGCGTGGACACGGGAGAGGCTCTCGGAATTAAAGTGCCAATGTAAGGAGGTCTATATTTGACTAAATCACTCTACTTTTTCCATCTTACAATAAAAAAAGAAAGGAAAACTGAAAATACTATTCCAAGTGAAAGTGGGTCGCTTTCCATGGCCGCCAAGTAGCTTAATATTCCTATTCCTGTTATTTAAACTTCATTTTGACCAACAATCTAACCTTCCCCTGACAGAGAAACTCAGCACCAAGCGACCAATAACCCAAATTCCTCCAAGTTCGCCACGAAAGCCAGCGGCTGCGATGTTTGCCCCCGTTGCGGAAAAACGGTCTACGCAGCAGAGAAAGCTATTGGCGCCGGCAACGTGAGGGAAAATCCAGACTTTCTTTAACAAAATTGACAATTACTCTTTTTAACATTTACCCACTTTTTTTTATTGCTCAGTCTTGGCACAAAAGCTGCTTCCGTTGCGCCAACTGCGGCAAAGGACTGGAGTCCACCACTTTGGCGGACAGGGACGGCGAAATCTTCTGTAAAGGTAGGCTAGCGTCAACAAGCTAACAATGCTAAGACGCGGTTGTAAGTGCTCCTTTGTGAATTTACAGGCTGCTATGCCAAGAATTTTGGACCCAAAGGCTTCGGTTTTGGTCAGGGGGCGGGAGCTCTGGCTCATTCCAAGTGAAGCCTCGTGTTTTGAGCCACGTCCATTTTGTTGACATCCACAACCGCCAATCCCGCTTTAGCCACGCTCAAAAGTCGAGGAAAGAATTTGGGAATTTGATGCGTCACGAAAGCTTGATAGGGGAAAGACGAGCTATGTTTCACGTTGATCCCAGCACTTGCTGTCAATTGCATCCGTTACGGAGTTAACAGAATAAAAGCAAAGACGGAAAGGTCAAAGGTCATTTTAGTCAAGCACAAAATAAAAATCCAGCATCTACGTCACTTGTCTTATTGTAGTATTGAATTAAGCTATCAAGTGTACATAACATATTTGATGGGGGGTGTGTTCGCGAAGGGAGGCGGGACAAAAGCGGGTAAGAGATAAATATGCCCTCGTCTGTGCTTCCTCCCATCACTTTGTCTCATTTCATCTTCCCACTAAGGTACGTAAGGCCTAACAACGCTTTTATCCTTCAAATCATCATTTTCACCGCATAAATTTAGCATATAACCCTTTTTTTAGGTTAAATTCCGTTAAGACGATAGGGTTTTGGGACAATAATACACGTTTGATCGTGTCTATCAACTGTGTGGTTGCTTACATTATTTTGTATTAAAGAAGAAAAATCCGTAACATTTTGTAACCTCGGTAATTGCTGCCATTTTGTTCTCTCACGTCTGCCCTCGCTCGGGTCTTTTTGCCAAAAATTCATTGAGTAATACTAAAATATGGGGGGGTTATGGGAGGGGGGCTCGGTCGGCAGCTTGATGTTACAGGCTATTCCTTTTTACAACAAAGACACCCCAAAAATGAACGGATTGCGATAAGATAAGACTTGGGAGTAATTGAATAAATAGGGACGGCTCCATTCTGGGAAATGCCAGACAGACACTCATCAATGCGGTGGAATGTTTCTGGAGTGGAAAGTGTATTAAGATCCTTTGGGGGCCCCCAAAAGGTGTTATTTTTGTCTTTCAGGATCAACGCGGATTGACAAGATGCCTGAGAAAGCGTAAGTGTTGTTTTGTGTCTGTGTGTATGTCATCTCGCCTTTGTTTATTTTTAGAGCCCGATTAGGAAAGACAATCAGTGCTAATGCCGTTGTTTGTTTCCATTACAGGGCCGAGGTACGATTTCAAACTACCTACTAGTATAACTTTACATGGATTCCAGATTTTGGTGCATTATGTAGGCATCTTATTCTGACCTCATCAAGACTCGACCAACTGGAAAATGCATTTCATTAAGTAGAAGCAGAGTGAGCTAAATCCTGAAAAATGGAGGGAAATAGGCAAAATAAAGATAATGTTGGAAGTACCAATGGGCGGAGGAATTGTACCATTGTCAAGGCTTCTCCCATTTTTAAATATTTGAAAGCAAGAACAGTCTAGTCCTAATTGGATCCAAATTTGAGGTGTCCGTGAGAACGCGATCCTGAATTTAATCCAAATTCCAACCAGATGAAAGACATTTTGCCCGTGTGTAGTGTAGCCATGAAATACTTTTAACGGGTGCTTTATTATCGTTTCCCGTTGAAGAAATCCAAAATCTCAGCTTCACGAAAGCTCATGCTCAAGGTGAGTGATGTCGCTCACGGTTGCATGACCGACCCCGTAGGAAATCAATAACTTGAGTTGTTGCGCGACAGAGCTTGATGGTGGCCAAGGCCAAGGAAGATCTAGAGCAGGAGCAGCTGGAAAAGGAAGCCCAGAAGGAGAAGTACCTGGACGAAAACGCACCCGCGTTAAACATCAACTCCATGAGCTTGGAGGAGCTGCAGGTGCCTGATTCTAAATTCACTATGCCCTTTCCTTGTGTCTCTTATTTTTGAAATACTCAAAATGACTTTATTGGTTGATTATCAAAGTGCTCCCACTTTTCTTGGACAAAAATTCAAACTATGACCGCTATTTCACTTATACATCTAGAAACTATGTGAAGAACTTCACTCCAAAATCGACATTGTAGATGAAGAACGGTACGATATCGAGGTCAAAGTTCTGCACAACTCACGAGAGGTAAAAAAACAACAACAACAAAACAAAACTTGCACAGCAAATGTTTAAAGTACTTCATTGTTCTTTTCCCCTTTTAGATTAAAGATCTGAACATCAAGGTGCTGGACCTAAGAGGGAAATTCAAGCGACCCAGCCTTCGGCGTGTCAGGGTCTCGGCCGATGCCATCCTGCGCTCACTGCTGGGCTCCAAGCACAAAGTGTCTCTGGACCTGCGAGCCAACCTCAAGTCTGTCAAGAAAGAAGACGCGGAGAAGGTCAGTGCATTTGGAAGGCAAAGTCGCAGTCCCAAATATTGACCGTTCCATTTTCAGGAAAAGACGGCGGAAGTCAACGACTGGAGGAAGAACGTGGAGGCCATGTCTGGCATGGAAGGACGCAAGAAGATGTTTGACGCAGGGGCTCCCGCCCAGTAGAGCCTCGCCAAACAAAAAAAGAAGCATTTTCATTCATTTCAATCCAGCAGAAAACCAAGTATGAAAACACTCAATTTTCTCCAGTTTTCTTTCTTTGACACTGCAATAAAGACAAAAGACAAATTCAGTTTTCTGTTCATGGAAGGTCATCAAGCCTTACCATCTTTGGCCAAAAAGTAGGACAAAAACTGTTTTTCATACCCATCAAACTGAGCATAAACTAACCTCTTCAGATTTGGTAAAAGTAAACAAACACTAATGCCAAGACTGATAGTAGTATTGCTAATAAAGAGGACTAAATGTGACTGGTAACACCAAGTACTAAAAAATAAATAACAGAATATGCAGTAATTGAGTATCATGAAATAAAAATGAGCTGTTTCATATTATATGGTATCATTTCGGAATTCTATATATTATATAAAGTATAAAAAAGTATCTGACCAGTCTGCGAGAGGAATGACTTGAAATAGTTAAGTCAGCAAGTATAGTAGAGTATAGTATACATATTTTCTTTTTAAAATAGACAGTACAGTACTGACATTGGCTGATTGATTAGAATTTAGGCCCTAATTTCTATGGCATAGAGGTTTTCCTTCTTCAGCAGGAAAGTAGTAATGAAAAAGTTATGCTGCAAAACGGAGGTTGGATTTTCAACAAGAAAAAACCACATAATGCATAAAATTGTAATGCTAGGTCCTGTTTGACTAGAGAAGTAGTTAGAAGGCTAGCAATTTAGCATTCTAGCTTCCGTGCATGCATGTTAGGTCTCACTTTGACCACACGGTGGTAATGTCAACTCACTACCAACGTGAATGTATGCAGTAGTAAGTACGTCTTTCAACAGACAACTTTACGTACTTTACTTTTGATTACTTTGCATGTATTCCATCATTTCGGGAAGGGCAATACGCGCTCTTTTTTTTCTTGCTGGTAGCCATCTTGGGTAGGGCGACTGGCGCTTGGAAATGACCTCGAAAAATACACATTGCGCAGTATCAGCACATTATTTTTTCGCACTCCCCGATACACCTGACGTCATTTTAGTGCCGTATCGGTACTGATGTGGATGTCGATTTCGGTGCAACACTAATAGCTTAGCAAGATCTGATGCGTCCTCATCTGTCCACTGGGTGGCAGTGACTCGATTGTTTATTATTATTAGTAGTAGTAGTATGATGATTAAATAATATTATTAATAATAATATATTAATTATTACTTATTAATTATATTCTTATATATTATTATTATGTATTGATTATTTATGTTTGCTGTTTGTCCACTTGGTAGTGAAGCTTTGAATCTTATAATTTTATTACACAATAAAAGCATTCAATTAAATTCAAGATACGTGGTACAAATGATGCAATTAACAATTAGCAACCCCACTGATGGTCGAAAAAGTTTTGAAATCATTCTAATATATGAAAATGTAGTTGTGTTCTTTAATAAGCTTTTAAAATCTTCTCCAATGCAGCTATGCTGAAGAGGGTCCAATTGCATCATGGGTACGCTTTTGTGCCAGTTACACAACCCTGGCACTCATTTGCGAGCAAGGTCTTAATAAAAGTCTTCTTACAAATCAAAGAAGCAGGCCGGGGGGGCCCCTGAGAGCCCACCGGAGTAGGTTTACACGTCCTCACTAAGCCTACTCTAATCCCCACTGTAGTGTCCAACGCGTCCAGGTTTTTAACCGTGTAAAAATAGTCAAAGCACATCCAGTAAAGAGCGTATGTTTGAATGGCCTTCGCCAACTGTTTGCAGGTATGTGGCCGCCGCCATTGTGCCGCCATGTGATCCGGACCCCGGTTTAAAAGCTTACCCGGACCGGGGCGGGGGGACGGCGTGGACACTTTCACCCTTTGTCGACGTCTCGCCACAGTGTCCTGGTGAGTCCGCTGCGGCTGCCTTTTCATTTTAAGCGCAAAGTGACGTTTTGGGTGTTGTTTTGAAAGGCGCAGGTACATTGCGGGCTGCAAAAATGTCGGACGAGGAGGAGGCCTACGAGTGAGTATACGACAAGATGGCGACGTGATGCCATGATGGAGAAACCTGGGACTAAGGCCTTGTTTTTGGTGTGTCTGTGTGTTTTGTTGCAGGGAACAACGTGAGTCTTTTGACACGTGCTTTACATAGAAAATGCCAAAGAAGGTCTGATCATTGCATGATCATTTAAAACAATTAAGTTGATATTCAATATTTGCAGATGACCATGCTAGGAATGTTGGAGAATACACAGAAATATTGTTTTTGTTCACATGCATGTACTAAATTGAATGAATTCCTTATGTGCTTTTGATTCATATAGTATCTCAGAAATACGATGTGCGATGATTTTTCTTAAGATTTTCCCTTCAAAGTAACACATTCATACTACCTATTATTGAATATGGAAGTGAAAATTAGGAATCAGGGGGCGGCTTATACTGGAGAAATTGTCAAATTCAACGATGTCATGCAATTTTAAGGGTTATTCGGGGAGCGAGTAAAAACGGTAATTGTGAGTGACTTCCTTGTGAATTTTAGGCTACTTGCGTGTCGTGACTTTCTGTCATTTTCCATCACAACGTGACATTTGCAACTGCCACAAATACACCCCTTATCTGCGGTTGTTTGTCGCGGGACTTCGGGGGCTTTAAAAGTCATAAAGTTGCCCGCCACCCTTCCCCATCAGCTGCTTGTGTTATCACTGCCACGTTATTAGCTGCTTTCCGTGCTTAAGCCACACGCTTATCACGTCGCGTGCTAAACCGCTGTGCTCTTTTGTATTTTTGTCCCGCTGCCACCGTCCGGGCAGCTGCGCCCGTCTACCGCCTTGACCTTTATGCCCCGATGCCAATCACCCAATTTAACTGCCAGCGTGTTGAATAGGGTTATCTTCGGCGTCCGATCCTACCAGCAGTATTGCATTTGCTGGCTAACTAGTGCCTAACTAACTAACTAATGACAAAACAAAAAATATATATTATACGTAGTGTAAATGATTTCAAATGATGAACACCAATGTTGGCTGGCTTATTCAACCCTGGAATATGTATACATACTACATAGTATTCACAGGGTGTGTTGTGGTAGTTAGTAAAGCTTTTAATGATTTTTTTATACAAATCTGTCAAATTTTTCAAGTGAGCATTTTTGCCAGCTGTTACTTTTGTTTGTGATTTTTCTTAGTTGGCGGTGACGAGCAGGAAGAAGGTGAGGCTTAATGTCATGTTTTGTCATGTTGTCAATTGAAAGGATATTATATAGTAAATGTATATTTTTTTGTTTTTTATGTCAAAGATGGCAACAAGAGATCAAGGTGAGAGATGATGGATTCAATTGATGGATTTCAATTTAAATCATTTATAAGATAAAAGAATCTTATAACTATAACCCACAACCTTAACCTAATTTCATTCATTAAAGTGGCTTCATTCACCATTTTAATTTTTATATTTGCTAATTCACAGTGTTATCATTTTAATTACTAACATCTATGACCATAAAATGTACTGTATATGTTACTTTTTTTTTTTAAATTTATGATTCTGAATTTTGTTCAGGCCTGGTTTTGTTGCCTGCTTGTCGGTCCCTAAAATCCCGGAAGGCGAAATTGTGGACTTTGACGTGAGGCCAACCCAGAATTTAAAATCCCGACTATCGATATGGACCGATTGGTGAGCTCGGTGCATCTCCTTCCAGGACATCCACCGCAAGCGGATGGAGAAAGACCTGACAGAGCTCCAGACCCTGATCGAGGACCACTTTGAGAAGCGCAAAAAGGAGGAAGAGGAGCTCCACGGCCTCACCGACCGCATCGTGAGTTTTCCCGTCCGCCCGTCGACGCCTCCTCGACGCTCCCTCCGCTCTCGCCCTTTTAGGAGAAGCGGCGCTCCGAGAGAGCCGAGCAGATGAAGATCCGAGCGGAGAGGGAAAAAGAACGGCAAAACAAAATGGCTGTGAGTGCCACTCGTTATTCTCGATCGGGTTTGGTTTGGAAAAAACAGCCACGGCCAAACAATGGTTTGAAATGACACATTGCCTTGCCAACAAATCTTTTAAAAAATACTGACTTTTAATATATATATATATATATATATATATATATATATATATATATATATATATATATATATATATATATATATATATATATATATATATATATATATATATATATATATATATATATATATATATATATATATATATATATATATATATATATATATATATATATATATATATATATATATATATATATATATATATATATATATATATATATATATATATATATATATATATATATATATATATATATATATATATATATATATATATATATATATATATATATATATATATATATATATATATATATATATATATATATATATATATATATATATATATATATATATATATATATATATATATAATTGACATCCTATACACTTTCTGTCTTTTTGTAGCTCATGATTGTTTAACTTGTCATACTTTATGCTCATTTTTAATATTTCAATATTATTTTAGGTGGAAAAAGCGAGGAAGGAAGAGGAAGAGGCCCAAAAGAAAGCTCACGACGAGGCCAGGAAAAAGTCCATCCTGAGCAACTTGAGCTTCGTCGGCTATAAAGTAATCAAATAGGATTCATCTATTCATAAATACCCCGAGTTTGTAATGTTTGATTTCCTTTGTGAAGACGCAGACGGGCCCCAAGCGGCAAACGGGACGCGAGATGAAAAAGAAGGTCCTCAACAACCGGCGCAAAGAGTTAGACATCGATCACCTGAGGGAGGAGCAACTCAGGTGGCAATCTGGCGACCGATCACGCGACCTTTCGACCGAGTCATTGCTATCTACGTGTCTCTGCAGGGAAAAGGCCAATGAGCTTATGGATTGGATGCGGCAGCTGGAGGCGGAGAAGTTTGAGCTTCAGTATAAATACATGAAGCAGAAATATGAGGTGAAAAGATTTTTTTGTTTTAAACTGATCGATTGATTGACATCATTTTAATAATATTTCCATAATTCCAAGATAGCAGGGGCTCTAAAATTGAGCCCTGTGGAATGCTTTTCTTGTGCTTAACTCACATTCAACAAATTAAAGTGACAACATTCTCTCCTAAATTGTACTTGTGCACTCGCAGGTGACTGTTCTGAGGAACCGTGTGACAGACCATCAAAAAGTGTAAGTCCACCCAATTATTTTAGGAAGAGGCGGGACTTAACTGGGGACAAAAAGGTGCCTCAAGTGTGGCTATGTAACATGCATGTATAAGTAGTTAGTGCGGAGAGATGAGGTAGAACAGCTGAGAGGTCTTAAGTGCAACACGATCATTTGGTGACCCCCATGCCATTCAAATCACGCCGCTAAAAACAACAGCGCGTGGTTTGTGAGCGGCTCAGATGTACTGATTTGAGCTTTGTTTTTCAGTTCAAAGGGAAGACCCAAGCGAGGCTTGAGGAAGTAACATCAAACGTCTCCGTGTTGATAAAAATAGGAAAGCATCCCCATGGCCATTTGCCTCAAATAAAAAGCAAGCAGCAAATGCACCTTCCATTTTGTTGTTGTTTCATCTCATCTCATCTCTCATTTGCAGAAATGCTTTATCCTCACTAGGGTGGCAGAGGGTGCTGGAGCCTATCCCAGCTGACTTCTGACCCTGAATTGGCAGCCAGCCAATCACAGGGCACGAGGAGACAAACAAGCATTCACGCTCACAATCATACCTAGGGGCAATTTAGAGTGTCCAATCAGCTTACCAGGCATGTTTTTGAATGTGGGAGGAAACCGGAGTACCCAAAGAAAACCCACGCAGGCCCCAGGAGATGAAATGAAATGAAATGTTATTATGACTAGATCATTTATGGGTAGTAGAAATACACTTGGTGGTGGCAGGTGCAATACTACTTATAGTAAAGTAAAGAAAGTGTTTATTCATCCAAGAACATTTATTTTGACCTACACACATTCGCAGGATTGCACTTTCTCAAGAGCATCAAATGCCAATTCAGAATGAAATACTGCAGTATATCTTCAAACTTGACAAAATTATGGAAACCATTTGGTGCAGTCATTCATCGGGCTTGCAGCGGTGGGACGTGCGACGATACTCGGGCAAGTGGTGGAGGATCCAGGCCGCCGGTGCAAGTGTGGCCACTGCAAACGCTGATATCACTAAAAAAGTTTGCTGTCACACAATGGAGCCCCTTTGTAAAAGAATAGAATTCAGGACAAAGGCATTAAGAGGTTCAGGTCTTACCCCAGCTCCAACGTGACACTTAGGAGGTTTGCTGCTTATAGATGCCGTGCTGACATCCATCCAAACCATCTTAGGAGCGCCTGCCAAAAACCAGAGTACCTTCTTCGTCTTCGCTGTCTTCGCCATTGCCATCCTGCTGTGCGCCAAAGCCCCAAAATGAGTCATTGAGTTCACTTGATGCTAAAAACCAAGGATGATAATTTGGGGGCAGGACAAGATTCAGCCGAGAAACTAATTGCATTTGGTCCTCAGGAAGAAAAGACCTGACAGGGTGGAAAAGCCTTTGAAGAAGCATGCTAAGCTGAAACAGCACACACACACATTTCAAAATTAGATTTCATTTATTTTTAAATTGAATAAAACGACCAACACACACACAAATCTAAATTTGGATCAAAGTATCGAACTATCAATACTGAAATGTTATATCCGGATATGATATTTGATAGCAATAGTGTTGATACTATTTTTTTCAGTTTTTGTACATGACAGATCACAAGGAGAATATGATTTTTTTTATTGCTAATATTTTGGGATTTTCATTTTTAACTCATTGACAGGGTTAGATGGCTTGTGTGGAGTTTGCATGTGTTTAATTGAAAATAGGTTGAGACATATACACATAGGCAAACAAACAAAATCTTGGTCACTTTGCTTTTATTTCCAACAAATGCAATAAATTAAAACACAGGCATAGGAATTAGAGTAAAGGCCCCTTTTTCTCTCTCAAAGATCTTTGAGACCACGAGAATGTGAAGACTTGGACGGAGCTGAACGCTGGTTGCCACCCCCTCGCAGGTCACTCTCGAGCTCCTTCTGTTTCTGAAGCAAACCCTATGTAGCAGACAAATGCAGTGGTTTTTGAAAACATGTTGTCCCCCTTTTCTGTACCTTTGTTGACTTTGTTACCTGTCGTAGTTGCTGGAGGCCTCGGAAGATTTCCTGCTGTCGTTGTGGGCTCGGAGCTGTTAAAACAATGAAGGATTGTCAACATTTTTTTGAATATATTTCTAGATAGGGAGTATTGCAGAAGCCACAATCCATCAGCAACTCACGGATTAGAAAATGTACCTCTTTTTTTGTAGTTAAAAAAAAAACTTGGAGAACTTAAAGACATCCACATACCTGATTGACTTTGAAAAGGAGTCTGGGTGGGGTCCAAGTGGATGACGTCTTCTGTACGGATATAAGGGATGAACTGGAACTCTGGAACTGAGGGTTGCGTGTTGGGAGGGGAGCACTCCCTGAAGTGTAAAAAGCATACAGCAAGGATAAGAAATTCTGTCACGCCCAGGCCCTCTAGTGGTAACATTTGAATAAGGAATGATAAAAGAAAAATATATTAAAGACCCCAGATCACGAAATTGAAAGTGGCTCCGAAGAAGATGAATTAGACGAGCTTTACTATACAAATTCAAACTGGAGACATAATCGCCATAACACGGCGCATATTAGTTAGTGATAAAGAAAAAAGGCAATGTTGGACATCACATCTCACCTTTGAGCAGAGGTGCCGGCACGCTTCCAGTTGTCCTGCAAGCAACAAACAAGTCAGGAAAAAGTCCTGACACGGATACGAACACGACGATGCTGCATCGCAGTGCTCACTTTCCGCGACTGGCAGTTCCGCTCTTGAAGACCAAGCATTTCTTCCTGCCTCTTGAGTCGACTTTCCTGCCTGCTCCTCTGTAGCGTGGCTGGGTAACGCTCCGACGCCGGGATGAAACGCTGGTCGGGCCTGTTCGGGAGAACAATGTCAGAGGCAAAATGCCGGCAAACAGTAGATGATCACAGGCACTATACTAAAACTACGTCACCTGCGTTTGTTCCAGCCGGGCTTTGTTTTTTCCGTCTTGAGCGTGGGGCCTCCTTTGGCGGCTGTGTTCTCCTTGCCGGCTTTGCAAATGCAGGTCGAAGAAGCTGCAGTGAGTGTGTCTGTGCACAAAGACGGCTGGATATTAGCAGCTAAATTAAGGAATACTAGGTTTTGTTTTTGTTTTTTTTTAACCTGTCTGCACAGCCGTGTCTCTCCTCTCGTCTGCGCTCCTCGCCGGATGTGGAGCTGAATGCCACACGTGTGTCAATGAGGCGCACTCGATAGACAATTAGTGACTTCTACTCACCACATCCGTGCACTGACTTCTTTCTTTCTCCATCTTCCGCATCAATTTTGGGCTGCTCCTATGTTATCACAAGTTGTTTTATATTTTGGAAGGAAAAAAACAAAAGACAACAAATTTAATTAAAAAAAAAAAAACAATCATTTTCCCTTGTGTAAAGAATGCATCAGTCAACTTGACTATGCTTCTTTAATGGTTTTATTCATCAAATATACCATTGATAGTTGAATTACAAAATAAACTACATTTCAATTTACACATTTAATTAAATTTTAAAATATATGAAGAAAAAAATCTTTTTTTAATTAAACTCTTCAATATATGTATTACTAATTTAATAATGTAATTTGAATGTAAAAAAAACAACAACATGAAAAAATTCCAACCACTTTTGCAACTAGAGGTACCAGAGTACTTTTTTCTGTACTGACCTTGCCTCGGTCTCGTTGCTTGACCTCCTCCTGCTGGAACCTCCTGATCAGCGCGTCCCTCTCCAGCAGGACTTTCCTCTCCTCTTGCTCCTCCTTTTCTTTCCTCCGAGCCTCCTCCTCCCTCTTTTGCTTCTGCCGCTCCTCCACCTGAGCTTGGATGTCCCTCTGTTGCTGCAGTTGCTTGAGCCTCCTCCTCTCCCGCTCCTCCATTTGAATGGGGTCCAGCAAGGCTGTCATGCTCCGGAGATAGCTAGCAAAATTTGCCCGTTTATTCGTGATTTATATCCCCCCCTTATTTTCCCCCTGGGGAAAAGCGCTATCACCTGCTCTTGGGGGCGTCTTTGGCTCCGCCGCCCACCGTTGGGACGTCGCCACCCCCCGTCGTGGACGAGGTGGGCGTCGGCTCTCGGTCAACGGGGGGCGGTAGAGTTAGGGCCGGAGCTTTGCGCTGCATCGAGTCGAAATGTGCAGCCCAAAGCTGGTGATCCTCCTCCTGTGAACATAGTGGAATCTTTGAGTTGGGTGTCGCGGCCATCGTTGGTAACAGACGGGGTGGTGACCTGAGCCAGCAGAGTCTTTTCCTGTCTCCTACGTTGGCTGCTCTCCTCCTTCTGTCGGTCCAAATCCTCCAACCAGAGCTTCCTCTGCTCCTCTCGCTTCTGGAAGGCCCACGCCTCCTCTTCGGGAGTCACCGCCTTGTAAGGTGACCACCATTAATCAATTACAGCCGTCAAACTATCCCATTAGCATTCATTTTTTTAAAAAAATTCCTTTTCATGAAAAAATCTTGACTTTTTTTTTGATATATCAATTTGGTGTTTTTACCCCAAGTCTAAGGCTTGACCTAATGGCTGCCGGCTGCTCCCTGTGGTGACTCCGCAGCTGTAGGGGGCGCTCACTTCCTCCTTCCTCTTCAACCTAAAGTTTGCATTGTAAATCACCACCCTAGACAATGCACTTCTTAAATGTAATATTTTCCATTTTCCCTGCAGCCTTACCAAGGGTAAACATTGCTGCTGCTTCAGCACCACCTGTGCATCTGCAACACAACAATTAGAAACAATTGAGTCCACCCCCCAAAAATACACCGGCAATTCAACTGAAGTAGGTTTTTCTGTAGGTTATGAATTAGCCAGCCTTTTTTTTTTTAAATAAGAAAGAGAAAATACCTAATTGCTGCAGCCACTGCGCCTTTTTTTCTTTCTCACTCACTCTGGTGTCAACGTCACGTTGCTCCAGCCAGCCCACCAAACCTCCGTAAGACCTAGAAAGCCATCATCAATATTACTGGCTACCATTGATGGCAACAGTCGTTCCATCCATTTGATCTGGAAGGGCTCACAGACCACCAATTTATTTTATAAATGTAAAAAAAGAAAATCTTAGCCATATTTTAGGTTATAGTTATCTGGAAAACTGTTAATAGATGCCTATTTAACCTGTTGTTGTCCATTTTCCTATTCTTTCTTTAACATATGTTTGTTTTTGGTTCCTGATAAAATAAAATAAAATGCCCTCCCAAGAATTATATATTAGTGTTACAACAGTTCCAAAAAAATCCAGTATTTTTTCAGGTTCTTTAAAACTCTAATAAATATAAACATGCAAAGCTCCTCATCTCACTTTGACACGGTTTCTTGTGGCGACATCTCATTTCTTGTTTTTCCATCACCTGCCTCTGCTAATTCGTCTTGTACTGCGCATTGTAAAAACACTGAGTATCAAAGCGATAAAATGTCTATTCAACATGTTTTTGTTTTTTTGCTTTGTTTTTAGTCATCACTCACAAGGAAGACTGGACTCCCCCGTCTCCACTGGGGCATCCTGGATGTCGTGCAAATCCTCCTCACCGCTTGAACACACCACCACATCTCTCGGTAGGTCGACATCGAGCGAATTTGTCAATCCGGATGTCTCCGCGGTCTGTGAAGACGTTTCCTCGGCTGATGTGCAGCTGCTTTTCTGGAGCTCTGACTTCATCTCCAATACACAGATGTAACGCCACTAGTCAGTATTAAAAGTCAAGTTTTGACATCCCTAGTTAAATACTTAAAAAAAAAGGAATGTCATGCCTCTAATCTCCCAATTTGATGACTGTTTTACATCAATCTACACTAAAAATAGTTTTGGGAAACTCACCTTGGGGGCAGTTTTAACTCCAGGCATTATTGTAGTACGCTCCCATGTCTTGGAGGCCGTTAGACCACCTCGTAGCCTGGCTGCCACCGCTCCAGTTCTAAAGGAGTTTCCACTTTCCGCCAATTGGGTCTTGGTACCCCTGGGTCGAGTCCGAAGGGAATTCTGAGGAAAATATCCCAATTTGTCTGTATTTATACTTATTTAAAGCTTATTAGAAACATTAAAGGGGATGGAGAGGTCCTTGTTGATTGGCTGTATTATGAAGTAACTGTCCCATGTTGACAGTTCAGCATGTTAAAAAAAGCACATCATTTATTATTTCACTGCAAAGAATCTGCTCATTATTGAGGGGTTCTTACCTTGACATTATTTCTTTCAACGCCTATAATGGAGAAATGATGAAAATATGAACGTTATTGCAAAAGAAGGGAGAGGAATGCGGGAAAATATTCTTACGCTGATTGAGGACAACCAACTTGGGTTTTCCATTTTGAAGTTCAAACAGCAGGCCATCTCTGCCCAAAGACAAACACACAAAATATATATTTCTTCATCCTAGTATGGAGTAATTATCATATTCCATTTCAATTGAATCCAGTGAGAAGTGCGAGTCAACATGCTAGGCGAGCTTATCTGAAAACAAACGTACCCGAGATACATGGCAACATAGGATGATCGGCCAAAAAATAAATGTTACATTAAAAATGAATCAGTGAGGTGGTCGATTCACAGACACAAGCAGTATAATAAAATCCAGAAGGCTGTTTGTTTTCGCTTGTATTGGATTCCCAGGCTTTCCTGGTTGTTATATTGGGCACGCTGGAGGCTGACAGCGACCTCATTGATTGGCTTAGGTAGTTGAGACTTTCGAATGAACCGCCAATCACGGAGTTTTGCGTCGTATGACCCTGCCGTTAGTGCGATGTTGCGTTTGCGGACAACTCGGTAATAGTGGGTTCATTTTTAGATACTTTCTCCAGAATGGGCCTGTTTAATGTTTATGGGAAACAATTACATTTACATGAATTATGCGCAAGATTGGGACTTAGATATAAAGTAGTAGTGTTGGAGGGATAAACCATATCAATGCAGCTATGAGTCAAGCTGGATGTTGGAATTTTTTTTCAACTACCATAAAATAAGCAGTTAATTTAATTAATTTTAAACGTTTATGAAAAACAAGCAATTTGGAAATCATTTGAAAACGGAATAGAATGCAACCAATTACCAAAATGGCCGGGAAAATGACGGCCGTTCCGACTGTCTCATAGAGTGCATTACGCATCTAGCTCATTTGCCACACTGTCCACTAAAGTGTCAAGAGTTGAAGCAGGTTTAACTATTTCAAATAAAAGTTACTTGTAGTATATGCATACACTATTTTACCCACATATATGTAAAGATAATACAGGTAATGATAAAAAAAAACTGCAAGAATGGAAGCCGCTGAGAAATGGTTTGGATTCGCGTACTTCCCCAAACAACCCACAGGGGGCGAAAAATCCCCACATCATCGCATAACAAGTCTGAAAAGCCAAACATGACGTTAGCCTGATGCTGGATGTTTTTGCTGCCACCCTCGCCATCGCCCTCGATTTTAAGCGAACTAGAATTCTGACATATATTCCCCAGTGGCCCGCGCATTTCCACCACAATAGCGCACGTCGCCGCTGTAGGGTAAGTCGTATCTCATCGTCGTTTGTGTCCGCAAAAGCGGAGGAGGGTGCTTGAGCCGTTAGCCACTTAGCTCCGTGTTAGCAAGAACCAGGCTCCGTTAAAAGCAAGTCAACTGAATTGACGTCATCCGGCGGCTAACCCCACGGCTACACGGGGCTAAACTATCACCGCTTCGATTCCCAAGAATTAAAGTCACCTATTTGTTTGAAATGATCGTGATTTAAAACAGTGGAGGACGTGTTAGCCTGGGAGCTAGCGTGTTGCCAGGCTAAGGTCAACAAGCTTGGTCGGTCTTGACAGCCAAGTTGATTGGAAACGTAAACGCGACCAAAGTGTCCGTTTTCGGATGGGAACGTTTGGGGGGTGGAATTTGGAAGCCGAACAAGGATAATGCCCCAAAGTTGTCCTAGTGCGGGCAGCCTCGATATTCGTGGAGGTTGGGGAGAAAAGATGGAACAAATTGAGTCAAATCGTCGATAGTATGGGGCTATGAAGTCGTTTGCTGCAATTGACGGCGATAGACGTCAAATTCACTGTACGTGTGTGTGTGTGGTAGTCGATCAAAGATATCTGAATGTTTTTTTAATTGACAAATAAAAACTGACAATTTGCGTTTTTAAATGTTGTTTTTTATTTTTAGCCAAATAAAAAGAAAAAAGTTCCAAATAATCACAAATAAATTAACAGGAACATTAATATTAAACATTCGTTAAGATTGACTCTTCTTTTCAATTAAAAGCACAAAATGTAATTTTGTTTTAGTTTAAGAAATATATATAGAAAATGTACTGTTTTTAAATAAACCTTTTTATCCATAAATATGTTTTTTAATGTCAACAAAAAACAATACACAAAATACATGAGGATGTTTACTGCTAACACAAAAAAACAGGATTGTTTTTGTCAACAATCTCTTCAAAATAATTCATCCAGCATGCAAAAAGCCATCAATTAAATTGATTATCCATTAGTTGTCGATTCATTGTGGCCACAAAAGTTTGATTAAATAATCTGAGAATGAGCTCACCTCCTAATTTTGTTAAAGCATCCAACGTCATGAGGAAGGCTGCCTCATCCTCACCATCATTAGCTCCTCTTCCTCACTGCAGCCTCTGGAAAACGTCCTGTCTTGTTTGAACGTCGCCAGAGGAAACATGAACGTGAAGGACACCTTCCCTTTAGTGAGCGGACACCAAATACACCCAGATAAAATCACCCCCAAGCTCTCGCGTAGGATAGTCCAATCAAATCAACAATTGATCCGAAATGCAGCTGCCACGTTCAATGGACCAATCGACTATCAAATTAGATGACTATTATGTACTCCTTGGGTTTTGAATGCTTTTTTGAAAAACATTTTAATTAAACTAACAGTACATTTTCAGCAATTATTTTACTTTTCTATATATGAATACTATTCTATTTTTGCCTTCAGATCCACCAGCGAATCCTGACAGATGAGGCGAGATAAGAGCCCTCCTCCTCCTCCTTGTGACGTGATTTGGCGTCTCGTCTGATGTGAGTCTGCTCGCCGCCAGCTTCTGGATTTGCTCCAATTAAATCAAATTGACCAAAGAAAAGACGCTTTGAAAATGGGATTAGGGTGTAAAAGAGAGAGTTTTAAATGTTCAGTCAGGGTTGTCAAGATTAATCCATTAAGATGGTTTTGCATGCAATGATTGCTTCATTTGCTGCTTCCATTTTTAATTAGGAAAAGGAAGTTTATTTTTTAATTATTTTTTGACTTATAAAAAATATAGACTTTATTACAAATAATGTATTTTTCTTTGTGTTTTTCTGTTATTGTTTGATATATATTTAAAATCAAAAACAGAATGAGAGAAAAACTCAATATTTGATAGTTTTATTGGTTTATATCTTTAAAAACAAAACATGTTTTTAGAAAAAAACTAAATCTATTATTTATAAATATCATTATTTAAAAATATTTTAAACAAGAAAAAACTGAATATACCCAGGTTTTAAATTTTTATTAAAACAAAACAGAAAACAGAAAAACTTTAGGTATCGTATGGGAAAAAGAATCAAATTCAAATGCTTTTTATTATCTTTCAATTGAATCTAACTAAGACATTTGCAAAAAATAATAACACTCAATCAAAAATCACTTATGAGAAAAAACAATTGAGCGTGCAGCCTGCAGTGACGACCATTTCTTGTCCCCGCAGGAAGCGCTGACCTTTGCGCTCGAGATCGGCGGTCCGAGGGCTTGCCAGCCGGTGTTCCGGGCTGGCGCCGCCTCCCCCCGGGGCCGGCGTGCGCTCCCAGCAGCCCGTGGTCCCCTGTGCCCCGCCCTCGCCATCATTGCCCGCCAGAGTCCATGTGCCGGGTCAGGACACGTCCGAGCAAGGGCTGCTTCGGTAGCCAATCAGTCGTTTAGAGACGTTGTCCAACTCAAAATTGGCAACATTTATTTATTTATCTATCTATTTTAAGAGTCTTAACCAACTCAAGATAGTCTATCCCTGTAATGTATTGTCTTAATGCCTCATTTTTATTTAAGGAAAATATATTTTTATATTATTAGATTTTTACATTGGAAAAACAGTACCCTCAGATACATGGTTTCATAACCTAACATTTTCTGCTTAAAATTTTAGACCACAGTAATGCAACAGCGAATAACGTTATAATTAGTTGCGGCCTGAATAAGTGAAATGATATCTTTCCATATTTTTATTTTAAAGCGGCACTCTTGTCTGCAGGAGGAGGTTCGTTTCTTCTGCCAGGAGCCATGTGCCTCCCGCACACCAACAGCATGGACAGCAAGCTGCAGGGGGCGGGGCCAGTGGCCGGCGCAACACTTCCATACCGAGGAGGAGGCGTTCCACTTGAACCCTTTATGCATCAGGTGCGGGCGGGCAAAGACCTATAAAACTATTGACCAGAATGAAGTTCTAATGCTGTGTTCTTAACCATTTGTGTATCAAAAATGGTTGTAACTATTTGTGCCTGTTTGTCTTTAGGTTGGTGGTCACACCAGCATGATGCGTTACGATGACCACACGGTGTGCAAGCCTATGATCAGCCGAGAGCAACGCTTCTATGAATCTCTGCCTCCGGAGATGAAGGAATTCACCCCTGAGTACAAAGGTACACATTTATTTGGAGCCTCAGCGACTTTGGAAGTCATCTTAAACTAAATTAAAACAAGTTGGAAACATGACCGGCCGGGCCTTGTCGGACCTTTTTAGGATTTATATGACAAATTGGCTAGGTTGTTTGTGTAAGATCAGCGAGTGCTCAATCTCGAGTGAACTTTTGTTCAAGTAATGTCGCTTTGAGTGGTTCGTGACGTTTTGGATTCGGCAGGTGTGGTGTTGGTGTGCTTCGAGGGCGACTCGGACGGCTACATTAACCTGGTGGCCTATCCGTATGGTGAGAACCACAACGCCAGCGAGGTGGGGGCCGGCGAGCACGAGGAGCGGGAGCCGGCCGAGCGCGAGCAGCCGCGGCGGAAGCACTCCCGTCGCAGCCTCCACCGCTCCTCCTCGTCCTCGGACCACAAGGAGGAGCGCACTGAGCGCCGGGAGGCAAACGACGCAGACGCCGCCGATAAGTACGTTCACCACACTTTTTTTTGCATTATGGGCACATGCAATAAATATGTCGATCATTAACCTAAATTTTTTTTACTGAATCTACATTTTACGTTATGTCAAGAAAATTAAAAGTTAATTTGGTAGGATACAAAAAAGATCATACAAAAATAAAATTTGAATACATATTTTTTTATTTAAAATTCATGTATTAATGTCTTATAGTATTTGATTATTATGGTTGGATTCTTTAAAAATAAAAATGGATGCATTTATCATTTTAATGAATTATATCTTAATTTTGTTCATTATTAGCTGTTTTTCAATTCAATCTTCTCTATTTAATCATTAAACAATACTATTTTTTTTGTACTTTTGTATTCATCCAATGCTTCATGTATACGTAGTTGTTATTTTTTTTAAATTATTTGTTAAATTGATAAATACTGACTAAACCTTATTAGAATTGAACTAAAATAAATGAAGCTCAAAATGTTGAAGTAAATCATAATTCAAAATGATAACTCCTTGCATGGCAGTAACCTGACCGAGCTGAAGAGTCCCAGGTTAGAGCAGAAGATCCACATGGACCTGCCCTTCCAGATGCTGGACTGGAACAGCGGACTGAGCTCTGAGAAGATCGGCCACAACCCCTGGAGCCTCCGTTGCCACAAACAGCAGCTCAGCCGCATGCGATCCGAGTCCAAGGACCGCAAACTCTTCAGTATCCTTCTCTTACTTGACAAACGTCAATTCAGTCATTTTTACGGCCAATGGTTGAACTATTGAGCCCGCTAAATCCAGCAGTTTGGTAGACCTGGCATTTTCTAGCTATTCCAGTGGAGTTAATGAGTTGTGAAATTAATTGGTTCCAGAACTTTTGTTGTAACTTGCAATTTTTGTAAGTAGGGTAGTACTTTATATGTAAATTCTCTCATTCCTTCCACGGTTCTCACACAACTAACAACTAAACCCTTTAAAATTGACCAGAGTGTCCCACCAATTTTGTATGAAAGATGTGAGAAGCACACAAATGAGAGAAAAATATAAGAAAATGATTTATTAATATCTTAAAATGAATAACACCAATAAAAAATACCTGAACATTTCCTACCTAGAGGCATTGGTAAGTAGAGGTAGAACTAATCTGAGAATTCTTCCCACAAAAGCGCTTGGCATGTTTGAAGACTCCATCGTGACTAGACGTTCTAAAAACTCAAAAAAAGTGGTTTCCATTGTGGTACCCATTTTGCGGTTGTTCTGGACTTGGCTTCCCTTAACATCATGCCCCACCCCAGAGTTCCTCTTGCTGGAAAATGTGGTCCACCATTTCTCGTACCCGTGCATCCTGGACCTCAAGATGGGCACCCGGCAGCACGGCGACGACGCTTCCGAGGAGAAGGCGGCCAGGCAGATGAAGAAATGCGAGCAGAGCACCTCGGCCACGTTGGGGGTGCGACTGTGCGGCATGCAGGTAAAAATGGCGCTTCTCCGTCGGCCCCCGTATGCGTTCCTACTCTCTAATGACGGCCAATCTGACTTGGGCAACAGGTGTACCAGCTGAGCACGGGCCACTACCTCTGCAGGAACAAGTACTACGGGCGGGGTCTGTCCGCCGAGGGCTTTGGCCAGGCTCTGCGGCAGTACATGCACAATGGGCGGGGCTTGAGGCGGGACCTAATTGAGCCCATCCTTCATAAACTGCGCAGCTTGAAAACGGTGCTGGAACGACAGGCGTCATACCGCTTCTACTCGTCCTCGCTCCTTATAATCTACGAGGGAAAGGTGCGTCTGGCAACCACAGAGGTCCAGTTTATCTGGAATTGGGAGGAACAGCTTTTAGAGTTCATGTTTCAAGACCCTTGTTCATCTGCCCATTCTAAATCTTAAAATCTTATCAATATCAGCCTATGAGATTGTTTCAAATATTTTTAAATAAGAAAATTGGACTATTTGTTTGAATAATTCCAAAACAATTTTTAAAAAATGAATAAAACATAGTGCTCTTCATTTTTTGTCTAATCGAAAGTATTTTTTAAAAATTAAATAATTAAAATGGTCCAACACATCTAATTCAAATCAATTCAAGTTGATTAAAATTGTATCAATTAGATGAGTTTTGAAAGATGATGATTAAAAATCCAATCTATTTATTAATAGATTAATAATTGTTATCAAGTGAATCGAATTTGTATTTAATGTGATTCATTGCCATGTTTGTTGTTTTCCTCAGAAATCGGACACTTTCACTAGTTTGGTCGGCAAGCAGAAGAGCCCCGAGGAAGCCCACTGCGTTCCCCCCGCGCCCCTGGCGGCCACGCCTCCACCTTTAGCCGAGGACCCCCCGCCTCGTCCGGACTCCTCTTGTGCCCCGACCCCCCTCACGCCGCCCTGTTCCCCCCAGCGGCAGGAGCCGCCGCCCCTGTTGGACGTTCGTATGATCGACTTCGCCCACTCCACTTTCAAGGGTTTCCGCGGCGACACGGCGGTCCACGACGGGCCCGACCGGGGCTACGTTTTGGGCCTGGAAAGCCTGATCCGCATCCTGGAGGGTCTGCGGGCCGAAAGCCCGCAGTGAACACGGGCACAAAATCCAACCTCCAAGTATATTCTGCCGCTGGCATGCGTCGCCACGGCAACAGCCCACATCAAGTCCCCTTTTCTCTGAAAAAGTGAAGTAGGTTGGGAATTCTCCACCTTCACAAAGGGAATGTCAGGATGACAACCCCAACACGGCACTTCCCCCACCATGTTGGATCTGCCTTTGTTTTTGCAGGGATTATTTCTGCCGGTTTTGACCGCCTGGCAGTTTTCCATCTAAATTTGATAGCGTGTCGCAAATATCTTGGAGGTAGTGAAGGTGTCAAACAGAATATTCAGAAGTTTGACCAACTCACTCTCCCAAATTTTTCGAATGCGAAAAAAAAACTTGAATCCTCTGTTACAGCTCTACCATTACACTCCACTTGGAAGAAAACGACCAATTTCCTGTCTCATGTGCCCCAACCCTACTGCGAAATGGCAGCTTTGTGAACCGAAAGAACATAAAAGCAACTCCAGCGGTTAAACACTCCAGCGATGATGTCATCCAAAGTTGAATTTGGACACGGAAAAAGAAAAAGAGGATCAGTACCGAGGGAAGAAGGTCAGATCTTTACCGCCATTTTGCAGCATGAAGCGGCGCTCTACCGCCGTTTTGCAGCACTAAGTGAGGCTCAGTGCTGTCAATCAAACAACTTTGAAAGCAATAGACTTATTTTTCTTGTCTTATTCCTCAGCGTAGACGAAGGGCCTCGTGAGAAGAAATTCCGTGTTTTCAGCTCCATTTAAAAGACAAACAGTATTGCGTACTCTACGTACACTAATGTGCACTAGCGTGGTATTCCCTACTGCCAGATGTTCTTTTAGTTTTAAGTGCAACCATTTCTTCACTTTACACTAAGGGGAAAAAAGGCACTATTTAAGTGTAAAGCTGTTTTGAAGTCACTGGTGGTCATTGACGCCGATAGACGTCCGTCCCATTCCATTGGTTTTCGCCATGTCCCACAAAAACGGCAAATCGTGAAAAATGAGGGATTATTGTGAAAAATATTTTTGCAGAAAGCCGTGTTGTGCTGCAAAAATCAGGAAAACGCAACAAACAGGCAATGTAAAAAAAAACGGGAATATAGTGAAAATCGGATACTATCTTTGCCTGATTGGTCGCCACTGACGATGCCCTTAGCGGGTTAACTCATTTTGCCTGACCCGAATGAACTTTGTGTGTTCGTTAACTCAACTAATGGACGTCCATTGCCGTCAATGACCCCAAAATGTGATCACACCCCGCTTTTTAGGACGCACCTCCTGGTTTCCCGTGACATCACCACACACCCGTCTCCGGGACCAATCGGCGGGCCTCCGAGGCCGTAACAGGCGCTCGCCGACCCCCCATCCCCTCCCCCCCAAAAAGGGCAAATGTTTTATTTTTGGGGGTTTATTGACGTGATAATTTATTTTTTTATTGTACCTTTTACCTGCCTGGGTGAATGTCTTCTATGTCTCTTCCAAAGTGTAAAAAAAATAGATGATATGCTCATAGAGTGACATTTCAGGGGATTATTTAGCAGTATTTTACCAGTACTCGTCTGGCGCTTGCGCCAAAAACTGCGTGTGTCTGACATTTTGAGCGCAGGAGTCGCATGCACCCACCCACCCGGTTTAAAATTCTAGACCCCTTAACTGTGCTCCCTTACACACGTGTATGTTGCCATGGCTATTACTTGCATTTATTTTCTACAGCCAAAACATCCCCAATTGTTTGGTAGAACGGTGACAGTGAGATTAAAGCTTTCCAGGTTGTTTTGGTTTCCTGTTGTAACTTGTTTTTTTTCTTAAGTTTACATGCTGCGATATGATTGGATAAATTTGGCCTTTTGGGGCATTTGCACTGAATTGAACGAAAGTCCCTTTTGACACTTGATATCTTTGGATCATTACTTTATCGTACTAAAGAAAAGTGAGTAAATAATTACACATGGAAAGCCTTCCTGTGTTTATACTTTGTTTTGATGTGCATGTTTGCCTTGTTGCACATTAAAAGATGAAAAACCTGGGAAACTTCAGTACAAAAAAAGGATATTGGATTTTTAGTCAAAAATTCCAATTTGTCACTGATAGACTCATTCCACTTGGATTTATGTAATGTTCATTTTAAAATAGTTTTGGGCAAAAAAATTACACATGGAAATGTTAAAGAGAAAACATTTATTTATTTTTCCCACAGTCCCATTTTAGGACCTGGGTCTCTCCTTTTTGCCTTTGTAGAGCGCCAGCAGTGAGACGTTGGCCACTTTGACCACCTTGAAGCGAACTCCAGGGATGTCACCCACGGCGTGGCCCTTACGACCGAAACCGGCCACCAGGACCTCGTCGTTCTCCTCGATGAAGTTGAGGCAACCGTCGTTGGGGACGAAGGCGGTGATCTTTTTGCCGTTCTTGATCAGCTGCACCCTCACGCACTTGCGGATGGCAGAGTTAGGCTGCTTGGCTTCCACACCACTGCAAACAAGTAAGTGCTCGTCATGCATCGCGCCAAATTTCCCTAATCAGTATTTGCTTTTATTTTGGGACTTACACTTTCTCCAGCACGATGCCTTTGGCGTGAGAGGCGCCTCCGAAGGGGTTGGCCTTGAGGGCAGTGCCCAGGTGGGCCTTCTTGTACTGCTTGTCGTGCCATCTCTGCTCACGGCGGTGATTGCGGAGCTTCCTGGCTGTGCGCAGACCACGACACTTTCCTGCAACGGATCAAAACAGGCGTTAAGACAGTGGTAAGATCAGAACAATTGTTTAGACTAGAGTGCCTTCTTGACCCAAAACTTGTTCAAATCCTTCTTTTTGAGACTCTTTAATGTCAATATTTGCATTTATTCAATTTGTCTCATCGCGTTGTATAAGCTGTTGTCAAGCCAAAATATTAAATCCACAGTAAACTAACAAACATTAACATTTAAGCATGAAAATATGAATTATCACATTGACAACCGAGCATTGAAATATGCGGCAATGATTGAATGTCTTACAAAAATCGTTGTAACTCAATGTAATTGTCGATTACCATAAAGGCACACTAGAAATATGACTAGAACCCAAAAATAATAATTTGATCATTCTAATTGCTTCACTTAATAGCAATTATTTTAGCTAGCCGCGCTAAGCTCAAATGCTAACCTGCCGAACGAGCTTATCATGGCCGCTCCACGTTGCGGACTCGCGGAGGGAGCAAATAGTTCCGTTTGTAAGCCACGCTAATACGTTTTAATGGACATAAAATATTTAAATCAGCACATAACATGATTACACAGCGAGGTGTTATAACTAATGGACATAATACCAGCGATAGGTGGGTGAAAATGGAAAATGTTGAACCGTACCCATGATTGCAGAAGAGAGTCTGGGATGGAAAGGAAAGACCCAAAATGCACCGCGCCGCAGAGACCGCTTTGAGGACCCCGGAAAAGGCGTTCATGCTGAACGCCGTATTCAAATTCCCCCTAATCTTTTTTTTTTTAAAACGTATTTTCAAGCTAAATTAGATGTGACTGAAGTTTCCTTAATACATATTTTAAAAATCGAGTTTGCCTCTTTTCACACTTCATCACTTTACAGGTAAGTTTTTTCAAATGATGTGTATTATTTCAATGATGTTGCCTGGACAAGGACAATTATAATGTACAGTACAAAGCAACAGAATGTTTTTATTTTTAAAATTCTTTACCGTTTTGATGTGGCTCCGAATGTATTTAATTTGGCAAACTTTACATTTTTGTGTCAATATACTTCAATGTTTTCTTGGGAAAATTGAGACATGCCAGCACAATTTGATTACAAATACATAATATTACCATTATATAGGGCGATAACAAAAAAATGAAATTAAAATGAAATTTGTTCAAAATGTCAAGATTAATTACATAAACCCCTTTTTAAAAAGTACGTGATTGAAAACAGATTTGAAATATAGTAAATTATTCATTTTAAAACGTATCTTCTATGCTAAAATGCATATTGGACAATTTTTAAACAACAGACGCAGTATGTTGTCAATGAATAAATACAGTGTTGCATATATTTTATCTTTAAATACCCCCTAAAATTGAAATTTGGGAAGCAAAGTAACAGAGATGCTGCTGTCTTCTGATTGGTTGCTCAGTGAGTCTATCAGAGGGGGGGTTTAGTAGATTAGAGCTGGCGTGTGTGTGCTGGCATCACATCACAGCAAAGCAATGGCTCCCAAATCTTCAGCAGCCTCCTTCAGCATCCTCCTCCTCATCATCGCTCCTCTTCTTCTTTTTCAGCAGCCATGGTCGACGGCTGACCCGCTTCCTGCCGACGGGTAGGCGAGGACACGCATTGCCTCCGTTGACGCTAATCTGATCTTTGACTTTGAGCCGTATTGTCCCCGATTTGCCTTCGTCCAAGTGAGGCAGCGTGTTCTTTTTCAGCAATGGAAGGCTTTAAAGTGGAGGAATGATGATTCAAATTGTCTTTCTATTGTTGCTCTAAATGGGTTGCCATGAGTTATCGATAACTGATTGATATTCAAATTCATAGGCAACTATTGGATAGTTGTCAATTGTTAAGAGGTTTAGTTGACCTACTGAATGCTCAAATTTCATTTTTGATGCATTTAATTTTCCATTTTTTTTTTAAAGAAAATGTGACCTGTGAAAAAAGTAAAACATGCTTTTTAGTTAGATGGTAAAAATCCATTTAAACTTATTTAAAATGTCTTCCCACCACAAATTAGCTGTATTTGCTATTTTAATTTAGTTGGATTTAAATGGTAACCTTGAGTGACCTAAAAGGAGCCTATCAATAACATGAATGAATTAAATGTTATTATTTTCATAAAACACATTGATATGAAATATATCAGTGTTTTCAAAAAAATAATTTAAAAAAAAGCAGAGGAAGGGCAAATTTACCAAAATCAATTGTAATTTTGTGGACTAAAAGATTGATTTTTAAACAAGCCAGATGCATCATGGGGGATGAACTAAATTGCTTTTGTCCTCTTGTTACAGTGCTGCTGATTGTCCAGGAAATGGTGAGTAAAGGCATTTTACATTGGTTATCATTGTTATTATTTTAGGATGTGTTTATTTATTTTACACTGTATATTAAAACATCCTGAAATCATGACACGTTCGGTTACACATTGAAGTTTTGTATTCCAATGCCACATTATTTATTTTTCAGCACTCCTTATCTTTCATATTCACTTTATATACTTCCAAAATCTGCCGTGTTTGCCCAGATAAAGCGACGTTGACGGACGGCGTCCCCGCTGGAAGGAAGTTACTGCAGACGGTGGAAGCCGAGCTTCCCTTCCCTCCCCTCCAGGTGGTGTGGATATCGCCAAAGCCCGTTTGAAGATTGCAACTAAAAACTTGAATGTACGTTCGTCAGGTGTCGTCCAATGGGAGACCGTGCGTCATGTTCCAGGCCAGGAAGTTGGCGCTGCGCTACGAGAGGCGCAAGCAAGTGGACCTGACCGAGCGAGCCTTCTCGCCTCGCAAGTCCGTCGACACCAGCCAATCGCTCTGCCGCCGCGACACGGCCACGTACGTTCTTACTCCATTTTGACTGGCTGTCGAGATTGTTGTTGTTCTTGTGGTCACATACGTTTGACCTCCCCTGAACTAGAGGGAATTCAACCTCAGGCTCAGTGGACAAATTTTTTTGCATGACTATCCGTTGCTTACGCCAAATGGATTGGATCTCTATTGCAGCCAATGGCAATCAATGAGTTAATGTCAGTAAATGCGCTAAAAATTCTGCTTTTTTTGTGTAGGCTGGTCATGCAGTTTGGAGATGTGGATGATTTGCGAGGCCTGTCCATCAGGTAACAATGGAGCTGTCAATCATTCTTGAAAAAAAAAAAGAAAGTTGTTGAGATGAGTTGTTTGCTCTCCGATTGCATGTTAAAGGCAAAATTAATACAATCTTAATAAATTAAACAGAAATCCACTGTTTATAGTCCACACTAACACTTTCCTTAACGTAGGTAACGTAAGTTAAGTGCTCTATAAAAACCTAACCATGTAATTTTTTTTTCTCCCAGAATGCATCTTTCCAACACCTTTTACGAGTCGTCGGGCCAGTGGTGGTTCTCGGTGGACAGCGTGTCGTTGCTCTACAACAGCTCGCAGGAAGCCGTCTTCAACGCCAGCGACGTCTACGCTCCGTCCTCGTCTTCGTACACCTGCTCGCGCGTGAGCAGCCTGGAGCGCCACAGCGCCCTCCTCAGGCCCGGCAGCGACCGCGCCCGCCGCTGGACGCTCACCTTCACAGACTTCCAGGTGCCCTTTCGGCCGCTGGGTTGCGTCTCACCTCAAGCACACACGTACAGATTGATTCAGAGGGGGTTTCAACCCATACGAAAATTGCGGAATGTCATATCGCGGTATATTGCTGCATCGATTTTTCTTTTGAAAAACACGTTGATGTGGTGGCATCTTCACCTTTCCCACTGTCTGCAGATCCAGGCCTTCAACGTGACGTCCGGCGGCTTCTCCCCGGCCAGCGACTGCGCCGCCTTCCTGACGCCGGCCATCTTGATGGGGTTGGTGACGTCGCTCATCCTGCTGCTGGTCCTGGCCTATGCGATGCATCTGCTTGTACACCTCAACCGCATCGAGAACGAGGGAGAGCGCAAGGCGCACGCTCGCTTTCTCCACAGTCACGAACAGTTGGAAGGCTGCTGTGCCGAAAACGCGGATGATAAAGACGCTCCCTAGGGATGAAGACAGTTGTTGTTTTTCTAGCAATTGTACTTTTTAAAGGGCTTTTTTGTTCACAAATTTAATTTAATTTTACTTAAAAAAAACGTTTGTTGAAAAGTATGAAAAAAGAGAACTCATGTACATATTATTTATTTAGATTTTCAAAGAAAAGGGATATTTACTACTGGTATTTGCTACGTGTACCCTTTAGTGAAGAATACTGCAACTTCTCCAAAATGTGGTACATTAATTTTATTTAAAATAAAATAATTAACAAAATGTGTATTACTTATTTCACTGTGTAATGGGATAACATTTTTTCCACAAACAATATCCTTATTTTTTAAATGGGAAAATATACAAAAATGGCTGTTTTCTGAGGGGGATGACAGCGTATCAGTACGTTTTCTTCCTTCCAGTAGAGGGCGGTGTAATTCTTTAAGTGGTGTTCATGTCACAGAAGAAGATCATCATGTGTAACTTTTGACACTACATATGTATAACGTGGCTTTGACTAACGTCTGATTACGTCGACACTAATGTCTTACAATGTTGTGTTTAATAATACGGTTTATTACTTTTAATTTGTGTGCGAGGTCGTCAAATTCTGCAACGACCCGGACGTTTGCCGTTTACTGCTAATCGGGAAGTAGTGGTGCCCGGCTGAGGAGTTCTCTAGTTAGTTCCGGGGCACTTAGCTCGCGTTTAGCTCGGCTTCCGAGTCAACCGCGGGGGGCTTCATGTTCAACAAGCTCGCTGCCGCCCTGCTCCCATTTCACCGCCGCCTGCTTTCCCCCTCGTCGCCGGTGATTCTGAGCCGGGTTCGCCGCCTCTGCGGCACCATGGAGACGGCCGCGGTGAGGTGCGTCGCCGGGGAGCCCCAGCTGACCATCTCGTTCCGCATGGACGGCAACCAGAGGCACATGCGGCGGGAACAGGACGAGCCGCTGGGGAAGCTCCTTTCCCGTATCGCCTGCAACCAGGCCAAGGGTAAACACAAGGCGAAGAAGGCGAAGAGGAACGCCCCGCAAGACCCCCCCGAGCTCGCCGTGGTCAAGCTCTACTACGTGGACGGCGGCGAAGAAGTGCCGGAGACGGTGCTGAACGCGGAGGCGTGGCGGGACGGGGCCGTGCTGCAGGTGGGCGACGTCCGCTACTCGGTGCGCAGGAACGAGCCCAACTTTACCAATGCCGAGCTGCCATGCTCGCTGCTGGCCGGCTTCCCCGTCTGCCCCAAGTTGGAAGTGGAGTTCGGGGACTTGGAGCACTGCCAATTTGCCTGGTACAAGGAGACGGAACCAAAACACAAGTAACTTTACATATTGATTTCTACTCTACTCATTAAAATTTGTACTCATTAATGTCATCGACTGACATCAATTTTTGTTTTAGTTTTTTTATGTTTACATAATACAAATTGCATTTATATTCATTCAAATTTGCTCAGTATAATCAAATTTTCATTTATTTCTTTTAACATGTATGTCTATTTTTTTTTTTTTTTAAGTTCGTCTAATTTTTTTGTCATGTGTTAATGTTAATGTTTCAATTCACAGTGTAACAGCTTCCGGGGATGCGGACTCTCCGGACCACTGGACTGAAACGGGCCACTCGCGCGTCTACGTCCCCTCCAATCACGACATTGGCTGTCGGCTCAAGCTACGCTGCACGCCCAAAAACGACAGCGGGCGGGCGGGGCCCCCCGTGGATCTCCTCTCGTCCACTTCGGTGGAAGCCGGGCCGGGCGTGGTCACCTTCGACGAACGCCACGCCTACACGGCCGAGGAGACGGCGTGGCCGCGGCTGCGGGCCGTGTCCTACAACATCCTGGCCGACATCTACGCGCAGACGGAACTGTCCAAGACGGTGCTGTACCCCTACTGTGCCCCCTACGCATTGCATCTGGATTACAGACAGAATTTGATCAAGAAAGAGCTGGCTGGGTATCGCGCCGATATCGTCTGTCTTCAGGAAGTGGACAAAGGTGAGTGTTTTTGGCTAGGTAAATCTAGTTGTTTGGCACAATTCAAATCGAGCTACCGTCTTGTTCGGACTATAAGTCGCAATTACAGTGAGTCGCTTACTGATATGTTAAATTGCATTTTTAAGGTTGGTGATAGATTTACTTTTTAATTTGATTTTTTCTTTTTCCCCCAATCCATTTTTTGGGGAACAGGAGTGTTTTCAGACAGCCTGATTCCCGCCCTTGATGCCTTTGGCCTGGATGGCCTTTTTAAGATTAAAGACAAGCAACATGAAGGATTGGCCACCTTCTACCGCAGGTTTGTTTTGTAAGACTTCTCATTGGTTTTGATTTGAAATCATGTTATGTGTTTTTTTTGTTTGTATTTTCTCCTTTAGGACAAGATTGAAACTGGTGAGTCGCCACGACATCACGCTGAGCGAGGCCCTGACGTCGGACCCGCTGCACAGCGACTTATTGGAACAAATTTCGAATGACGACACACTCAAAGAAAGGATCCTGAAACGCTCTACTGCCTTGCAGGTATTGAACCCGATTTCCTTCCAAAGTAGGACTTGACTTTGTTCTTGACATTGGTTTCTCTTGGCAGGTTAGCATTATGGAAGATGTCCATCAACCAGGCAGGAAGGTGTGTGTGGCTAACACACATCTTTATTGGCACCCTCTAGGTAAACTTTCTGATGATTCTGAACTTTAGCATGACTTGCGCTAGCATAGCACTCTACTTATATCTGGCTAACCTTAAGACACAGGTGTCAAAGTTTCCATTGCTAGAGAAAAAATGGTCAAGTAGTAAATAAAACATTGTTTTAGATCTATAAAAATCTTAAGATGTTCTTCCATAATGGCACCAAGTAGCGGACAGAGCCTTCTTGGCTCTGGCATGTGGTAACCCATATTTAATCGAATATATTACAAAGACAAGATATTCAATGTTAAACACGCAGGATTAAAAAGAAACATTTGCGTCAGAAATTTTCAGAACACAAAAAAGGTCTTTTTCTCCTGTGAAAGGTGGGAACGTGCGCTTGATTCAAATGGCTGTGGCTCTGCGGCACCTGAGTCACGTGATTGGCCAGCTCCAATCAGAGGCTCCGTTGCTCTTCTGCGGCGACTTCAATTCCACACCCGACTCTGGTAAGCACCCCTACCAAAACAATGGAATCAGGAAAAACAATGTGATAAAGATATATATTATGGTGTAGTTATATATAAGTTTGGCCTTACTTTGGCTTAGTGACAAGCCCACCGTTTCTCCCCGTCCTCTCCTCAGGTGTCCTCCAGCTGGTCACAGAGGCGGCAGTGTCCCGGCACCACGGCGACTGGCGCAGCCGGCGGGAGGATTCGCCGCCGCCTTCGTCGTCTCCGTGGGCCGCCGACTTGACGTCGCCGATCCCCCCGCTGCTGAGTGCCTGCGGGCCGCTGGCCTACACTAACTATGTGGGCGGCTTTCAAGGCTGCCTGGACTATATCTTTATCCAGCCGCCATGCATGAGCGTGGAGCGGGTGGTCCCCATGCCGGACCACCGCCTGGTCACCGCCTACACGGCACTGCCCAGCGTGGCCCATCCGTCGGACCACATTGCCCTGGTTTGTGACCTACTCTGGGAGTGATCTTTTGTTTATTTCATGCTTTTCTTTTGCAACATGTGGCTTACGGAGGAAAAAAATACAGTGAGGTTTTCTTACTATAATTTATTTGAGGTGATGTTTTGTTTTTCAAATATTTTTCCCCTTTCAAATTTTCTCTTATTAGACTTACAATGTGACAATTTTTATTTGGCTGAGAAATTCTTGTCTTTTCCTGACTTTTTGTTAGGACAATTTCTTTTCTTTGTTTTTTTCCCTAATATAGAGAGGAGCTCTTTTATGATTTAGAGACAGTCAATCTGTTTTATTCTTGAAATGGAAGCTCAGGAAAAGATGTATTAAGTTTTAAAAAATGTATGACAAATGGGGAAAAGCTTAACGAAACCATATACAGAAAGAAACTAGGTTAAAAAAATCTAATTCTAAGAATAATGTAAAGAATACACCGCTGAACATGGGTAAATATATTCTGTAAGTAGAGAACAGTTTACTTTAATAGGGTGGAAATGCCTCCAAAAATAATTAATTTGAAAAATCTCCTTAAATGTGATGTGTATTCCATCATTAAACTCAATATATTAATCGTAAATTCCTTTGTTTTTTAAGTGAATTTATTTACTTGAGATATTTCTAGGCATGTTTCTGCAGTCTGTCCTGTCACCAGAGCGTAAATACGTCACGTGTTTGGGACCGGCCTTTCGCTGCCCTGGTGTTTACATCCCATTGGTCGAAAGTCTTGAAGAGGCGGAGCAAGAGCATGAAATGGTAAGTTAAATTACGTTCTTCTGCATGTTTTGTGAATTTATTATTATTATTTTGTACTGTTTTCAATGCACTGTTTTGACCAATTTTAATCTTAAATTCATCCGGGAGAAAAAACGGAATCTGCTTTCTTCCAAATGTTTGATTTAATTTAGCCCAATTTCTACCAGGAAATTGTATCGTTTTACAAAAGTAAAGTATAGATAAAAAAGAAAACCTCCAATGATGTTGTTTGCTTGACAAGTTGAATTAAGAGAACACATTTTGTTATATTTGTATTAGAACATATAGATTTTTGTCACACTTTTGTCTCATAAGTTGAATGAAGAGTCAAGTTCATGCTATGTCTTGCTTTTAATCTGAAATCCACAACAGGATTAACCAGTTGTAGAATTCCCGTGCTTGATGCTTATTGGAACATCCGGAAGTCAAACAAGGAAGTGGGATTTGAACTCAATTACGTGTCACTCCTCGCATGCACCTGGCAATGTCTTCGTAAATCAACCATAAGTTGCAGAAACGTGAGTATTTATATCTTTTTAAACTTTGATTTTACCAACTAAAGCAACGTGAGGGTGAAATAGTCACGCCAAAACAAAAAGAATTGTCTTAGTCCAGCTAACATGAAGCTATATCTTCATAGTGTCTGAACAACTGTGTCCCAATTTAAACGCGTTAATTCATAGTTTCTCAACGAGAAAACATTTCCTAAGTGAAATTGTTTCTCAAATGTATAGTTAAATGGAAGGAAAGGGTCTATATGTTGGCTTATGTGATGCTTTTGCCGATAATGTGTAGTATAAAAAATGGAAAATAATACATAAAGATGAATAGATGGGAGAGTTTTTATTTGCAAGGGGGAAAGTACCATATTTTTCCCATTCGATTATTAGACAAATTGTAATTTTGAGATATGATTTAAGTTTGCTAAAAAAAATCCTCTTGAAAACTGGACGAAAATAACGTAAAGGGAAATATTTATTACAGCAATGTAGAAGAAAGGGACCATGAAAAAAACGTTTCTTGTAATATTGTTATTATATTATATTATTATATTTATTATATTTTCTTTAGAAATATTGAAATTCATTCTGGCCATAAAAAATAACAAACAGCAGAATTGTAATCCTTAAAAGGAAAAAATCTGTGATTTATTATTTTTTTTAATGTATAAGATAGAAAAAATACTGGCAATTCTGAAATTAAAAAATATTCGATCTGACTGCAATGCAAGAATAAAAGAAAGTTACGTACATATTTTTATGACCACTAATGTATGAGAAAAAACACTCATCATCACCAAAACTCATGTGCACATCTTTTACTCATTCCCACTCCAATTTATTCATTTTCAGAACAAGGAAAAGGACGCGTAGTCGTCTTGGAGCCCTTGTTTCCACGGTAACGCCCGCCGAAGACATCGGGGAATATGAAGGCCTTGATTCTCGTCGGGGGTTACGGCACACGCCTGCGACCGCTCACTTTGAGCGTCCCCAAGCCGCTGGTGGACTTCTGCAACAAGCCCATCCTGCTCCACCAAGTGGAGGCCTTGGTTAAGGTAGGCATGACCTTCCCGTTGCCCGCCGAGGGCACCCTAGCGTTAACTGGGCGTCCGCGGTTTCGTCCATCCAGGCCGGGGTGAAGCACGTTGTCTTGGCGGTGAGCTACATGTCGGAGCTACTGGAGCGAGAAATGAGGCTCCAAGAACAGCGAGTAAGTCCAGCACACCATCGCAGTCACCCACCCATTTTTTAACAGTTACTCTCGAAGATCTAAAAGTTCCGCTGTCACGACTTTTTACCCTCTAATTAAAAGCTTGAATTTATTCAGAGTATTTAAAAATATTAGAAAGATATAAGTGTGCCAAGCATGATGGCATCCCAAGCTAAGCAATTACAAAAGGTTATTTGAAAATAGTAAAACCAAGATTTATTTTCGATACACATGTCTTTGTTAATAACTTTTTATTGGCAAGACGTCATTTGTCACATCGTCTTCACAAAAATGTTTTGATCAAAACAACAGGATACCAATTCATGCATTTTCTCCACAAAAAAACGAGTTAATTTCTGTTTGGATTAGCAACATCTCTCTTGCAATAGATACAGTATTTGCTCTGGTTTCTTTTCCAGCACGTCCAACCTTTGAGCTCTTTAGCCATCCCATGTATTTACTTGCCCCATTTCAGCAAATAGTAGCAGAGGCAATTTATTGACTTTACCTCAGGCCAATTGAGTGATTCATTTCCAAACCTGACTCTGTTTTATTGTTGTGGTTGGTTGTGCTCCTCAGCTTGGAATTCGTATCTCGCTCTCACACGAGAAGGAACCTCTAGGAACGGGTGAGTCATGCCTCATCTTTCACTTTGTTGCAAAAGTTTCCACAGCAACTGTGGGTACCAGATTGAGCCTTGAGGAACTCTGCCTCAGTTATGTTGTGCCATTCATCCCTTTAAATTAAAATAACGGTGTTTGTCTTGATCCGGCGAACTCAGCGGGTCCTCTGGCGCTGGCCCGCAAGCTCCTGGACGTCGACAACGAGCCCTTCTTCGTCCTCAACTCGGACGTCATCTGCGACTTTCCCTTCCAAGAGATGCTCAAGTTTCATCGCGACCACGGCAAGGAGGGCACCATTGTGGTAAGCGAGGGAATCGAACGCCGTCCCCGTTCGCGTGCGGCCGATCCTCACAAACATTTCTGGAAAAGGTGACCCGGGTGGAAGAACCGTCTAAGTATGGCGTGGTGGTGTTTGAGACGGAAAGTGGCAGGATCCATCGCTTTGTGGAGAAGCCGCAGGTGTTCGTGTCCAACAAGATTAACGCCGGCATGTACATCTTCAATTCCACCGTGCTCGCTAGAATCCAGGTCGGGGGAAAAAAACGAAAACATTTGACGTGATACTCTGTGGTTAGTGGCTTTGTAACCGATGGCTTTTTGTCTTTGCGCAGTTGAGACCGACGTCCATCGAGAAAGAGATCTTCCCCATCATGGCTGAAGAAGGACAGCTGTACGCAATGGAGCTGCAGGGTAACTATGACTAACCCCGTAATGGAAATGGCTGGAAAGTGAGAATACTTTCATTTTAGCCCAAAGCAAAATATTTCAAAGTTTTATACATTTGGGTTGTTTCGGTTTCCTCAGCTGACACCCCCACAAGACGTAAGTTTTTATTTTATTTGTATTAAATCCCACCCGAGGCCCTTGACACTAAGCATTGGTACCAAAACGAAGACCATAGTGCTAAATGTTGCTTTTGGTACACTCTCATGTACCACTACCCATCTTCTAGTTTTACTAGCTCCTTTCCGTAGTCGTACCATGCTGGTAGAGATCAGGTTCCAGTCCAAAAAAACCCATTGTGATCCTCGGATCTCGGTGTCTTTTCAGGTTTCTGGATGGACATCGGTCAACCTAAAGACTTCCTGACGGGAATGTGCATGTACCTGCAATCGTTACGGCAACACGCCCCCGAGAGACTGCACGCCGGAACCGGCTTCCTGGGCAATGTTCTTGTGGTGAGTCTGTCACGCCTATCTAGAGTGGGACTGGCGTGATCTTCATGCTTTTTCTGGCGCCAAGGACCCGACGGCTCAGATCGGCAAGAACTGCACCATCGGGCCCAACGTGACCATCGGTGCCAACGTGGTGGTGGAGGATGGTGTACGGATCAAGCGCTGTACGGTTCTGAAAGGTGCCCGGGTTTGCTCACATTCCTGGCTGGAGAGCTGCATCGTGGGATGGAGCTCCTCTGTGGGTCAGTGGGTAAGTGGACACTGCAACTCAATTTGTGACATGATTCAATGTGGATCAACCTCGATCTCGCATTTAGGTCATTATTGCAATTTTTCCTCTCCCCCGTAGGTCCGCATGGAGAACGTGACGGTTCTGGGCGAGGACGTTTTAGTCAACGACGAGCTTTACCTGAACGGCGCCAACGTTTTGCCGCACAAGTCCATCAGCGAATCAGTCCCAGAACCACGCATCATCATGTAGTCCCAAAAATAGGACCTGCTTCTCCTCGTAACTGCTCTCAAACTGGTGAATTGTGCACCAAAGTTGGTGGAATGAGACGAACCTTTTCTCTTTCTGAACTTGAGCAAGTAGTCCGGTCTTCTGGGGCTGGATGCCTATGAGGAAGCCATGTTTCTGGAGAAAAACTTTGACAACCGGAGGACAGCAAAGCGAACGCTAGAGTTCAACTTGTTGTTGTTTTACATATGGTTGCTGTGCGAAAGGTCAAAATCTGTCATGAGGTCGACGGAAAACAACCCTTATTTGTCCATAGCTCTCTGAATAAATACAATGTAAACAATTAACATGGGTAATGTTGAAACTTCATTTCAAAAAATGATATTTTCATACCCATTTTTTGTAGCAGAAAATTACCTCCATCACTGCCATTGATTACGTAAAGGGTCCAATCTCTTTGAATTGGCTGGGAACAAAATGCTGATGAACAATGTTAAGTACTTATGGAGAAAAAGTACATCTAAAAAAGAATTAAAATTGGAAGAATTTACATCAAGTGCTCAATTTGACGTTTTCCCTTAGAAAACTTTATTGGCACATCCAAAACAGCAAAATTGCTCCCCGATTGAATACCAAAACATTCAAATGAAATGAGAAGCAGAAGGGCTTCCTAATCAATCACCTGACTGGACTTGTGGGCCTCTGTGGTGACATCGTTGACGAACTCCGACTTGGTCATCCCTTGCTGTAAGAAGAAAATACAACGAAAGAAGTCAAAAGGCCGCAGGAACCTGTGCTGCCGCATTCCCGGGAACTCAATCCAGCTAGTGGGAGACATTTGTGACAAATGCCAGGGCGAGGCGTAGTAGACCAGTCACCTTTTTCAGGAGGCTTTGGATCTCCTTGTCAGACCACAAATGGTAGAGAAACACAGACGCCGACTTGCTGGATTTGGGGAAATATCTACAAAAGACAAGAGAAGTAACGACTGAGTGTTGAGGCCACAAAAAAGAAAGTCAAATGTCAAAAGGCTTTAGTATTAGTATACATGGTCATTTTATCAAGAAAAAAAAGCTTTACTATACATGGTCCTTTTTGAAGGGGGTGGCGTTCGATTCCCAGATGGGAAACATTTTCCCTTAGTTGTTTCTATATAGTTGTAGTCAAGACCTCCCATTAATGACAAAAGAAAGCGTGGCCAAATTGTGGCGTAGAGGTTAAGTCACTTGACTCCCATGTGGGAGACCTGGGTTCAAATCCCGGTTCGGACACTTTTTCACTTGGTTGTTTCTGTGGACTTCTTGTCAAGAGACTCAAATGATTACAAAGAAAAGTGTAGTCACTTGGTTGGCGCAGAGGTTAGTGCACTGGACTCCCGTGTGGGAGACCTGGGTTCGATTCCCGGTTTGGACACTTTTTCACTTAGTTGTTTCTGTGAACTTCTTGTCAAGAGACTCAAATGATTACAAAGAAAAGTGTAGTCACTTGTGTGGCGCAGAGGTTAGATCACAGGACTCCCGTGTGGGAGACCTGGGTTCGATTCCCGCTGCCGTCGTTTGGCTGAAAATACTTGGAAAGAAGAATTGGTCAATGGAATAAGAAGAAGGAAAAAAAAAAAGAAAAAACTTTTTAATTTATATTAAACACTTAGTCATACTTTTCAGCAAAAGGTTATATTCCGAACTGCCTTCGGCAGTTCGGAAGACACTTGATGGACCTGTCTGTGCGAAAGGCGTTCTCGGGTCGGCCTTCGGCCGACCCTCGACCGCTTGCTTGGTCAGTGAACCGCCGACACCGGGAAGCGAACTCACGTTCTCTCGGTGCAAAGGCGAGTGTGCAACCCACTACACCAACTCGTGCCCCACTTATACATAGGTGTTGAAACGTTTTATCCAAGGAAACTGGGTGAAACACTTAGTCATTTTTTTGACAAAATGCTTCATCCACCACTGAATACTTATTCAGTTAGACACTTAGACATTAATACTTATTCTTTTACCTGAACAATTGTGGGAAAATCTTTGCCTGCACTGGGATTTGAACCCAGGACCTCAGAGGTGGCAGACTGATGACTTATCCATTGGGCCACCACCCTCTGAGAGAAAGCAGTAGTACTTGTACTTTTATCCTTTTAGTTTACCTGAATAATATTGGGAAAATCTTTGCATGCACTGGGACTTGAACCCAGGACCACAGAGGTGGAAGGCTGATGACTTAACCATTGGGCCACCACCCTGTGAGAGAAAGCACTAGTACTTATACTTTTATCTTTTTAATTTACCTGAATAATATTGGGAAAATCTTTGCATGCACTGGGACTTGAACCCAGGACCACAGAGGTGGAAGGCTGATGACTTAACCATTGGGCCACCACCCTGTGAGAATATGAGGTAGTATCTGCAGTTTTACCTCTTTCATTTACCTGAATAATAGCGGGAAAATCTTTGCAAGCACTAGGACTTGAACCCAAGACTAAAGAGGTGGAAGACTGATGACTAATCCACTGGGCCACCACTCTACAGGATGATGCAGTGGTATTTGTTATTTTGTCTCTTTCCACTCCCAGATCATACTTAGTACTTTATGATACCTTCAAGTGGGAAAACTTGGGTAAGCAGAGCAAAGCAGGATTTGAACCCAGTTCCACAGAGGTGGGAGGCCAATGACTTATTCACTGGACCAAAGGTTGTATAGTAAGGCCTTTTGATTAAAAAGGACCATGTATACTAAGGCTTTTTTCCACAAAAAATGACCATGTATATGATGAGGGCTTTTTTTCCCCATTGCGTGACATAAATACTCCTCTCATCTAATCTCATTTTCTACACCATTCTATCCTCACTAGAGTCGCAGACGAATACTTTAGCGTACATAAAGCATACCGTTCCTCTAATTAGCTAAATATATGTTTTGCTTTTTTCAACTCACCTATTCTGGCTGAGCTCCTTGAGCGAGTTGATCAAGGCACCATTCAGCAGTCGCTTGGCGCTCTCAGGTTCTTTGGCCACCAGGAAATTGGCCGTCTGGCACGCCATGGCCAGCGTGTCGTCCGACTCGTTGCAGGCCCCGGTGCCCTTGCTCACCATGCCCACTAGCTCGGGCAACACTTTGCCAGCTGCACCCACAAAACAATGGCATTATACTTAGGCTTCATTATTTGGCTGACGTAGATCAACAATTTTAGGACATTTTCAATTTGTTATTGATACTTTGAACCATTAGACTTGGGAATTTCATATGTATCTAGATGAGGACTGTCAAACAAAAATGGCATTTAAGAACTATTTAATTTGTTTTGTCTTACCCAAGATGCCTTGCAGATTGGGGTTCTTGCTGAAGTTGCGCATCAAAGCCACCGCGTTTCTTTGCAGGGTGACTTTGTCCGACTTTAGAAGCGGTGTGATGACCTGCAGACCGTCTAGCTTCTGGGCTATCGTCTGGCTCATCACGTTGGACACCTAAATAGCGGAAATGTGCCATTAATAATATTAAAAACATTTTCAATGGTAGTCGAAAATGACAATTATTTCGAACTATCAGTCACAGTAGTTAATAAATACACAAATAGGGGAAAAAAAAAGATCCAAAATGCATTCTCTTACGGTTCCCTCCTGTGCGGTGAGGTTCTGCAGCGCTCCACAACATGCCTCCTGAGTTTCCTCCCGATGACTGGAGACCAATAAGGCCAAATAGTTCTGCAGGGTTTTGGAGTGGATAAGCCAACCGGCCCCCGCCGGGTTTGGGTCCTCTACCACCGGGAAGTCAAAGCGGCGCTAAAAACAGACGAGGAAAACCGTCAGCGAGTGACACGGCGTCGCCTGCGTCGCCATCATCATCATCATCGTTGTACCTTGTTGTCGGGGGATTTTCCGGGAGGAGAGAAGCAACCGATGGGGCCGGCGTCACTCTGACTGTCCGTAGAGACCACAGGTTTGACCAACGCTGTGATCCGGTTGAACAACGCCGGGGACTCGGCTTCCAAGTCGAAGGTCAGGTTGTGAAGGATGCAGGCACAGTTCTCCACACACTGTGCAATGAAAATAGATTTCAACTTTGGTCAGGCCAGCAACGGTGGATCTCATCACTGATGCGTTCACCTTATCGTCAACCCTGCCGTTATCCACGCACTCTTGAAGGTAAGTCACCAACGAGTCCACTAAACCTTGACATTTTCGCATTGTCTGCCGGTGGACCTGCTTTGCGCTGCTCAAGTTTCTGTCACAAAGCACAGATAATATTTTCGTCCCTGTTAGCATGTTTACAGGAAATTGACCCCAAAGATGACCAGACATCCGCAATTGGTTCAATTTGATTCAGAGTCAAACTATTGGGGGAAATTGTATTATGCAATTTACTAAAAGAAAAGACATCCATGAATTACACCCAAGGATGACCATATATTTATATATGTATGAAAGTTCTTATATCAAACACATTCATGTGAAATTTGAACTAATATTCTTGTGAAAGAACTGGAAATTGCACTCAAGGATGACCAGACTTCTCATAAGGTATGGCATTAGATCTATGCCACAATTGTGATGCAAATGCAAGATAAGCTCATTTGAAATAGAATGTGGGTTATTACCGCAGACAGCCAGTGGCGTGAAAGAAAGCTTCGTGATCCGGCCTGTTGGCGTTTCCACGCTCTGGGTTGCTGACGTAAGGCAGGATGATGCGCTCCATCAGGACAGGCAGAGAGTTCTTCACCAGGTCTGTCTTCAAGCTGTCGGCGGACGACAGATTCCACAGAAGACCTGGAAGAACACATGAGGATCGTTACCAATTGACTTGCGGGGGCCGTCGGATTCGCCGTATCATCTACCCGTGAGCTGCTTGTGAATCTCGGGGGAGTCGCTTTCACGGAGAAGCGCCACGGTCGTTGGGACGCCACCACAGCGCTGGATCTCCTCCTTGTTGTCCTTGTTCTTGAAGGAGAGGTTGCGAAGAGCGGCAGAGGCCGTCTGACCGAGGGACGCATTGGGGCTCTTCAACAGCGCCACCAACGGAGCAATTCCGTTGCACCTTCGCACCTGACACACGTAGACAAAACAAAATGGGAATAGACTCGCTGTGTGAACACATCTTTGATTAAAACCTGCGGAAACAATTTGCCATGCTGGACTAGTGTGCACAATCCATATTCAACATCTTCATTTACAATGTGTACTTTGAAGAGATAGCACTAATCTCTTGGCGAGCCAGATAAATCACCTCGTCCCTGGCTTTGTCATCGTTGAACGTGTTGCGCAGGATGTAAGAAGCGCCACAGTGCTGGAATTTGACGTCCTCGTTGGACAGGAACTCTAGGGCCTCCTTCATGGTGATGTCGGCATCTGCATTCTTTTCAATCAACCTGTAAGTGCAAGACAGTGATTGGTCAGTGGACAGTGATTGCTTGTGAATGTCTCTTCATTCAAAATAGCGTGGGAGATTTTATCTCAACATTCAAAAGAAACCCAAGTTAAAAAACGCTAAATCAAACATCGCTTGAAAGGTAAACACAGTCCTAGCATCCTGTATTTATTTTTAATCTCCCAACACCCACATTTCAGACAAAAATGTCATATTTTGATCGTTTATATGGATTTTTTTTGGTAGTTATATGGCCCTTGGAACAGATTGAGGTTTTTGCAATTAAAATGCATCTCTACTGATGAAAAATTTCAAGTCACAAAACCCCTTCTGGAACCAATTCATGTCATAAATACAGGTAGCACTGCACATGGCTTGATACAAACAGTTGTTAGTATTTTTCCTTACCCAGAATTCACTTTGTCAGGCAACTTGCTTTGCTTTGTTGATGTATTTGTTGGAAAAGCCTTGGTCTGCATTTTGCTAACATCAAGTGTTCCACTAAGCGAATGCCGATTGTTGCTTGCAAACTGACTGCTACTGCTGATTAGATTTGTCCTGAGGGTGGTGCGGTTGGAAAGGAGCCTCTGTGGGGCTTCGTGGCGCTTGGGCAGGGAAGCTTGCCCGCGGTGGTTGGGCGGTGCCCAGCCCATGGGGGTGGTGCCGCTAGGTGGTGCCCAGCCCATGGGGGTGGTGCCAAACTCGTAGCGACGGCTGTAGGCACCGGTGCTTTTAGTTGCCATGCTGTTGAATGATTGGTGGTTGGCACTTTTTTCCAGTGGGAGCTGGAGGGACAAAATAGATCAGGGATGACAAACTCTTTCTCTGGGGCTGCTTTAAGAAAAAAAATAAAACTTGAAATCTATCATTTGTTAAGCTAACTGGGCATTTTTTTCTTTAAAAGTGTTTGTAAGCATGCAGTCGTTGGCAATAGGTGTCCAATCCATTTTGATTGGGAGGAGGGATGATTGCTTATTTTTTGCCTGTCTATTGCCATCAATGGCAGCCAAAGTAAAAATAAAAATATATATATTAAAAGAAAAAATAAACACTACCTTATTTTGCTTCAATTTATTATGTGTTTCATCTATTTTTGGAAGTTTTGATTCAATAAAAATATTATACCGTGAGGCCCAATTGTGATCAACTATGTCATTATGGCACGTAATAAAATGACCAAAAATACTCACAGTTTTCAAGAAGCCGTTCCCAAAGAAGACGTTTCCATTAGAAGTACTTGACTCAAATAAAACATCATTCAAAGGACCTAACGAGAAACAGAAAAATAAAAGTCAAGTAAAAATCAGTAGTTCATCTTTGGAATGACAAGATTGCAGCTGCAGTTTTATTACCTTCGAATCATTATCGTTCTTTTTTCTCACACAGATCGAGTTGTGACTGATCTGCGGTTTAAAATGTCTCAAATTTCTCAGAACAACCACATTCCGAAAAGGGAGAATTTGCAGCAGAGGGCACGTCTTAGGGTGTTGAGATTCTAAAGCGTGTGTGTGTGTGTGTGTGGGTGTGTGTGTGCAGTTCAAAAGGTAGCTAGCAGACTAATGAGGTAGCAATTAGTGAAACCTGTTAGTTTGTCATGACACTGTCTGACACAAAGATAAAAAAAAACTGCGACATACTCCAGCATGTTGTTATTATTAACAGACTATTGTAACTATACTTCAATGCATGTATTGGAAGCTTAGATAAGTTTACAACTTGATGTTAGCCAGAGTATTAAGAGTTTATAATATCATTTTTATGGACCACACCTTCAATACACCAATGTATTGTTGAACTATGATCGGATGGGAAAAATGTGTTTGACTCGCAGGAAGCTCATAAAATAGGACACTTATTAACCTTAAAGCTAACATTGGTGTACATAGTATTAAATATTAAGAATGACGACAGTATAAAATGTTATTGCAGAAATTGCTGATGTAGTATTCATGTGAGGAAAACAACAAGAACAAACAATACAGCTGATTTTTTAACACAATTCACTCATTGTGAGTTAAGAGATTTCATTAATATGATTGTACAATTAAAAGAAAAAAGTGCTAAACACTCCTTTTAAATGAATGATTATACTGAATGTGATTTGGAATTATTCTCAGATTAAATTGTTTTAACTGTGCATTCATTCTTTGCCTTATGGCTCGATAATATAGATTAATATTTCAGTAATATGGTTGTACATGTGAAACAAAGTGTACTGAGTACTATTTTTGAATGAATAATTGCCTATGTAATTAAAGTTATTGTGTTTTAACTGTGCATTAATACTTTGAGAAGTAATACAGATGAATATTGATGAATATTACATGTCAAACAATATAGTGCTCAATACTTTGAATTTACGGTTCAGAATGGGGTTATAGGTAATTAATCCAATGTGATGCGATGACTGGGATCAATTTGGATGAATTTTGCTGTCAGAGGGAGTGAAAGAGAGTTCTTACTGGTCGGGGAGAGGGAGGTGGAGGCCGTCCTGCTGCTGCTGGAGTGCCGCGAACGGGTCCTCTGCAAGCTCTGCACCTGCTCCAACACACGCTGTTTCCCGTTGGGCGAGCCAAAGCCCGAGGGCACGGCGAGCGAGGTGTCTTCCGCCGTGGTACCGAGGGACAAGGCCGATTTAAATGGCTGGACACCGGCCATGGTCGCGGGGTGTGACAGGGATGTCGGGATCTCCAGGTGGCAGATGAACAAATCGCTCCGGGATCCAAACGCGGCGCACCTTGGACGCACCGCGCCCAGATTTATGCCTAGGGAGGAGATAACTTTTTCTTTCTGCAGCTTTGGGTGTGTCTACAGTCACCGAAGGGCAAACCTGGTTTACCTGTTTCACCTGCTGGAAGACAAGAGTACAACAGTCAAATGAACGGGTATACTTTGAGGGTGTTTTTGTTTTGTTCACAAAAAATAAAAATTTAAAAAGATTTGAAAAAAAAGCTCTTTGTCCTAGTTACAGTAGCCATTTTTTTGCAAATTAGTTTTGCCAAAATTTGACAAAAGTGTTCCTATTTATTTTCAACTTAGAAAAAAAACTTGATATAGGCGGTCATTGCTCTTTAGTGAAAAATACTCCAAACTCAACACGTGGCCAGAAATAAACAAGTAACCAGAAATTCCTAAAAATCAATGCGGACAAATAGGAAGTCATAGTCCAATCAATAAAAAAAAAAATCCCTTGTATATGCAATTTTCGATATGTTAAGTGAAAATGTCACTATATAAATGATATTAGTCCAATTTTCACAATCCACTTATTCCTATAACTGTCATATTTGTCCTTTTCTTTTGAAATTAAACATTTTTTCGATCCAATTTAAGATGAAGTAGAAAAACATTTTGAAAGTGCCTAAGAAAATGAAAACAAACACGTCTTGTGTACTAATTCTTCATTTTAGAGCAAGAATTTTGACAGGACAGTACAACAACAAACACTGCTCTTGTGCTGGGATTGCCCTTAAATTCTGACTCAGAAAATAATAAATCATACTTTTTTTGCATTAAACATCATGCAAAATACAGTACTATAGCGCTGGAATGAATCTCATTTGAAATCAAGATCAAATCACAATGCCCTGAAATCTAAAGAACACAAAATAATTTAAGTGATAAGTCTGGCTCAGTGGTGTACTATGAAGGAGTGCCGATTAAAAGACATTTCTAAAATATATCTATATTTATAAAATTAAAATAAAAAAAGTGCACTGCACGCTAATGATCAGTTTAAATTAAACGAGCATATTTTCACATATTCCAAAAATCAAAGAATACACAGTTGATGATGCACTAAAATCATGCGTTTGCTAAATTGTAAAAATTGTGACGGGCATGAAAGTTCTAAGCGTGTAGCTTGGAGTGTGCAACGAGTGGAGGTTCAAGTATATTTGTAAACGCAGCTGCGTGCGCTTGGAATACTTTCTGCGCGGGTGGTCCTCCTTTTTAAGTACTGGGCGGGTGGAATGAATGTTCATGGATGGCCTTCAAAAACGACTACAAGAATAGTCCCATTATGGTAAAATGACATTGAAATATTTGGGCTTCACAGTAGTAAGCTATGATTGAGTTGTCATATTTTTTTCCTCCCAATAACAAGGGAAATTGACCATTTGACTCATTTTTAACCCAACTTAACAATTTTCAAGTTTTGTAACGCTTTCAGAACATTTGCAAGAAATGGGAGAACTTGTTGATATCAGCCAAAAAAAGAAGTGACTTAAAATGGCTTAAGACAACTGCTTAAGAAATGAATAAGACTTGGACACGATGGCCATTATTTCCCCACACTTTCCTGTTGCTCCACCACAGGGAAACCCCTCAATTTCTCCTGCAGGCCCCCCACCGCTAACCTCATCTGATCTTCAGTACCCTGCAGGGATTTGAGCTCCATGGAGTAGAAAACATAGAGCCATGTTGTGCAGAGCAGGATGGCCAAGCACAAGGCTGCCAGCAAGTAGAAGGAGGTAAGTGGGAAGGGGAGGGTTTTCTGGGCGCCCGGTGCCAACCAGGGGACGGCGGCAATGACTAGCTCCAGGAGGAGCAAAGCCAAGCCCATGATGCCCGTACGGGTCGCCGTATCCCGCATGCGTCTGGCGCAATGGACTCCCACTTTTACCTCAGTGCGTGCCTCTGTCAAGATATCCACCAGTTGGGCCACTTCTTCTGAAGACGAGAGGGAAGGAAGACAGCGTTTGAAAGCTGTCGGCAGTCATTTCAGCGTTATGGCAAAAATACCTTGGGCGCGGTCGCAACTCCTTGCCCGAGAGTCTCCGCAGGCCTCGCTTGGAGCCAGCGCATCAAAGTGGAGATCGGCCGTGAGTGCCTCGTGGTCCGAGTAGGGAAAAGGGTGACCCGGGACTGAGCCTTTGGTGGTGTACATGGTCGAGCATTGGATGTCGGCTCTGCAAGAACCCTGCATACGAGGGGGGTGACAGGGAAGACCGATCAAAATTTGGAGTGGGAACATTCAAAATGGACTGGACTATCCATTAAAAAAAGAGATTTCCAGAGGGTATCGTGCAAATGTGAGCGTCACCTTAAAAAGGATGTAGTCGATCCTGATCCCTTTCTCGAAAGGAGCGATCACATGTTTGCTGATGAAAGGGTTATCAAGTATGAGAGTCAGACCGTCTTCACATCCCTGAAACAGAATTTAGCAATAAGCATCTCATTTAGGCAAGGAATAACTGAGATTTGAACTTCAGACAACAATGGTCTCCGTTGCCCGTTCGGCACGTACGACGAGCTTACTTCAAAATGGCCGGCATCGGCGAAGGCGTCCCGCAATCCCGTGTAAGACTTCAGAAGCCGGTTTCCCAGGTCCTGAGGATGCATGTTGAGGTCACCGCCAAGGATCACCACGTCGGCGCCGGCGGACGTGTGACTGGACACACGGCATTCCGATAAACTGCACTGCACTTATTAATTAGAGAGCGGACGAAAGAATAGTACCGGATGAACTGCTGCAGCTCCCAGGCCTGAACGACCCTGTGAGGCAAATAGACGTCCCTCTCCCGGGAATACTCGGCATGTAACTGCAATGGTAGAAGCCCGTTAGCTCACCTAGCGTACATTCAGGCATTAGAGTGGCACCTACGTGAGTAAGGTAGACGTTTGCAGTCATCGCGCCGACGTTCACGACTGCCAGGCCCACGGCTTTGCCTCCAAACCAGTCGCCATGGTGAACCTGCAAATGATTAGACTTTTATAACCAGAAGGATCTGGGATATTGTAGTGCGAATACACAATAATGCACGTCATTGAAAAAAAATATAGGGCATAAAAAGGTGTGCTAATGGTTGAGGTGGAAAAGGGAAAATAAGGGGAAACACAGCAAGCCCTCATATTCTATACAGTGCAATATACATAATGTACTTAATTGGCATCAGTCAATGAGCAAATTGGTTAGCTGGAAAAGGGAAAAAAGGAAAGTGGAAGAGGGGGGGGGGGGGGGGGGGGGGGTTGGGGGTTTGGAATTGCCGACTATTCTGCCGAATAGAGTATTTTTAAATTGCAAAAATAAAAACACTGCAGAAGATAGGCAACAGAAAAATATAAGACTATCACATAGGAAATACAGTAAGCCCTCGATTATCACATCACTACTGTGCGATTTTTTTCTGCTATTAATTATTGTATTTTTTTTTAAAGTTAATAATAATGTGAAAATCCACTCTGAAACTCGTAAGCTACTACGACTCAGCACTGAAAAAAAATGTTAAGTTCATAAAAAAGTGAAAATCCACGTTGAAACTCAAGCGGAAACCACACTTGCTACTATGACTAAGCACTGAAAAAAAGTTATAATAGGGGTGACTCTACTTTGCGATTTGTCAATTATTGCTGCCATGTCTGGTCTACATTAACCATGATATCCGAGGGATTACTATAATAGTAAACAGTTAATTTGCATACACTGTTTTAATATTCAATTTAACATCAATAATACCCACCATGTACGGATAGCCATTTAACGAATAGCGGTAAAGAAGTGTGTCTTGGATTCTGTGTTTGGAGAAAATCGCCAACCCGCTACCGATGACTCCACTGAAAAGGCAGAAAACAAAAATTCACTGCAATGGAATTCTTCATATATCGACATCAAGCTACTGCTGCATTTTTTCCCTTTCTTTAATCATAACGTGCTGGTAATTGAAATTCAATTCTCGTGACTAGGTATGCAGGTCAAGAGGGAATTAAATGTTGTTAATCCTCGAGTCAGTCCCATTTAGCAGGTGGATCAAAGTGCCCCAGCACATCAGAGGCCTTTTGTACATTTTGCAAGAGGATTTCGTGGTTAGAATTTGAAAGTTACCTTTGAAAGTAATGGGAGTGAACATGGCTATTGGCTAGTTTCTTTTTCAGGAACAGGTAGTCTTTTTCACTCCACACCTGCATAGAGATGGGCAGAAAAAAGTAGACAAGATCATCCCGCCAGCTGTTAATATTTAATGCTGTAAAAGTTCAAATTGCTCTACAATTAGTCAACAAAAGGTAAAGGTTGGCATGGTTTTTATCTGATCGAAATGCTATGTTATAAAAAACATTGAGTACATAAATATTGCAGAAAATATAATCAACGACTTTGTTCCCCAAAAATGTACATGCTAAATTTACTTAGAGAATATTCTGTAATCTTGGATTTTGCATCTACCGTATTTTCTGGACTATAAGTCGCACCAGCCAAAATGATGCATAATTAAGCGGGAAAAAAACATATAGAAGTCGCACTGGAGTATAAGTCACAGTTTTGGGTGAAATTTATTTGATAAAATCCAACACCAAAAACATACATGTTATCTTGAAAGTCAATTTAAAATAAAAATAATAACAGGATGAATAAGTGTATGGTATACTGACATTACATGACTGACGTGCCTGGTAATGTCAGTAACGACGTAACATATTCAGAGTTATTCAGATAACTCTAGCATAAGGGGTTTTTATAAATTAAATAAATTTAAAATTATCAACACAGGCCTAGAGCGCCCTCTTGCGGTTTATAGTGAAAATATATGAAATGATTTAATCATGTGTTAATCATTTCACACATAAGTCGCACCAGAGTACAAATGGCAAACTATGAAAAAAAAACTGACTTATAATCCGAAAATTATAGTACTCACTTCTTGGAGAAGGACCACGTCGTGCTTTTCTCGTTGCAGCAAATCGGCGATCATACCGTAGCGCTCGGCGCAGTGTTTGCTAAGGTAGCGCACCCCCCTGGCAAACAAAAAAAGCAGAATGTCGACGATGCACTTCCTGAGAACAACAGGTGACTACGGCGAGTATGACAAACCAGCAATTGAGAGAGAACACTCGGATGCTGCTGACAGAGTCCCTCCGATCCATGATGGCGGCGCATCGAGTCCTAATAGAAAAGTAAAGCAAAACTCAAGTTTGTGTGGGTTTCTGCTGGGCGCGGTGTTGACATGAGATAGCAACGCATATTTGTATGAATGTGCGTCTAGGTGGAACGAGCTGACCAGGCAGCCACTAGCAGATCATGTGAGGTTTTATGGGGAAAAGGAGAAATACAGTTGTGCAGAGCAAACAAAAAAAAAAGATGAAAATCCTATTTCAGTACGAGGTGGAAAAAAAGTAGGTGGAAAGTCAATTTGCATTTAGTTCACTACCAGCTCTGGTGACAGAGAAAAGAGGGAACTTCATATTGAAAACACTCATCGACGACAATAGATATTCAGTCCATTTCAAAATGTTAAAATGGATTGGACATCTATAGCTGTCACTGCCTTACATTGCAAATTGAATGGGAATGTCTTTATTAGTCTTTTTCCACAACTTAAATACAATTTATTTTATTTTTAAAGTATAATTTTTGGGGGGTGATTTCTTTCTTTGAATTATTATTATATTGCCAATATCTTTTTAAAATTGTTTTCATATTTTGATTTATTTATTACTTTAAAAACTATTTTCCCCCTAAATGTCATTCTATTAATTGATATATGTATGCCAAAATATATATTCAGGTTACACTAATACTACAATACTCAAAAAGGGGGCCACATTTGGCCCCACGTTATCTTCTATCCTTAATGTAATAAAATCCTGAATGTGATAAAAACTTTTGAAAAAAGAAAATCCTTACTGGTGAATGTAAGGGTTAAAAAAAATCTTTACATTTTCCAAATTTGATCCAAAATATATTTGTAAATGACTCATTTAAAAAAGTTGAAGATTTTAAAACCTTTGCTAATTTATCATCTTAATTGTTATAAATGGCACGAATCCAACTTTGTATGTCTTGATGTGAACAATGATTACAAGTTATAAAATTACACATTTTTAATGGACACTATTTCAAATGAGCAAAGACCACGTGATCCAAAAAGCTACAAAAACAATTATAACCACAGTTTGTTTGACACGTGATCGAAGCAACGGTGACTAATTTTATGCGGATCATGAAGATTAAGAGTAGTTAAGAAACACTTTTAACGGGTTTATATTAAAAAGGCATATTTAACTCACCCTGGCGAACGTTTTGTAGTGGGACTAACGGGGCTTAGTCAAGAGGTCTCGTGGGTCCAGACTACTTCCTGGCGTTTACGACCAGCTATACTGAAACAGGGCAGCCCACAACGGTGTCAAAATAGTTGTTTGGTCCCACGACGGTGTCAGAATAGTTGTTTGCTCCAATGACGGTAAAAAGCAGGACATTGAAGTCCTTCGATTGCGCTTTAATGCCGTCGATGTGAAACTAGAGCAAGTTAAAACAGACATGTTTGATCAAATTAACGTCATTGAGGGAAACGTTAACTTTCTAACATCCGATACGACTAGTGGCTTCCAAAACAAAGTACACACCTGACATGATCACTGATTGGCCTACATTTGATCTTTTTTTATATATTTCCCTATGTATTGTAAGATTATTAACTATTAATAATTAATAAATCAAAAGCATTAATTTAAACTTTATTTAAAGGTTTCTGACCGACTTCCACATGGTTTCTGCTCAGGGAATTCTGGGTAATGAAGTTTTCATTACGAGCGAATCCTCGTTTTGCGTGTTTTTTCACAATTAAGCTTTAATTGTTTGTATATAAATAGTTTAGTGTTTTTTTTACATCTAATTGTTCTTGGCCAAATATACCCACTATTTTTACAAATATAATTGATAGGCAAGAACAGGTACTATATGTATATTGGCTGACTTTAGAATTTGATACTTTGAAAAAAGCAATTTTCACATTTACAGCTCAAATACAGCAACAAATAGTCTTAAAAATGTATGTTAATTAATGTAAGGCTAACATATAGAAATGATTAGATAACATGTCATGGGGAAAAAGCCCCCAAAAGGCACCAAGTGTCTTTTATTGTTAGATACATTGGTTTGATTACATAGTCCAACCTCTATTTGGAAGTATAAAATTGCAATTCACAATTGTGGTAAAAACAATAGCAAACCACCTTAAACCAAAAAAAAAAAAGAAAAGAAAACAACAACAACAACAATAATAAAACACCTTCCCACACCATTCAGAATATGATACATTAGATATCAATATCACACATTATTTTCAGTGAGGCAAAACACTCACAGTCGAAAGGACGACAGAATCTAAACGCGGACAAGTGTCGGTCGGCAATGGCAGAAGAAAATTGTATAAAAGATACACTGAGCTAGGAGCGTTATTATTTTTGTGGGTGTTACAAAACATGACATTCAATTTAGTTGGGCACTTTGTCAGGATTTTTCCACCCCCCCAAAAAAAAAGCAATACATACACATTCACACACACACAAACAAAAACACACGCACACTCACACACACACTTTCTGTTTAACCATCTCCAAATGAATGGAAAAAGACACAAGTAGTGAACCCCACACCGCACTTGTTATTAGCACTGTATGTATCTGCTTTACAACCCTATAAATAACAACAGGTCAGGTACATCGAAGGCACGTCTTAAATATGAACAATTGAAGCTTCTCACAGCATGCAATTTCTTTTTTAAACAAAAGAAAGCGTGACGTCAATTGGCCCGTTCCTCTCCGTGCCGGCTTACTCGATCACAAAATAAAGCCCTCTCCCTCCCTCCCTCCTCCGAAATAAAAATACTCCTATGTAGTAACACATATTCCTTTAGGATTCACTTGACTCACAGTACAGAAACAACGTTGTTTTCATTTAAGGCTACATACTTGTCAAGGCAGAAAAAGAAAACACTTGTCACTTTGTGTCCACTTCCACAAAGGTGATGCAACAAGTGGATGTCGCAGAGGGGAAGTGGTTGGGTGAGTGCATTTTTTGCTTTTTGATGGTGACTGATAATATAACTAAGACAGAGAGTATCAGGGACTAACATAGGAAAAATGGGTCTCTGAAAATAGTATTAATATTCGAGATCAAATCTGAAAATTTACGTCAATTAAGTCATATGATGTCATACAATGAGAAAAGTCAGAATTTTACAAGCAAAAAATTGCAATATAAAGTTGTAACATTATGAGAAAAGTCGAGATCTGACGAATTTAAAGTTGTAATGTTATGAAAAAAGTCGCAATATGTGATTAAATGAAGTATTAATATGCCATTTCATGTAATTTTACAAGAAAAATAGGTAATTTTACGAGATTAAAGTACTTCAATGACGTATATTCTTTCTTACATAATATTTATAGATTTTTCTTGTATTTACTTTTTTCTCATAATATTATGAGAATGATATTTTAAAATTATGACTATTTTCATTGTCCCATTTTTTCCCGTTTAGCCCGAAAACACTATTGTATAAAAAAAAAAAAACATCCGCAATGTCCAAAATGTGTTATTGTATTATGAAACAGGTTACAAAACGCAGTGAGAAACGCTAATTTCTGATTGTCAAATGTCTCTATGAGACAACCCTGAGTTTGGGCCTTTTTGGGTATTAAGTATTCAGACAAAAGTTTTCAACCAAAATTCACCAAACCCTATAAAACGAAGGGAAAAAAAAGCCAGAACTTGACATTTCAACTTACAAAAAGTTAACAGTTAAACCTCAGGTGCAACTTCAAATAAGTAGTTTGACATTAGTCGAAGTATAATTATTGTTTTCTAAAAGCAAAGATAGCTGCAAAAATCTATCTTTTTTTTAATCAGATTAACACTTGGTTTTCACATAAAACCACATAAATCTAAGAATTTAAAAAAATAATCTGCTCAAGGGAAGGATTTGGTCTTTTTTTGATGTAAACTATTGTCTGTCAACAATTAATCGATTATCAAAATAGCTGTTTATGTGATAATTGATCAATCATTCTTGTCAACCCTAGTGTGTACACTACCTAAGATTTAAAGACACGCAAGCGGTACTAGAACAAGGCAAAAAGTGATAAATGTCAATGTTTAAAGGCATAATGGCCTATTTTTTCGAATTGATTACGACGATCGGGCCATTTGAATAACAAATCAAAAAAAGATAGAGGTAGTACAAAAGGCAATTCAAAGTGGCAGGCAACGATATCTTTGGAGAGAAAAAAAAGGCACTTTTCTTTCCTAACGTAATCTAGCAGAACACAACATCACCTTGCTCTTCTTCGGTGGTCCGATTCTTTTCATTCCTCCAAACCATCTTCTCATTTCATACCTTCTCGTTCCCTCAAGCGGCTTGGCGTACCTCTTCCACTTCATGGAAAGCTACCGGTCTGAAAAATGTACGTGCTGATTGTTTTTTTGCTTTTTTTTTGTCTTCCTCGCGTTCACTAGTGTCGTTTTCTGATTTCGAAGAGAGGGGGACGGCGTGTTTTCACTTGTTTTGATGTTGTCTGGTTTAGTCCTTCACAAGTCTGTAGACGTGGTACTGGGCGCCGTGTTCGCTCGTGGACACCTCGAACACAAACGCGATGCACAGCAGCGTCTCTTGGGTGTCGCGGTTCGTTACGACCTGCGGGAGGGAAACAAAAAGGATGTGATATGACGACATTAGGGTAGGGTCATTCATATGTGTGACCTGGCTTGGCAAAATGTAGCACAAAGGGATTCCAAGAAAAAAGTAAAAACTTTGACTAAAAGTAAAAACGCCTCTATTTCCAAATGTTCCACAAATATCGCTTTGACTTCAAATTTACATGATCCTAAGAAAAACTGTTCAAGCGTACATCAAAATTAATTTGAAATGAAATTATTACCAATTTATTTATGTCTAAAATGTCTTTTTCTGTGTCTGTATTCTCACCCTCTTCCTGCCGTGACAATGACATTTCCCAAATATGAGATAAATAAGGTTATTTAATCTAATCTAATGAAAGAAAACCCAATGGATTCAACAAAATGTATTATTTTTTTTCTGTACCTGCAGGATGGTGAAGTTTTCCAGAACACTGTTCATCATGTACTTTTCGGGCAAGTGTTTGAGCTTGTGGATGAAGTTGATCATGTACTCGCACATGGGCGAGCGGTGGATCCTGTAAACGCACTTGCCCGCCTCCAGCCGGGCGTATTCGGTCTGCGGAGAAGAGCAAACGCACACTTTTACAAACATGCAGTCATATGAGTGTCAAAATTAAAAAATATAGACAAAAAGAAATAAATCCCCCAATACTAATAGCATTTTTGGGAGGGCAAACTATGGAAGAGGTGCACCTTATAGTGCAGAAAATACATTAAGTAATCAAATGAAAATATGAAGCTACATGTGTCACAGACTTTTAAATTTTGTCTTTTAACAGGTCTACAATGTCGTGTGTGTCTGTCTTGCAACTGCAACCAAGGAAATTTCCCCAATACGAGATGAAATAAAGTTCTCATCTAATCTAAATACAAATGTAAAAATAATGACCAGTGTTTGAGAAAATATACCTTTATATTCTCATGTATTAATTCCTTTGCTTCTCTTTCTATCTTTCTATTTTATTTTGGCACTCCACTGATTGTATATACATGGACAGACTGCACATTTGAGTGGGCGACAGATGAGCCGGTGTCATTACCTCAACTTTTTCCACCACCTGCTTCCCAAAGGAGCAGACTTTGGTTGAAACAGTGATGGTCATATTCTCGGCGCTGCTGTACTGACTGGTGACGCCGTAAAAAGAACCGGGGCCGTCCTGCATGCCGCTGCTGTTCAGGTCGGCCTGGAATTTAAAAGAAAAAATGAAACATGGGTTTATAATATCTTGTGTGGAAATAATTCTTACCACTGAAATCTGAAAATAGACTAGAAAGTTTTCATTTAAGAGAAAAAAGTGCCTGGCAGCGATCATTTGTTGTCAAAGGCATAAAATTAGCAGATGATTTGGAATAAATGTAATCGCGCACCCAAAATTTAACCAGAAAAAAGGCGTTCTGGGGGCCTTTTTCATAAAGCTCCTTTAGGCCGCCCTTCTTCTCCGGGAACTTGTCGTAGATCTGCCGGATGTCCACGGCCTCCAGGAGGGGGTCGCTATATGACGGGTTGGTCTGTCCTATGTGGACAAACAGGTGTTTGCTGTACTGTAAAAATCGAGACAAAAAAATAATAATAATGTTAAAACAAATTTAAAAACGAAGGGAAAACTGCTGACTGAGAAAACAGAAATGGGGCCTACTAGTGGCAGCCACCTATTGATCAACCATTTACAGTACTTTTAATTAGCTTAAAAAAACTCACAGTGTCCGGGTCTCTCTGAACCTCCATAAAGGCCGAATATTCCAACATGCGCAGTTTGGACGAGGCGATAGTCCGGTCTTGCCACACTGGAACCGCCGTGGCTGATGGCGGAGGGGGCGGAGCCAGCGGCTCATAATCTGTACGCAAAAATTTAGGGTTTACCCTCTACAGTCAGTCATATGGTTGCATGGAAATGGAGAGAAATGGTAATGAAAAATGTTACATTGACACTGTTGCGCTCACTTTCTCATTCAAACCAAGGTTTATAAAAAAAAAAAGAAAAACCTTTAACATTCAGTGATTGAAGCAATACAGTTTTTATGTAGAGTTTACACTTTTTCTTGTATTTTTCAATGGGAATATTTCAATGTATTTCTAACATTTTAAAAAAAGTTTTAGATTAGATGTAGATTTTTTACTTACTTGGTATTGACTGCGTTATAGGACCCGACAAACCAGGGTAGGGAGGCTGTGCAAAGGGTTTGATACTAAAAAGACAAAAAACGAGTTCATGAGTCAAACGGGACATGAAAAAAAAGAGTTTCTTTGACATGTTTGACTGTTTTAAAAAGAGGTAGTTTGATTTCTTGAATTAAATTTTTCGAGGGCTTCCACTTACTCCTGAGAGGGTCCAGGTTGTCCCGGAATCTGCGAGTGCCAGAACTAGAAATATAGAAATATATATATTTTAGCTTGAGCTGAGACAAAGCATAAGCATTTACGGAAGGGGGGGACTCACTCTGCCTGGCTGGTAAGTGGCGGGTGGCATCGGCGGAATATGATTCTTGGCCATGGTCGGCGAGACAATCTGCGCCGACGAGAGCGCCGCCATATTCTGGAGGGCTTTGTCTTTGGATGCCTGATCCTAAAGTGGCGCCAAAGGGAAAGGAAGAAAGTCAAAGAAAAGGAGGCGCCAGAAGGAGACCGTCACGCTCAAAGTTAGGTACACACATACACTAAGTGGGTGGCGAGGTTGTTTATATTCTATAAGAAATATCCTTTAACTAGCTAAAATATCAGAAATAGTATATATTTATATTTGTGTATATATACATGTACATGCATATATATATATATATATATATATATATATATATATATATATATATATATATATATATATATATATATATATATATATATATATATATATATATATATATATATATATATATATATATATATATATATATATATATATATATATATATATATATATATATATATATATATATATATATATATATATATATATATATATATATATATATATAAAAACTCATAAAAACATTGTTACATTATACTGACATATTTTAAATGTATTTGTGATGTTATGTACATTATTATTATTATTGTTATTATACATATGATTGATTGGTATGTGTGTACCCTGCATGACAGTTATTAAAATATATTACAGGCATTAGTATTGGGTAAGAAAATGAAGATTCCACTGGTTATTTAGCCTTGGAAAGCCAATACAAGCAGAGCATCATTTGCGGTCACCGAGGAAAGCAGACAGGAGCATCGCCGATCAATGGATACCATGAAAAACATGGGTCATTTCATGAACAATGCATGAAAAATAACGCATGGCTTACAAATGTTCTGGTTTCTTTTGACGTCTCGCACTGCCGAATTTGCGTCCTTCAAGACCCGAGTTGCCCGAAAACGACAAAGCGCCACCTTAGCGAAGCAAGCGAGGATGCACAGCAGTGTTCAAAAAGCGAGGCCCTTTCCTAAGCTCCGCCCCTCATTTTGGGATGGCGTAGTGGGCGGGCCGGGGGCGGGGCAGGAGATGCCATGCCAGCGGAGGGCCATTAGAAGGCCCGCCAATGCCGATTATGCGAGTAGCGAAAGCACGGCGTATTGCACGAATGAGATTCACTTACCAAATTCATCGCCTGAAGCAAAACAAAAAGAGAAAAGGACCGTTAGTTCGATGCATTTAAGCCGGACGTAGACTTTTGGCCAGATGGGCATTTTTCTGAATACTACTCACTTTTAGCATGTTAACTGCTATTGACGGCTACAGACTTGAAATATATTTAAATTGAAAAATCATTCATTTTCCATACCACTTATCCACACAAGAGTCACAGGGGGTGCTGGAGCCTATTCCAGTTAATTATTGGAACCAGGTTACAGATACCCAGGATTGGTGGCTGGCCAATCATAGGGCACTAAGAGACGAACAACCATTCAAGCTTTACGGGTTGTGGGAGGAAATCGCATTTCCCCGAGAAAACCTATGCAAGCCTGGGGAAATGGAAGTCAATTGGTCCAAAATTTGTTTTTTACTATTTACGACAAATGTGGGTTGTTGCTAAATGGTTGGAAGATAGAATTATGATTAATATATAATATGAACCAAAAAAGTGTAAGACTATTTACAATAGTGAATCGATTAATTATTTCTTCACAATTTTTTACAAGATGGGTGAATATCTCAAAGTGAAGGAAATATAAGAAAAGATTAATTAACAATTCTACGCAGGATTCTTATCAAACTACAATACTTCCATACAGAATATTAAAAAAATGCCAATTTATAGCTAATAAAAACAAGAAACACATTCAAGTTCTAGTGGGTATTTCTAATGAATTGAACATTTTCAATTCTCATAATACCACTACATAATGAAATGAAATGTGTGTTTTGAATAGTTACAGTATGTTTTTAGTCAACGTTAATATATATATTGAACTTGCCTACACATGATCTGCCACTGTTATATTTGTTACCAGTAAGACGTTAATCTTAGGGCACCAAATTGTGTGAGTATGTGATATGAATGTGATTTTGCATTGATAAAACATACAATACAAATAAGAAAAGACCAGAGCAAGTATTTTGTAATGTGCATCTTTGGAAATAAGACATGACAAACTAGAATGAATGAGAGAGAAGAGGGCAGGTAGACAAGTCTCACAGGTTGAAGGGCATGCGGCACAAGTGTGAAAGACAAAAGCGTCTCACGGGCTCCTTGTGTTGCATTGGCTTGCTTTAAAGGAGACATATTTTTTTCGATTTTTCCTCGCAAAGTCATCTCCGCTATCGAAAGTCCAAAAAACATGCGGTGGACACGAACACATTTGCTTACAATCAAAGCGATTCCTCTCATTCCCTTTAATTGTTTGGTTGACGTCCAATCAACCTTCAAATGTGAGTTGAGTATTTTTTTGTTGTGCGAGTTCAGTATGTGTCTTTGCAAGGGCTATGCCAATATAAGATTTGCCAAGCATCCAAGAACGATTCGATGTCTAGATTCTAGATGTCAAGGCACAGTGGATGACTGTTTCCAGCTGGTGGATACAACTGGAAGTACGGCTACCTATTGTTTATTTCCACTAAAAACACAAGCGTAAAAATCGATTCAGAGGGATTTTGATTTGATACGGGAATCGTAATATACCGCTGAATTGATTTAAAGAAAAAAACATTAAATTGGTTCGTTTTTGAAAGAAAAAACAATATTTCTGCATATTCAGAAACCCACTAAAACTGGTTATCGCGCTCAGACTAAAAATATGTCCCCTTTAAAAACAATCATTAACCATACTCGTTGAAGAGCGCCATCTTTCTCACATGCGATGTAATTTCATTCCTGCTATTCCTTAAAAGACGCTCCCAATTATTTTTTTTTGCTGGGCCAAGCTCAGGCCTAAGGTTAGCGAAGCGGTTAGTGCCGAGCCGAGCCGCCGTGAAGCGCATACCTTTAGCTTTGACTGGATCTCGCGAGATTTTCTCCGGGCGAGAACCTGCAAGTGGCTAGAAACCTGCACAGAAGAATAGCCAAAAGGGAGGGAAGGAGGGAAAGGAGCCAGAAGACAAGAAGAAGAAGGGAAGAGAGAAGCCGTAACCAAAAGAGGAAAGAGACGCCCAGTCAGTGTCGCCAGAGGGGCGGGGAAGCTCGCTAGCACCTACCTTGATACCCGCCTGGTATTCGCGCACTTTCTTCCGTGCTAACACCTGTATGTGACTAGACACCTAAGGGGGTGTGAGAGAGTTTTTGAGCACAACAACACAACATGCACGGGGATGCACGTAGTAAATACACGCCAGTGACTCCTCGGCCACCGTTGATGGCGTTAAGACGTCCAATCCGGGAGGACTCGGCAGCAATCTAATCTCATTGAAACGTGTTGGTCGCTGGTGGACGACCAATCCATTTGAGCTGGGAGGGCTGATGGCGGATGGACATTGGTTCACTTCATTCGTTCGCTGGTGGCCTTCACAGCTCAAATGGATTGGACATGTGTCACCGTCAAGTGTTGTGAATGAGTTAATTATTTGTTAGAGGGTTTATGTAGTTTTGAAAACAAATTGACTTTTATTTTCCACTCCATTGAATTTTCATTTTTTGGTTTAATTATATGTTGACCCATTGCACATTAGTTTTAAACCATTGAATTTTCATTTTTTGGTTTAATTAAATGTTGACTCGTCGCACATTATTTTGAAACCATGCGGAAAACATTTTTTTTTTGCTTTGACTTGAGTAAAAATTAAAGCCACAAAAAGCCACCCGATTATTGTGATGGTCGACTCATCGTAAAATTTTGAACTTAAGAAGACATATTCACGGGCTTATATTCTTTATCCTCAACAAAGAATGATGATTAATTCCCTGGCTAACTCATTGGCTACCTTAGATGGCTTTTCGACTTTGACCAATCGAATCTGATTGGACGACTAGAACTGGAAAACTAGCGAGACCTTCCAGTATAAATAAAAGAATTAGACGGTTATTGTTTTATAAGGCTGGCAATAAGCTTGGGGACTGAAGGTGACAATCCTGCCCTCACGAGGCCAAATATTATACATCACCCCAGCATATATTGAGTTTCGCAAAAAGTAACAAAGCTAAATAATTTTTGCACTGTATTCAATTGTGTGATTATTGTACAATGAAGTATTTAATTATAAAGTACTTTGTTTCTTATTAAAAAAGTGTTGTGTGTTTTTCAAGTTACTTTAGTTGTTTAAGAAAACTTATGATGGGAATCAAACTTGCATCTAAAAGGCACCAATGGACTTGCTTTTAACTTTTGAATTTGTAATAATAAACTATCATATGCAATATGGTGTTATAGGCCCAAATTAAAAAATGACTATTGCAAAAAAAAAAACAAGGATGATGATGTTACTCATTCAATAAAACAACGCTTATTTTGCATCTTTGGTGTTGTTTCATGTTGTTGCTCTGATTAATAAAATGAAATCATGCATTTCACATCACCAAACTGTTAAAGTTGTTAAGCACTCCAAAAACAATGATAACTCTTCACCTGTTTTCTGGTTCGAGTTTTCCCCGTCCTCAGTTTGATGTAGCGTGCTATCAATTCATTGCGACCTGCGTAAACAAAAAACAAAAATGGTTTCAAAACGTGACAGTAGCCAACATTAAACAGCAGGTGGCGCTTCCGTCGCTTAAAAAACATCACAGCAAGAAGAGATTTGACCTTT